>NC_061511.1:238787365-238945129 GCF_022539505.1 Lolium rigidum | reverse complement strand
CGGTTCACACAAGTGTTTACTTCTTGGGGTGGAGAAGAGAATAGGTGAGCATTGACTCCGCAGAAGTAAAGAGAATGGTTCCTCATGAAGAGAGAAAGCGCTCGGGTGCTGTATTTGGCTTCATGCACTTTGATTTTGAAAACATAACATTAATTTTATCAGCGGTAGTAATAAACATATGCAGTCATGTACATTATACTCTTACAGAGTTTATGACATGTCTCATGGCGCACAAAACAGCGCTATCAGGTGCCACCTGTCTAATTAACTGGACTATGGATCTTTTACCATAATACATGCTTTTGACTAGAAAGTGTCACACAGAGGTGCCTCTATGCGCTGTCGTGCAAGGAGTCTGCAGGAAAGCACGCATTTGGATTTTCACAGGCACTGATTATTCTCTCGCTTAGGCCATCCATCACGGACGACATGGACAACTAGATAATGGATCTCCTCTTTTGTCGCTACATAGCATTCATATGGCAGCAATTCTGTTCTCTCATTAGAGATTTGAGATGTCTGTCCAAAGCTGAAACTTCACCCCACTGGAATCGCATGGCTTTGCGAGTTAAAAACTAGCATTGGTTCTTCTCTCACCGTCTCGCGCTCAGCCAGCTCTTCGAGGTGGCCAGATGCTTCTTGCTTCGGACAGAGGCTGGGCCTGTGCTGCTTAACGCACATGATCATAACATCAAAGAGATAGGACGATTAAAGCGTCCCGAGGAAACATGGTTTATTACGGCACAACAAGCAGCTTGTAGAGATAAGAGTGCACTGAAGCCTATGTTCGTTGCCACAATAGTTTACTAATATTTATCCATGAGCTATCTGTGCAAAAGGTGAATTGATGGAATTTTAAAAGGTAGCACTCAAGCAATTTACTTTGGAATGGCGGGAAAATATGATATGATGTAGGTAGGTATGGTGGACACAAATGGCATAGTGGTTGGCTCAAGTATTTTGGATGCATGAAAGTATTCCCTCTCGATACCAAGGGTTTAGGCTAGCAAGGTTATTTAGAGGCAAACACAAGGATGAACTGAGGTACAGCAAAACTCACAAAGGAGACATGTGAAAGCATTATGATACTCTATCAAGTCTTCGCTTGTTATTCAAACTCGAAACTAGAAGTTATCTAGACCTTAGAAACCAAATATGCAAACCAAATTTTAGCATGCTCTATGTATTTCTTCATTAATGGGTTGCAAGCATATGATGCAAGAAGCTTAAACATGAACTTTGCAATGTGCCAAGTATCACATTACCCAAGACATTATAGCAATTACTACATGTATCATTTTCCAATTCCAACCATATAACAATTTGAAGGAGAAACTTAGCCATGAGATACTATGAGTAGAAACCAAGGACATATGTTGTCTCATATGCTCATGACGGTGTGTATCTCTCCCATAAGGTGAATGCTAGGATCCATTTTATTCAAACAAACAAAAACAAAAACGAAGCGCGCTCCAGAAAAAGCACATAAGATGTGGCGAGATAAAATATGGTTTCGAGGAGGACACTGATAATTTGATTTGATGAAGAAGGGGATGTAGGCATCCCCAAGCAAACGACTTGAGTCTTCTTGATATATGCAGGGTGAACCACGGGTGCATCCCAAGCTTAGAGCTTTCACTCTCCTTGATCATGTTGCATCATACTCCTCTCTTGATCCTTGAAAACTTCCTCACACCAAACTCGAAACAACTCATTAGAAGGTTAGTGCACAATATAAATTGACATATTCAGAGGTGACACAATCATTCTTAACACTTCTGGACATTGCATAATGCTACTGGACATTAGTGGATCAAAGAAATTCATCAACATAGCGAAAGAAGGCAAATACGAAATAAAGGCAGAATCTGTCAAAAGCAGAGCAGTTAATGATGACGAATTTTAAAATGGCACCAGACTGCTCAAATGAAAATGCTCGATATTGGACGAAGTTGAGTATATCCGCCTCAAGGATCCACTAGTCAGTGTGCATGATTTTCGAACTTCACCGCAGGGCGATGAGCTCAGATTCAACGTGCTCAGGACATCTGGCCAACTGCAGTAATCTCGCGCAGTGCCCAAGTATAACTATCAACAGAAGCCTTGGCACAACAAAACTCCAGAAACCTTCTGAGATCAGGAGAGGTTGCTCCCAGTAGTAGTACCTTCCTAGACTACAACAAACTGACAAAGTACTGCATCAGGAAAATAAGCACATGGCTCTCTCCCTTGAAGAAATAGCACTCAGCTAATACGGCCATTGAGCATGGAGAACAGTGTGGGAGTCGAGTATTATGCGAAGGGTGCATGCAAGCGCAAGGTCCTGGGCATTTCACAACTAGCCACATTCAGGGATCTAGATACAAATACGTTCATAGCATCTCCTTTAAAGTGGTCATAGAGAAGGCAGCACTAGGCGCAATTTCAATGATTTCTCAGCAGACAAGCCAGAGCATAATTGTTATCTGGTGCACTCATTCATGTTCCTCGAGGCTAGCGCGTATTGGCATCGCCTTGAACCGACTCCGTCGTCAATATTATTAGTGTATCACATTAGATACATCACTTGCTCACACGGAGCCATACGCCAAAGTAGTACGCTCCACATAAGCATTGTTTTGCTTAGTTGCGAGCAGAACAGCTCAATAGATCAACTGTCCATTAGATTCTCTGCCATAATCATCTACCACAGGGTGCTCTGTGAGCGAGGTCATGCTTTCCCTACTCAGCCACGTGGGTGCGACCAAAGCGTCAAACACATTGTGTTTGAGCCTGTCTTATACTGGAGTAAGATATCATCAAGTAAGGTTTCTCTCCATGGCAGGGGATTCAAATGTAAGCAGCAACGTTCATACGTATGGCGCAGCTCAAATTATTCCATCTTTAGCGTACTGTCAATGGTGCTAAGCGTTGACCGATAGACATTGCCATTAGCTATGCATAACGTCCCAACCATAGGCCCCGATCCTCTCAGGGTTACGTCCTTCTCCTAGCTCAAGATAAATACTAAAAGGAACCTATAATTTGCAGTAAGTTTCCAGTAGCCCTAACATGTATATAATAAAGCAGAGTTACAGATGGAGCATAGATCTGCTTCAAAATAGCAGCCAAATACAAGCAAACCTAATTTTTGTGTGTTTGATATCAGTGCAGCAATGACAAAGTTAGTAAATAAAATGAAAACCAGGAGACAAGTAACAAAGTAAAGAGATTGAGAAGTGGGGACTCCGCCTGCGGCGATGTCTTGATCTCCCAACGGCAGCGCCCCGGAAAGAGAGCTTGATGGCGTAGTATTCCTGTGCATTAGTTGGGCCTTCCCCAGGAGGAAGTTGCTGATCGCCTGGCTGACGGGTTTTCCTCGGGGAAGAGCACAGGTTTATCGAACCGGGAGGAGCCAAGAGAAGCACGTTGAAGGTTGATGGCGGCGGGATGCAGTGCTGGCTTGCAACTACCGGGGATTCGGCAGCCAACGTGGAGACCTGCACAACACAACCAAAGCTACTTTGCCCCAGCGGCAGTGTGAGTTTGTCTCAATCTCACCAGACTACTTTGTAACAAAAGGATTAGCCGTATTGTGTGGAAGATGATTGTTTAGCGAGAGAAACGGTAAAACAAGTATTGCGATGGAGATTAGTATTTCGGTATTGAAGGATGGACCGGGGGTCCCACGGTTCACTAGAGGTGTCTCTCCCATAAGACGAAGCATGTTGGAGTTTGAACAAATTACGGTTAGGCGATTGACAAATAAAGAAGGCATGACAATGCACATACATATCATGATGAGTATAGTGAGATTTAATTAGGCATTACGACAAAGTACATAGACACGCCATCCAGTGCATCTATGCCTAAAAGAGTCCACCTTCAGGGTTATCATCCAGACCCCTCCGGTGATCAAGTTGCAAAGCAAGGACAATTGCATTAAGTATGGTGCGTAATGTAATCAACAACTACATCCTTAGACATAGCATCAATGTTTTATCCCTAGTGGCAGCAGCTACAGCACAACCTTAGAACTTTGCATCCAGCATTGCCGGTGTCAATGCGGGCATGAAGCCACTATCAGAGCATAAGTGCTCCCTCTTGGAGTTAAAAGCATCTACATAGCTAGGAGCATCTACTAATAACGGAGGCATGCAAGATCATCAGCAACACATAAGCATAACTTTGATAATCAACATAACAAGTATTCTCTATTCATCGGATCCCAACAAGCACAACATATAGAATTACATATAGATGAGTCATTGATCATGATAGGCAGCTCACAAGGTCAGACAGCTGATAGCACAATGGGAAGACAACCATCATAGCTCACGCTATGGACCCATAGTCCGAGGGTGAGACTACTCCTCCATCACTCACGGAGAGCGACCATGGCGAGCGTAGAAGAGTCCTCCGGAGATAGTCCCTCTCCGTGAGAAGTCAGGAGCGATCTCAGGATCCCTGAGATGGGATCGGCGACGCGTCTACGGTAATGTTTTCCGTATACGTGGCTCGAGTCTTGGGGGTTTCGTCACGGAGGCTGTTGTGGCAGGAAGGGCAAGTCAAGAGGCGGCACAGGGCCCACACCCCACGGGCCGGCGCGGCCGAGGAGGCCGCCTTCCTCGGAGTTGGCGCCTGTGGCCCCATCTTAAATCTCCTTGGACTTCTGGAAGCCATTGAGAAAATAGGCCTCTTGGGCTTTTATTGTCCAATTAAAGGCATATTTGCTACTAGGGCCCACCATAGAGGCAAAAACTTAGCAGAAAGCACAACCATGCATGGCATCTTAATAGGTTGGTTCCAGAAATATAGAACAAAATGGTATAAAACATGCTAGATAACATCAATAATGTGGCATGGGCTTGAAATTATCACCGTCGTTGGGCATCTCACGCCTAAACGAGAGAAGCCGTGATAGGGTGTCCGGGCTGGCAGCTGCTATCATTACTCGATCTTGTAAATGGGCGTAGCTCCCAGAACTCTCTGGGACTGGTGGAGCGGCAATGGAAACATCAAAGTCGGTTGGGTTCATGCTTTGATAAGTAACAAGATCAAACCCAATGGGCCAGCAGAGGCTGATCCTTGTGATACATTTTAAAAAATTACAGAGAACACAAAACCTTCAGACAAGCAGAGCCGATTCAAATAATGGTAAATTATCTCTTCCCTTTCACCACTATGGGTTCAACAATGATCCATGAGGAGCAAATGCAATGTTTTCTTGGCCAGCGAATGTCAGCTTAGAGCTTTCAGTATGAAAATGCGAAGATGGCCACAACGAAGCTTATCTCTCTTTTGTTGATGGTATTTGGAGAATATGGGGGCGATGCCTGAGTGGCCCGTGTCTAAAATGATCGAAAAATTGCTGAACACGGCCAATCGTGACATCGACTTGTTTATGAAAACCGATGCAGCCCTTGACTCAAGGAATTCTTCTAAAGGACAATGTGGGAAGCAGCATGGGCGCGGATCAGATCAATAGTCGGATCAATGTCGAGGTATCCTCTGACAGCGGGCCCGAAAACTGGGGGGGCAGCTCACCTTGGGAGCTCTCGTTTTTTGGGCGGTATATTAAATGACTAACGGCATAAGAGCTCCCTCAGTGCATGATCGAGCTCATTCTGGCTCTGCTTCCTTGTGGCTGACTTCCAGAGAATATGGAAGCTGATAGATGCTCTGGTGGAGAGGCCGTCTGCTATTATGGCTTATTACACATTAGCCAAAGCCATCAGCAGGATTGACTGAGCCAATCATTTCAATCAAACTCAAGGAAGAAATAGAGCAAAATCAAATGGGAAACGATTTCTTCGTATTCGTGGGATTTCTTATAAAACTAATTATCTCAAAGGAAACTCCGAAGGGGATACATAGCTTATCCCTAAAGCCTATGGCGGAGGTCTATCTACGGGCGTCATTGTCTCATGTCCATCATCAGGCTCTCCTTGACCTTCTTTGATGGGTTCTCGTCCTTCTCCGTAGCCCTCACAGAGGCCTCATCCCGTCTTGATGAAATGTCTTTGTCATACGTCCACCACATGCAGGCAGCTGGCTGGTGGGTAGCCCTGAAGGAGTAGTACATTAAATCGTCATTCCTCCTCCTCCTCTTCTTCCTCATCACCCTAGGAAGAGGTCAGGCTGTCCCAGGAAGCGTGCGTCCTGCTCTCCTCCTCGGGTTCCCCGTCGGCGAGGAAGCGGAGGTGCAGCTCTCCCAGTCAGGTGGTGGTCGTCTCCCGGACCGAGATGGAGAAGTCATGGTCTGGCTCTGACCGCAATGTGTGGCGGGTATTGGCCGCATGGACCTTGCCCATTGGTTGTGTTCAGCGTCAGCTCTGTGGGACATGGAGCTGGCTGGAGGGTCCGATGGGGTAGGAGGAAGAAGACATGATGGTCGAGAGGTTTTGGGCCGCTATCCGAGATAGGGCAGGAAGCTACATTCATGGCCAGTTTAAATAAAAGGAGATAGTGAAATTCAATGCAGCAGTTTCACGAGGAAGTGGTATTTGAAAGAAAAAGAAAAAGACTGCCCAAATCAACCGGAGGGATGAGAAGGCAAATTCCTCATGATGACGGATCTTTGCGGCAGTTCACTTACGACATGGCCCAGCAGAGCGTAATGATTTGCAAATTTATTTCAAAAACCGAGAGAACATGTTATCACAGAGATTTAACGCGGTCAGGAGGTGGGCATGATCAGTGGGCTTAGAAGATTATATGGAAAATCGATGAAACAGCCTTGCGGAGAATTTGGGCTGAATTAAGCGTGTATCTGCTGTAATAGATTGTGTATCGGTTTAGAAGTTAGAGTTTATATCAAACACTTGGTTTAGTGCCGCCACGTCGAGGAGTCAGCTGTGGTTTCTCATCATCACTAGGGTTTATGGAATAAACATAAAAGCATCACGTTCTAACCCCCAAACAAACCCAATCTAGGCGCATCGCCAACTCCTTTGTCTACAGGGGTTTCCTCAGGTAAGCGACATCACGCTTTAGATCATCTTGCGATCTACGAGCACTTCTTCCGTTGTTCATGCGTTTAACAAATCTTGAAGCGCTTTTGTTGGCCGAGCTTAGCGTGGTTGCTCGTCAGATGTGTTGGGGTTATTGTGTTTCTTGGTTTAAGCATGCTTACATTGATGCAACATGCATATCTAGCGGATCCCTCACTTGCCTATCTGGTGTGGGGGCGGCACCCCTTTCGATCATTATTTAGTAGATGCGATCCGTTCTGGTTGGCTCCTTCCAGTGCCACAAAGATTGGTTTAATACGCATGGTTTGGCCTTACAATGGGGAGGATCCAGTGTGCTGCGGCCTTAGGGTGGCGTTAACAAGTCCTAAGCAGGATATTCCTGGGATCAACTTCATGTTGGTTTTGGCCTTGTTCGGATACGGCGAGCACCGTGCGTGGCCGCAAGGCTGGCCTGATGGGGATGATCCGGTTATGCGGTAGAAAACCTAAATCATCGTGAATCTCATTAGCTATCTTGATCAGCGGGACCCACCAATCGTGCACCCCGTGCGGATCATACGTTGGATCGGCTCTTTGAAGCAGTCACGGAATAACACGAGCCGTCGGGGAAACATGTTCACTGCCGCCTTTAGGGAGCTGCTTGAGGCAACCTCATCACCCTTCTACACGACCGGGTATAGTGGGTGGCACGCATCCGCACGCGCGTGACGGGGAAAAGAGCATTGCGGACGTCGCTGGAGGGTCAGCGCAGTAGCAGCTCAGGCTCCCGGCTCTACAGTGTTGACAAGGCCTTCGCCCGGTGGGTTTTGGCAGTCAACATGCAGTGTGGCAACAATTAATGTTTCTCATAGCACAAAGTTGAGGATATCTTCCAAAACCTGAAACTTCACCATGGATCATAACTGAACCAGCGGCCCAATATTTCTCAACATTACCTTAAGCCACTCTAACCGATAATAGTGGTGGAAATCTCCATACCTCAGGACAAGGCGAACATGCATAGCAACTCATGATAATAATAAAGGTAGTTGATGATCCCCGGAGTTTCTAGTTGTAGCACCAGCGACAGCAATAAAGAGATAAAAAGTGCATAAAAGTACCTCTTCAATACCACAATAATTTTGAGCTATTTGTCCCCCTTAGACTCTATTGCAAAGGTAAGTGAAATTGAAGTAGCACTCAACAATTTACTTTGGAATGGCGGAGAAATACCATGTGAAGTAGATGAAATGAAATTGAGGCCTATGCATAGTGGTTAGCTCAGTTGGATGCATGAAGTATTCCCTCTGATACAAGGTTCAAATATGAGAGTTATTTGAAACAACACAAGGATGAACTTGATTACCTTAAAAACTCTACATAAAAGGAGCATATGTAAAACATTGCAGACTCTACATGACTATTTATTGTTCATCTAATATAAATTATCAGACTTTAGAGAGACCAAATATGCAAACCAAATTTTAGCAACTCTATATTATTTCTTCATTATATTAGGTGCAAAGTATATGATGCAGAAACTTAAACATGAGCTAGCAATTGCAAGTATCAGAGTATTCAAGTATTTTAGAATTACTACATATACTTTCGATTCCATATAACAGTTACTTGAAGAAGATTCAACCTTAGCCATGAATACTATGAGTAAAGCCTAAGGATATGTTGTCCATGTATATGCAGCAGTGATCTCCTCCACAAATGAGGCCTGGGATCCATTTCACATTGAAAACAAAAGCAAAAAACAATGACGCTCCAAGCAAAGCACATAAGATGTGATGGAATAAAAATATAGTTCGGGGAGGAACTACGATAATGTTGTCGATGAAGAAGGGGATGCCTTGGGGCATCTACGTGAGAAAAACTAGATGCTTGGGTCTTGTTAAGGCTAATGAGGTAGAACCAAGAACGCTCCCAAGATTAGAGCTTTCACTCTCCTTAGTCATATTGTATCATCCTCCTCTTTGATCTTTGAAAACTTCGCTCCACACCAAACTCAAAACAACTCGTTAGAGGTTAGTGCACAATTAAATTTTACATGTTGGTGACATAATCATTCTTAACACTTCTGGACATTGCACCGGCTATGGGAGGTCATTGGAATGAAGAAAATCAAAAAATCGAAGCATAAGCAAAAACGGGCAATCATGAAATAAAAAAGAATGAATCATCAAAAGCAGAGCGATTCGTAGGCAGATTTTGACGAGGCACGGACTTGCTCGAGATGAAAATGCTCAAATTGAGTGAAAGTTGCGTACATATCTGAGGATCCTCCACGTAAATTGGCATAATTTTCTGGGGGTTACCTGGAAGAAATTAGGCCAATTTACGTGAGTGATCCTCAGATATGCATAACTTTCGTCAATTTGAGAATTTTCATCAGGGCAAGTGAGTCGCCCGCCGTAAAGTGTTGAGCATTCCTGTTTTTGACTGGAATACTTTTTTTCATTTCTCCAAAATTTGCCCATAATAATTCGATGAATTTTATTTATTAAAAACTAAATAACGCAATGATAAAAAATGTTATCACCTCTGGAACATGTAAAATTTAATTGTGCATAACCCTCTGTGAGAGGATTGTTTTTTGAGTTTGGTGTGGAGGAAGTTTTCAAAAGATCAAAAGAGGAGGATGATACTAATATGATCAGGAAAGTAAAAATACAATGAGATGCCCGAGTGGTTACCCTGCATATTTAATGATAAGACTCAAAAAGCAAACTCAACACTGAGGTCTTTGAGGCATCGATAATAATCTGACAACATTGTTTATCCTGAAACTGCCCTGTATCACATCTATGTGCTGTTTGAACAAAAATGGATCTAGCTTTCATTGTGTGGGAGAGAGACACGCTCCGCTGTTGCATATATATGGACAAATATGTCATTAGGCCTCATGATATTCATGGCGAAGTTTGAATCTTCTTCGTTAAATTGTTATATGATTTGAATCAAGGAAAATCTTGCATATAGAAAACAATTCTCAGAATATTATTTGAATATTTGATACTTAAACAATTGTTGATAACTAAATGTTTAATATTTATGTATACTTTATATTGAAAATATATAGGCTAACAAAATTTGGTTTACGCTATTTAAATTATACAAAATCGATGTCTAATTGAACAATAAGAGAAAGTGAAGTGTAAGGGGAAGTCTTATAATGTTTGCAATATGTATATTATTTCTCGCCATTCAAAGTAAATTGCTGATGCTACCTTTAAATTTCATTCTTTACCTTTATAATATGTAATATGGAAGATAGAAAAATAAAATATTGTATTTGATAATGTGCTTATGCTATCTTATTAAGTTGCTCGTTGTCTTACGATAACCATGTTCTGAGAACATCAACTATACTGTTGAATGTCATGTGAGTTACTATGTCATGTTAGATCTTGTGTTTGAAGGTAAGAATTTACACTCCATTTAGAAAGCTCGATTTGCGACATGCGCCAATGTAGAGAAGAACATTGAACAACAACTAAGCCATGATCCATGTGAAGTTTCAGTTTGAACATATATCCTCCGATATATGAAACGTGAATTGTTGCTAAATAACATGAAGCGCCGGAAACCACGTGGCAACAACATATGTATTATTGGCGGGGAAACACCTAGAGATAGCGGTAGTGAAAGTTATAAATCTTGCAGATACGCGGCGTGCGAATACTGAAGCGTGCCATATACTGGTCGAAAGTGATGAGTTGCGCAACTTAGTTTCTGCTGAGGCTATACAAGCGTTAAATCTGAGCTACTCACGATACCGACTCAATTATCGAAGATAAAATCAGAAAACGATCTACCCGTGTCCGAATGCGAGTGCTTGCGAGTAAAGTAATTAATCTGCTGATCGAAAGATAAAACTAATGAATCTCTGACTTGCATTGTTTTTCATATGAATCATCGGTAGACTTATACAAAAGCGACACCTCAAATCTTTCAAATAAACGTTTTTAAACAAAGAACAAAAAACAACGAAGGATCTTTAGAACATCATTTAAGTTTATAGAAAGCATATACCCTAATTGCTGTCTCTACATTTGTGGGCTTGACCCCGTGGGATATTATAAATCGCTTGAAAGAACAAGGAGCAATAAATAACGGTCGATCTATAATAATGATCGAAAGCGGTGCGCCCACCTGGATAGAGAACTAGATAGCGCAAGGAGTTGCACTCATGAAGCATCTTAGCGAAGAAGAACAATGCTAACCTGGCACATCTAATGATAACTACGTTGCTGCAGCCATCCGCATGATGCGAAACAGCATGTTTCAGCGTGGGAGCTTGTGCTGCCTAGATGGCGGAATGCGATCTGAAAACATCCGCTTACGATAAACGCAGAACGAGGAGTTGGCGTCGTGAGATTGGTTTGTTTTTTGGGGTTGAGCGACAAATTTGTTGTTTATTCCGCCATTACAAATTTCTATTTATAGTCGGCGGTTTCTCTGTCTTGGCGTCAAAGCGCGTAACGCGATAAACTCAACTTCAAGCCGATACACAATCTAATATGCTAAGATACGGGCTTAACTAGCCAAATTCCGTGCAAACACAGCAAAAGCCGTTTTCCCATATACGTCTTTACAAAAGCCCGAGAAACAGCGGCCACCTCGACGATTATATGGTGACTTCTAACACATCTTTTTACTGAAATTTTGGAAATGGAATTTCCGAATCAATAAACATCTCGTCGACATCCGAAAAATTTTCGAGGCCCGCGTCGGCAAATAAAATAAATAAAAATCGATAACTTGCGGCTATCTGACTGGCGATCTTTTCTTTGCCACTTCCGCAGAAAATATTTGTGGCCGCTCTGGCGATTCTGCCTGCATCCTGCTGTGCTGATCCAAAAACCCTCTGCACCGCTCATCATCTTCTTCGCCTCACCGGCCCCATGGGACCCCACTCGGCCAGTCGCATGTCAGCGGGAAACTAACCAACTGGCTGATCGCGGCGGCGCCATTCGGCCGAGCGAACCCGCCGGCACTTCTCCATCAGTCGAGGAGCGAGCGATCGGCCAGGCGGGGAGAAGACTCCATTTCTGGCGGCAAAAATTTCAGAAAAAATAGCGTCGCTCTCCTGAGACGCTCACCCGTGTCAGAGGAGAGAGGAGAAGGAGGCGGCGGCGGCGGCCGACCGCCGAAAACTACCACCGGCGGCCTTATGGATGGGGCGTGACGACGAAAAACGGGATGGCGTGTGCAAGGAAATAGCAGGAAAAACCCAATCAGGCAGCAGAGTCCAATAAACTTCGGATGATGACGATCAGGAACAATGTGGCAAATGATAGGACATAAAGTCGTGTGACAGATGGGCTGCATGTATGTCTTTCGTATTTCCTTTTAGAGCGATTTAACTCTTTATGTAAATCAGCTATAATGACTGTTCCCACTTTTGTTTGCGATTCTGCAAATTTGCCGATTGACGATTACTGCCCTGATTGCCTATAACTGCCAATCATAATGATAAACGATAACATCAGTCTCCAGCGGCTGATCTGCGAGACTTTATTGCCCGGAGATATGGCCAGGCGAAGCGGAGAACATGGACCTAGACCGTCGTAATAGAGAGTACTTATCTTGAGAGCTGGCGATTTAAAATATTGGCCGACTCCCGAAAAGCGGAAATTTCAGGTGAAGCGCACACATTTTCTTCCACGGTTCTGCCGGCAGTGCGGCTCACGACGTGATACGTCGTGATCGATCCGTAACTCTATGCTAAACTACTGACATTGTCTGAAAGAGAATATTCCACGCTGAGTCGTTAAACGCATGCATCGGCTTTTCATGTCGCCAAATTCATTAAACGCAACAGCGTCGAGCTGTGTTGAAAATTTTAAATTTTCATTGCGGCAGGCACAATGGCAATACCCATCAGCAAAATGAGATGTATTACTCGTATAAATTTTTACAGATTTACGGCCGATTCTGTCAAAAAAAAAATTGATAGTGTCGGCTCTGATGGGCTCTAACGCATTGAACCAATTAGAAAGGTAGTGAAAGGATAATTGGCGATTCTAACAGGTCGACCTCCCGCGTTGCTGACCGTTAGGAGTTTGTAAGTTCCTTCGTAAATTTTCGGAGCCCGTCACAGATCAGCCTCCGCGGTTGGCCCCATTACGATTTTTTTGTCTCTTTTTATATTTTGATGACAGGCTGGTGGCAGCCAGCCTCAGGTAATCCGGCAGTAACGAGAGAGCATACACCACCCAGTATAATAAAATTGAAATTCATTGGAATACGGCTCTGTCGACTAGGCGATGCCATGTTTGTGTACGGCTGTTTAGGCGTGATGCGTGCCAGCGTATCGATGAATTTCTTGTTCCCATGCCACATTATCCGATATTGCATCTGCATGTTTTATCTTTTTTTTTATGTGACCGTCATTTATTAACAGATCTTAAAGAGAATGTGATTCTTTATAAAAATCTAGTAGTATTCTAGGAATTGAGCGAAATATGGGAAAACTATTTTCTGCGAAACTCAATCGAAGGAGCGAAAGAGAGACCACGAGGCGCCAAACCCCTGGCGGCCCCCACATGGCGTATTATTAAAAGCCACACCAAACATTTTCCGTGAAACCGAAAAAACCGCATCTTGTGGCCGTCGCCGATCCCCATCTCGAGATCTGGAGATAAGCCTCGAACTGCACAACAGGAAGGATTCTCCGGAGGACTCTCGCCCAGCCATGTTAAATACTCCGGAAGTGATGATCGATGTCACCCTGGTCTTATCAGTCCATGAGCCAAGCTAGATAGTTCTCTTCACTCCCCAAATTCGATAACTATCATTGTCAGGATCTTGTGGCTGCTATCATGATCAAGATCGTCTGCTGCATGTAATTCTGTAATGTTCTTAAACGCAATTAGGATCTCATGAACAGAGCACCCATTATGTTGATTATCCAGAAGCTATACATAGTGTTGTTTTATCGATCTTGCCGTAACTCTCACGATTATTCAATCGATATACTGCGGCCCGAAGCAATCTTTCAACTCCGAGAGATATTATCTATGCTGATAAATGAGGTTCATGCACGTGCCACAGGGCGATGTGAAAAAGTTCTAAGGCCCAGTGTTGTCTTCGAAAGCCACTGCCCCAGAGAGATAAAACGTTACCGATGCTATGTCTAAAGGATGTGAGTTGACGATTATTCGCACCATACTTATGCGATTAGCACACAATGCTTGTAACTCAATCTTGGAGGGTTAGGATGACGATGCTGAAGGTGGACTTTTTAGGCATAGATGCATTTGGATGAGTGGTCTATCTACTTGTCGTGCATGCCTTAATTAAATCTTCATATACTCATCATGATATGTATGTGCATTGTCATGCTCTCTTTATTGTCAATTGCCCTAAGCTACAATTTGTTGCGTCTTATGGGAGAACACCTCTTATGGGACCCGGTCAATTCATCTTTCTTGAAATACTGTCTCTGCGGTGAATTACTTGTTTCTACTTGTGCTGTTCTCTGCAAACAATCATCTTCCACACTAATACGGTTCGTCTTTATTCTGTCAAGCGGTGGATAGTTCAACCTCCTTGTTTCGTTGAGGAGCAAGTGACTTTGAGTTGTGTTGCGCAGGTTCCGTTGTCCCAGAGTCTACGTTGTTGCGCCTTTTCCATCCGTCAGCCATCACTTCAGCATGATTTCTTGGCTCATCTCTAGTGTTCGATGAACTTGGTTTCTTTCGAGGAAAACTTCTTGTGCGCTTCATCACCCTTCATCTTGGGGTTGCCCACGAGCGTGTGAAATACAGCCATCAACTCTTTTTCGTTTACAAGCGATCGGGACAGCTGCAAGGCTCTCACTTCTCAAGTCTACACTCTGTTTTTATCTTTGCTTTATTTTATTTTACTGCTTTGTTTCTGCACTTTATATCAAAACGCAAAAAAAGTTAGTTGCTAGTTTACTTTATTTTCTATGTTGTTTGCTCTATCATCAAACACTTACAAAAGATTTAGTTTGCGCGCATTCACTTTACTTATTTCATCATGTTTCCTTTTAATTTTACTACAAAGAACATGCTTGACAGAGACGTCGGGTCTATAGTTGGAGGCATATGAAAATTCTTCAACCATGTTAGTGCGATCGAAAATTTTGAAGATGAACATGATAGATCTTAGCCTACTTATGAAATTGCTGCTTATGCATTTATAGTTACGCTTGTTGGAAACTAAATTTGTTAATCTTAATCCTATAATCTAACACTGTTTCGTTGTATATGGAAGAAGGGAAAAGAAAAGATTTTGTTTTAAAACATACAGAAATTTGATTAGTCTAGAACTAGAAGGAAGTGTTTGCTAAATTTAATATGCTGGTTCTCCTACTAATTTTGCTAGTCTCTTGAAAAGATGGATATGGACGAATGGAATAGATACACTAATAATATTGATGATGGAGAGGAGATCAAGCACGCACAATACCATGCAAGCTCCTAACTATGAATGATGCACTAGAAAATAATTATGCTGGCTGTTCAGAAAATTTGTTTGATAAGTATGCACACCCTAAGACTAATGAAAAGGGAGATGCCAAAACTTATCATCTAATATACTATTATAGTTGAAAACTCCAACTTTGCTGGCAGAATTACTACCCTTTAGAATATTATACTACACTTTATGCTTCGTGAAGGCGTTAAAAGCGATTTAAAAATAGGAGACAACCACATGTTTTTCACCTACAGTACTTTGTTTTTATTTTGTGTCTTGGAGGTTGTCTATACTGTCATAACAACTCTCCTTATCTTAGTTTTGAGTTTGTTGTGCCAAGTTAAGCGTTGATAGAAAGTAAGGTACTAGATTTGGATTACTCGCGCAGTTCAGAGTTTCTTTGCTGTCACGATCTGGCTCTGCTACCTGCCAGAAGCTCAGAAAATTATGCCAATTCCGTGCGTGATCCTCAGACATGTGTGCAACTTTCATTCAATTTGAGCACTCATTTGTAGCAGATCATGTGTGTCATTTTAAAATTCGTCAACTACTGAACTGTTCTGTTTTGACAGATTCTGCCTTTATTTGATCTGCCTCTTTAATGTGTATCATTTCGTTGAATTCACCTAATGTCCAGTAGCATTATACAATGTCAAGTGTTAAGAATGATTGTGTCACCTCTGAATATGTCAATTTATATTGTTGCTAACTCTCAATGAGTTGTTCGGTTGAGTGTTGGAGAGGAGGATTTTCAAGGATCAAGAGAGGGTATGGTACGGCATGATCAAGGAGAGTGAAAGCTCCAAGCTTGAGGGATGCGCCCGGTGGTCCACCTGCATATATCAGAAGACTCGAAGCGTCTGAAGCTGGGGAGTGCGAGGCATCCCCTTCTTCATCAACAAATTATCAGGTTCCCTCCACATTCCGCCCCTACACATTTATTAATTCGAACATCTTATGTGCTTTTTCTTGGGCGATGGGGTTTGTTTTTTGTTTTGTTTCGTTTGAGATAAAATGGATCCTAGCATTCACTTTATGGAGAGATACACCTCCACTGTAGCATATGGACAAATATGTCCTTGGTTTCTACTCATAGTATTCATGGCGAGAATCTCCTTCGATTAAATTGTTATATGAGCTGGAGATTGGAAAATGATACATGTAGTAATTGCTATAAAATGTTTTGGGTAATCTGATACTTGGCAATTGTTGTGCTCATGCTTAAGCTCTTGCATCATATGCTTTGCACCCATTATCTGAAAGCTACATAGAGCATGCTTTAAAAAAAATTTGGTTTGCATATTTGGTTTCTCTAAGGTACTAGAGTAATTTCTAGTTTTGAGTTTTGAAACAACAAGGAAGACGGTCATAAGTGATTATAATGCTTTCAATATGTCTTTTAATGTGAGTTTTGCTTTGTATGCTAGTTCATCACTCTAGTGTTTTGCCTCAAACAACAACCTTGCTAGCCTAAACCTGGCATGTCAGAGAGAGTACTTCTCATGTGCATCCAAACTACTTGAAGCCAACACCACTATGCCATTTGTGTCCACCATACCTACTGCATGGTATTTTCCGGCCATTCCAAGATGAGGTAGCGAGTCTTAACTGCCTTTAAAATTCCATCATTCACCTTGCTGCAACATACAGCTTCCATCGGTAACAATATAGCCTAAGAACTATTGCGGTATTGAATATGTAATTATGCACTTTATCTCTTATTAAGTTGCTTGTTGTGCGATAACCATGTTTACTGGGAAGCGCCATCAACTCATTAGTTGCAATTTTCATGCGGAGTTGCTATGCCTCGTTCGTCTTGTACAGAAGCAAGGCAGATCTATGCTTGAGTTGAATGGTTTGAGAACATGCATATGCTGTGAGAGGAACATTGGAACGCTAACTAAAGCCATGTTCACATGGTGGAAGTTTCAGTTCGGATAAAGCATCCTCAAATCTCTAATAGAGAAAGAGTTAATTGTTGTTGAATGCTTAAAGCATTAAAAGAAGTCCATTATCTGTTGTCTATGTCGATCAAGGTATGGATGTCTGAGTTAATAATCAAGCGAGAAATCCAAATGCGGGCTTTCTCACTTAGACCTTATGTGCTGTGCGGCATGAAGGTGCCCATTTGTTGATACTTGACGATTCCAATAGCATATGTGTTCTCGGTGATAATCCAGGTGGTGCAAGCTATTAGTAAGGATCGAGAGTCACGAGCACTATTGAGTGCACTATCACATGAGCGACTTATAAAAGATATGGTTTACATGATGCATATCTGCTTTATTGCTATCCAGTTGACAAAATTGACACATGATTTTCAAAATCCAAAGCTACAGCTTTAAATATAGCGATCGATGCTTTTCCTCTGAGAGGACCATTCTTTGCTTTTATGTTGATCCCAGTTCGCCTATTTCTCCTCCACCTCAAGACTTGCGAACACTTGTCGTGAAGCTGTGACGTTGATTCATTACGTGCCTAACTTTGCACTTATTATATTACTCTATGTTGACAATCTCCATGAGATATACATGTTACTAAGTTGAAAGCAACCTATTTGAAACTTACATCTTCATTTGCGTGTTGCTTCAATACCTTTACTTTGAATTGTTGCTTTATGAGACAACTCTTATGTCAAAAGACAGACTTGATGTCTTGTCTTGAAGTTGCTATTCATGAAAAGTCTTTAGACAACATGATTCACTTGTTTACTGTCGTCATACACATTGATCGATTGATACGCTGCATTCACTACATATGCTTTGCAAATCTGTGTGATCCAGTTTATGATGGCATGACACTCCGAGAAATCCGGTATCTTTTGTTTATGCGTTCCACCTATTCGGGGCCAACGAAGACAGAGCAAAACAAACTTGGGAGTTGAACGACGATCTCAGCGTTATCGATGAATTTCTTGTGTCCATGCCCATTATTGATGTTATCTACATGTTTTATGCACACTTTATGTCATGTTCGGTGCATTTTCTGGAACCTAACCTATTGACAAGATCGTAAGTGCCGATTCATGTTTTCTGCTCTTTGTTTACTGGTTTTCGAAGAAATCCTAGTAAAAAATGTTCGGAAATTGGAGCGAAGCTCAAAGCCCGATTTGAGGCCTATTTCCTCACAGCTTCGAAGTCGAGAAGGAAGGCAGAAAGAGGGGCCCACGGCGGCGCCAAACCCTAGGGCGGCGGCCACATGGCGCGCCCGGCCTGTGGCGTGGGCCGTCTTCTTGACGCCCCTTCGTACCACAAATAGCCTCCGATGGCGAAGCCCCCGATGCCGAGGCACTGATACGGAGGCATTCACCGAGGGCGCGGTCGCCGCCGATCCCCTCGGGGATCCTGAGAGTAAGCGCCTCGCGGCTCTGCCCAGGAAGGGGGATTCAGCTCCGGGAGGACGTCATCATGGTACGCCATGGGAGTGCAGGAGTGAGTAGTCTACCACTTGCAGACTATGGGTCCATAGCACGATGGCTAAGATGGTTTGTCTTCTCCCCCATTTGTGCTTTATCATTGTGTCGGATCTTGTGAGCTGCCTGTCATGATCAAGATCATCATCTATGTAATTCTACTATAATGGCCCCCCCTAGCGTTTGTTGGGATCGATGAATAGAATAACTTGTTATGTTGATTAGAACTCAAAAGATTATACATAGTGTTGCTTTATGATCTTGCATGCTCTCACGTTCATTGAAGCAGATGCTTGCGGCCCAAAGTAGATGCTTTTTTTAACTCAAGAGAAGTTCCTTATGCTCGATAGTGGGTTCGCATGCACCGTTGACACACAGATTGACGTGAAGCGAAGTTCTAAGGTTGTGTTGAACTATTGTGCCACTAGGATAAAACATTGATGCTATGTCCTAAGGATGTAGTTGTTGATTACATTGCGCACCATTGCCGAATGCAATTGTGCATTGCTTTGCAACATCTAATCTTGGAGGGGTTCGGATGATAACTTTGACGAGGTGGAGCATACAAGTATGTAAGCATAGATGCGATTGGATGGCGAGTCTGTACTTTGTCGTAATGCCCAGCAATATAAATCTCACTACTACTAAGCATCCTTGAGTATGTGTAGTGCATTGTCATGCATCTAGCACATTATCTGTCAATTTGCCCAACGCGTAATTTGTTCACCCAACATGCTGTTCGTCTTATGGGAGAACACCTCTAGTGAGCGTGGACCCCGGTCCAACTCTCGCAGCGAATGCAATCTCTGCCAATAAAGCTTGTTTTCTGCTGTTTTCTCTGCCAAGCAATCAAACTTCACGCAATCTACGGTTAGTCCTTTGTTGCGGCTAGGCGGTGAGATTGACAACCTCCTTTGTTTCGTTAGGGGCGAAAGTAGCCCCGGTTGTGTTGTGCTTGGAGTTCCCGCGTTGGCGCCGAGAATCTGCTGGGTGTTTGGCGCCTTTACATCCGATACGCCATCGGCGCTTCAGCGCGCTTCTTGGCTCCTCGCAGTTCGAAAAAAACCACGGTTTCTTCACGGGGAAAACATTCTTAGCTGTGCGCATCGCGCCTTCCTCTTGGGGTTGCCCAACGAGCGATGTGAAATATCGCGCCATCGGCGCCACTCCATTTTCCGTGGACGACCCTCTTCATCCAGGGTCCCGGCCGAACCTCTGCGGCCGGATCGAGCTTCGTGTCGCCTTCTTGGCGGCTATGCACCGGAAATACAACCTGCTGCAGGCCTCCGCCGGGCCGCGCAATCAGCTTGAACCTGCGCTTTTGCGGAGCCGAGCTGTGAGTCCGTCGGGGCACCGCCTTGGCCCGTGGTACTGTCTTCTTCCGCTACTCCCTCGTCTTGCGAATCTTCCGATTGCCCAGCGAGGTGACTCAGCGGCGTTTGCTTTGTCGCGGAGGGCCCTAAAGCGGCGGAACTGCGGGACTGCGTTGGCTGCCTCCTTCATTGCGGTGCACGTGGGCAGTTGCCGGTTGTCGATAGTCAGCTCACTCCTGGGAATTTCCCAATGCGAGCAGAAGAGCTGATCCCGAATCGCACGGGCGATTATCGACTTGCTCCCTTGATGCTTCATTGGCATAGCGCTAAGCGTGCTCCTCCTCATCGTGCTCTGCTTGCGAGCGATGATGATACGGCTGCTCTGTACCAACGATCTTCTCTATCACCGTAATTGAGTCGTAAAGGCGTCGCTCCCTACTTTGACTAACATGGCTGTTGAGGAGATGATCAGAGAGGGAGTGGCCCGATATCTTATATTCTTCACCCTCCCTCCTGTGACATAAGCGCCTTGCCATCATGGCGAGGCCGATCGCGTGGAGCGGCCTCGCCTGTGTCCTTGCTTTGTGGAGAGCGGCTGCCCTCATCTCCATCTTTGCGAGTGGATTTCCGGGTCCTACCCATGATGATGCTGAGCGAGGTCTGGCATTGGCAGCTTCTACCGAGGCAGGTGATTTCTACCATGTTGCGGCGGGGAAGCGGCTGGATACGCCGACCTTCATGGCGTCTTGTGGTTGAAGATTAACGCCCTTCACTATCGCCCGCTTGGATGTCTTTGGCAGCCACACCCGGCGGTCGTTGGTGGCATGGGAAGCCGCAGTTGTGGAATTTGCGGTTGCGGCACTGGGCTAGCTACTTGTGCCGTGGGAACTTTTGGGCACCTTCGAGGAACTGCAGTCCGGCTATGTTTCAAACTCGCTTGAGCAGGGGAGATTCGAAGATTTTGTTGATCTTAGTCACTGAATCGTCAATCAAATCCCACAGAGGCGGCCCTGGTGGCTTTACCCATTTGCGAGGCCACCGGGGTTCACTGCTGACAGTCCCGCTCGAAGCCCTTTAGCCGTCTCCCCGGCCTCCCGCAGGCACTTCCATCCGCCTCATCGTGCTCGCCCGATGACCCTTGCGCTTCAGACTGTACTTGTGATGCGAGGTCGAGTGGCGCTGTTCATATCTTTGCGTAGTTTCGAACCCATTGTCGCGCCCGGCCGAGGATATCTGCATGGGAGGCCATGATCGCGCTAAACGTGTTGCAAGGCATGCTGCGCCAACTCGTACTTCCACCCCGATTACATCTGAGCGGGCAACATCGGTTCCTAAGGTTCTGGCGGCAGTGTATTACATCAAAGCTGTTTCCCGCGCTTCGGCTGAGCGTGGTTGTGGCTGAGATCGGCAATGCACCGTGCAAACTTTCCGGGAAGCTCCGAATGGTATTTGCATGTGGAGCTGTTCTTCCAATTGCTTCCAAGGCGGATGGAAGTTCGTCTGGTTGAGAGGTGTACCGTCAAACAAAAGCCAGATCCGAAAGAGGCAGAGAAAGAGCCTCACGCGTCAGGCTGATCCGACAGCGAAGCCCGTCCTAGAATGAGCCAAATCTCCGTGACGTGCTCGATGGAGCTGCAGACCATCTGATCACTTGAATTTGGAGAAGTCGGGAGCCGATACTTGGTGGCGGCGGGATCATCTGCGTAATGCGTCGAAGATCCGACTTTCGGAACGGCCACTTGCCCTTCTTTCGGCATCATGCGAGGAAGGCGGTCGCATATGTGGTGCGATCTGATCGTGCTTGGCCGTAGGAGTTGCACTCTGAAGGTGCTGTCCGAGGGTGACGCCTGCCACGCCGCGTTTGCTGTTCCAGCTGCGAGCCCGGTGCCGGGGAGACTGGGCCGAGGGAGTTTCGTCGGTAGTGGCGTATTCAGTTAGCCACGTACGCTGTCTGTCAAGCCGACGTATCCTCGTCTGGCGCCGGAGTCCCCGAATGTTGTGCGACCTGGTTTGTGATGAGTGCCCGATCACCACGATCGGCTATATCCCCTACGCACGCGTACCATGAGGATCTCCTTAGGCGCCTCCGACTAGGCAGTGATCCTTTGGAGTTGCGCCGACCAGTGTCTGTCTGGCTGAAGGAATGCCCGTGTCGTCGGCACTTCGGCGAGGTGCTTTGCCAACGCATAATAGCAGCGGTGGACGGAGACTGGAATCGCGACTCTCCTCGATAGCGTCGAGCTGGTCGACTGTGGCAGATGCGGGTGGCTCATGATCTCCTGGATCACGCGGAAGACGGCGCGCTCCGGCACGTTGACCAAGTTCTCAGTGGCGGTGTCGCGAGTGAGCCGCCGAGGTAGTTGATCTCCTGCGAGACCCGGTCGTTCCTCGACGGGGCGGGGAGAGGTCTACGACTCCATCGAGCGCACCTACTGGTGAGAACGCTATCCATCGATGCCATAGGAGCGGGTTCTCTGCAAAGAGCGCGATGGTCGACTTCGAGGTAGCCTTGATCTCGTTGTATTGCTATCTTGAGGTCGTCGAGGGCGAGATCCTCGTAGGTGGCCCCGGCGTGCGTCCGCCGTCTCGGATGTGAGATGGCGAATGTGGTTGATGTAGGCGATTGACCCATGGCCAAGTGCCAGGGAGTGTTGTACTGCAAAAACCCCACCGGCGCAGCGGCCCTTGTCAACGCCGAGCCCGGGAGAGCCTAGAAGCTGCGAAAGTGGTGAATCACGAGCTGACGGCCGCCAATGCTTGATGTACGCGTCACGAAGCGCAAGGCGTGCACGACCTATACCTGGTGGGAAGGTGCATGAGTTGCCACCAGCTTTAGCAGCTACTCGCCCGAGGGCATACACGTGGACGTTAAAGACGGCGCCGTCGATGGCTCTCGAGGTTATCTTTGCTAGTGATCGAGCTCGAAAGAGCCCCGATCCTGTGATCCGTACGCGGGTGCACGAAATACTTGGTCGAGACTGGCGATCCAAGATAGAAGGCTAATGAGATCTACGACGATTTAGGGTTTTCACCGCATGACCGGATCATCCCTACTCCGAGGTTGGGCTTACTTGCGGCCACGCACGGCGCTCGTGGCCGATCCTAAACAAGGCCGAAAAAACCAGCACGAAGAAGTTGATCCTAGGAACGATCCGGGTTTAGGACTTTGCTGGCATGCACCCTACGTGCCAACTGGATCCTCCCCCGTGTAATGAGCCGAAACTATTCTTGCAGATATTAAACTAATCGCTTGTAGACGAGGAGCTGAATCGTAACGGCAATCAGATCTACTTAAATAAATGATCGAGCGGGGGTACTTACGCCCCCACGCACTGAGATAGGCGTGAGGACGGCTAGACATGCAAGGAGTTGCACTACGTAAAGCATCGCTTGAACGCGAAGGAACAATGCTAACTGAACGCATCAATGATGTAACTTCGATTGCTCGCCATCAAAAAACGCAAAGCTGAGTACGCGCATATTCGCAGCACAACGTGGGGCTTGCCTTTAGATCGCGAGATGCGATCTAGAGCGGCATATCCTTTTACGATAGAAACCGCTCGAGGAACGAAGGAGATGGCGTCTTGCGCGCAGATCAGTTTGTTTTTGAGTTGAGCGTCAGTTGTTGACTATTCCATAGGCCCTAGGTACACAACATTTATAGTCAGCCCGGACTCTCTAATGCGGCGTGCGACTAAGCAGTGCACGTTATATAAACTCTAGCTTCTAAGCCGATGCACGATCTAATAATAGCTGAGATACAGGGCAACTTAGCTGGCCAAATTCTCACGTGCAAGGACGCTTCATCGACTTTCGCGTGATATAATCACCTATAGCCCGTCTTGATCGCGGCCCGCCTCTGACAGCCGAGTTAAATCTGTGGTGACAACAGCTTGCTGCGTTAAAGAGGAGTCCCATTAACTCGACATTCAAAGACTACTGCTGTCCGCGACATGGATCGTCTAAAGTTGAGAGTCGAATCAACAGAAATCCGATCGCGAGCTTTCTCCGTAGACCTTTGCCCCAGTACAGGCGGCATAGGAGGTTGCCCTTTGTGACACTTAGGTTAAAACATGTGTATTGCTGACGAACAATCTGGTACAATCCAAGCTAATTAGGACAGGATGCGGGCACTATTAGTATACTATGCATGAGGCTTGCAACTTGTAAGATATAATTTACATAACACATATGCTTTATTACTACCGTTGACAAAATTGTTTCTTCTTTTCAAAACCAAAGA
Source organism: Lolium rigidum (assembly GCF_022539505.1). Taxonomy (NCBI): domain Eukaryota; kingdom Viridiplantae; phylum Streptophyta; class Magnoliopsida; order Poales; family Poaceae; genus Lolium; species Lolium rigidum. The sequence goes on along the minus strand of NC_061511.1, from coordinate 238,920,772 downwards.
GCACAAATATAGCAATCAATGCTTCCCTCTGCGAAGGGCCTTTCTTTTACTTTTATGTTGAGTCGGTTCACCTATCTCTCTCCACCTCAAGAAGCAAACACTTGTGTGAACTGTGCATTGATTCATACATACTTGCATATTGCACTTGTTATATTACTTTACATTGACAATATCCATGAGATATACATGTTATAAGTTGAAAGCAACCGCTGAAACTTAATCTTCCTTTGTGTTGCTTCAATATCTTTACTTTGATTTATTGCTTTATGAGTTAACTCTTATGCAAGACTTATTGATGCTTGTCTTGAAAGTACTATTCATGAAAAGTCTTTGCTTTATGATTCATTTGTTTACTCATGTCATTACCATTGCTTTGATCGCTGCATTCATTACATATGCTTACAATAGTATGATCAAGGTTATGATGGCATGTCACTCCGAAATTATCTTTGTTATCGTTTACCTGCTCGGGACGAGCAGGAACTAAGCTTGGGGATGCTGATACGTTTCCGACGTATCGATAATTTCTTATGTTCCATGCCACATTATTGATGATATCTACATGTTTTATGCATAATTTGTGTCATATTTATGCATTTTCCGGCACTAACCTATTAACGAGATGCCGAAGAGCCGATTCTTGTTTTACTGCTGTTTTTGGTTTCAGAAATCCTAGTAAGGAAATATTCTCGGAATTGGACGAAATCAACGCCCAGGGGCCTATTTTTCCACGAAGCTTCCAGAAGACCGGAGGACTTACGAAGTGGGGCCACGAGGTGGCGCCACACTAGGGCGGCGCGGCCCAAGCCTTGGCCGCACCGGCCTGTTGTGTGGGCCCCTCGTGTGGCCCCTCGACCTGCCCTTCCGCCTACATATAGTCTTCGTCGCGAAACCCCCGATGCAGAGAGCCACGATACGGAAAACCTTCCGGAGACGCCGCCGCCGCCAATCCCATCTCGGGGGATTCGGGAGATCGCCTCGGCACCCGGCCGGAGAGGGGAATCATCTCCCGGAGGACTCTACACCGCCATGGTCGCCTCCGGAGTGATGAGTGAGTAGTTCACCCTGGACTATAGGTCCATAGCGATAGCTAGATGGTCGTCTTCTCCTTATGTGCTTCATTGTCGGATCTTGTGAGCTACCTAACATGATCAAGATCATCTATCTGTAATGCTATATGTTGTGCTTGTTGGGATCCGATGGATAGAGAATACTATGTTATGTTGATTATCAATCTATTACCTATGTGTTGTTTATGATCTTGCATGCTCTCCGTTATTAGTAGAGGCTCTGGCCAAGTTTTTACTCTTAACTCCAAGAGGGAGTATTTATGCTCGATAGTGGGTTCATGCTTCCATTAAATCTGGGATAGTGACAGAAAGTTCTAAGGTTGTGGATGTGTTGTTGCCACTAGGGATAAAACATTGATGCTATGTCCGAGGATGTAGTTATTGATTACATTACGCACCATACTTAATGCAATTGTCACGTTGTTTGCAACTTAATGCTGGAAGGGGTTCGGATGATAACCTGAAGGTGGACTTTTTAGGCATAGATGCATGCTTGGATAGCGGTCTATGTACTTTGTCGTAATGCCCAATTAAATCTCACTATACTCATCATATCATGTATGTGCATGGTCATGCCCTCTTTATTTGTCAATTGCCCAACTGTAATTTGTTCACCCAACATGCTATTTATCTTATGGGAGAGACACCTCTAGTGAACTGTGGACCCCGGTCTATTCTTTTACATCGAATACAATCTACGCAATACTTGTTCTATCGTTTTCTGCAAACAATCATCATCCACACTATACATCTAATCCTTTGTTACAGCAAGCCGGTGAGATTGACAACCTCATCTGTTTCGTTGGGGCAAAGTACTTTGGTTGTGTTGTGCAGGTTCCACGTTGGCGCCGGAATCCCTGGTGTTGCGCCGCACTACATCCCGCCGCCATCAACCTTCAACGTGCTTCTTGGCTCCTCCTGGTTCGATAAACCTTGGTTTTTTTCTAAGGGAAAACTTGCTACTGTACGCATCACACCTTCCTCTTGGGGTTCCCAACGGACGTGTCGACTACACGCATCAAGCTCTTTTTCTGGCGCCGTTGCCGGGGAGCTGAAGAAAAGTTACACCACAAAGATTTCTAACTCCCACGTCAACTACACGCCAGCACTTCCCCACCCGTTATTTTCCCCTCTAAGAAACCACTAGCCAGAAAAAGAGAATTTCAAAAATTTGTCTAAATAACATGAATTTTTTTCAAAGGGAATTGACAAAAGGGAATTGAGTAAAGAGAATTGAAAAAAAGAATCATGGCTAAAAAACGGGGATTGACCTAGCGAAATTAAATGCGCAAAATTACCATGCGGAATTAAACTTGCGGGATTAACGCCACCAAAAAACAAAAGAACTCGCAACAACGAATTAAAGGCACAAAATTTACTGCCGTAATTAGCTAATGTAATTTAATGTGCCGGTAACACAAAATGATAAATAAGGATACAAAAATTGACTCGCTCTAGCGAATTAAATGTGCGAAATTTATTGCCATAATTAGCTGACGTAATGTAATACGCAGGGTAACAGAAAATGATAAAACAGGAAAGGGGATTGATTTGTGTAGTCCTGCGCTTCGCGCTTCGTGTGGAGTAATGATGGCGTGTAACTCACACGTTCGTTGGGAACACCAAGAGGAAGGTATGATGCGCACAGCAGCAAGTTTTCCCTCAGAAAGAAACCAAGGTTTATCGAACCAGGAGGAGCCAAGAAGCACGTTGAAGGTTGATGGCGGCGGGATGTAGTGCGGCGCAACACCAGGGATTCCGGCGCCAACGTGGAACCTGCACAACACAACCAAAGTACTTTGCCCAAAGAAACGAGTGAGGTTGTCAATCTCACCGACTTGTTGTAACAAAGGATTAACCGTATTGTGTGGAAGATGATTGTTTGCAGAGAAAACGAGTAAAAACAAGTATTGCGACAGATTTGTATTTCAGTATTAAAGAATGGACCGGGGTCCACGGTTCACTAGAGGTGTCTCTCCCATAAGATAAAAGCATGTTGGGTGAACAAATTACAGTCGAGCAATTGACAAATAGAGAGGGCATAACAATGCACATACATGTCATGATAAGTACGAGTGAGATTTAATTGGACATTACGACAAAGTACATAGACCGCCATCCAAGTTGCATCTATGCCTAAAAAGTCCACCTTCAGGTTATCGTCCGAACCCCTTCCAGTATTAAGTTGCTAAGCAACATACAATTGCATTAAGTATGGTGCGTAATGTAATCAACAACTACATCCTCGGACATAGCGCCAATGTTTTATCCCTAGTGGCAACGACGACAACACAACCTTAGAACTTTACGTCACTTGTCCAGGTGTCAATGCAGGCATGAACCCACTATCGAGCATAAATACTCCCTCTTGGAGTTAAGAGCAAAAACTTGGCCAGAGCCTCTACTAATAACGGAGAGCATGCAAGATCATAAACAACACATATGTAATAACTTGATAATTAACATAACATGGTATTCTCTATCCATCGGATCCCGACAAACACAACATAGAGTATTACGGATAGATGATCTTGATCATGTTAGGCAGCTCACAAGATCCAACAATGAAGCACAATGACGAGAAGACAACCATCTAGCTACTGCTATGGACCCATAGTCCAGGGGTGAACTACTCACTCATCACTCCGGAGGCGACCATGGCGGTGTAGAGTCCTCCGGGAGATGAATCCCCTCTCCGGCAGGGTGCCGGGGGAGATCTCCAGAATCCCCCGAGATGGGATTGGCGGCGGCGGCGTCTCTGGAAGGTTTTCCGTATCGTGGTTCTTCGCATCGGGGGTTTCGCGACGGAGGCTTTAAGTAGGCGGAAGGTCGAGTCGGAGGGCTGACGAGGGGCCCACACCATAGGGCGGCGCGGGCCCCCTCGGCCGCGCGGCCCTATGGTGGCGGCGCCTCGTCGCCCCACTTCGTATCCCTTTCGGTCTTCCGGAAGGTTCGTGGCAAAATAGGACCCCGGGTCTTGATTTCGTCCAATTCCGAGAATATTTCGTTACTAGGATTTCTGAAACCAAAAATAGCGAAAACGAGCAATCGGCTCTTCGGCATCTTGTTAATAGGTTAGTTCCAGAAAATGCACGAATATGACATAAAGTGTGCATAAAACATGTAGGTATCATCAATAATATGGCATGGATCATAAGAAATTATCGATACGTCGGAGACGTATCAAGTAACCGCTCACGTGGTCGAACGCGGAGGAGGGATTTCGGCCATGGTATGCACTAGACATGATATTGCATATGCCGTTGGAGTTGGAGTTGTTAGACGGTTCATGACAAATCTAGGGGGAACTCACTAGAATGCAGTGAAGTGGATTTTCATGTATCTAAAAGCTACTTATAGATCTTTCATATGCTTTTTGGAAGCGGTGATCCTGTATCGCAAGGTTATACATATGCAAATTATGCTGGTGATGAAGATTCTAGGAAGTCTACTTCAGATTACCTGGTGACTTATGTAGGGGGAGCAGTGTCATGTCAATTAAGGTTAGAGAAATGTGTTTCATTATGAACCGTGGATAGCCGCCGCAGTTGAGGCTTGCAAGAAAGTGTTATGGATGAAAAATTTCTTGCAAACATTTGGCATGAAGCAAGAGAATTAAAATTTGTTTAGCGATAGCTAGAGTGACATCCATCTTACCAAGAATTCAAGTCTCCACTCTTGAACCAAGCACATTGAGAGGTATCATTGGATTCGTGAAGTTGTGAGTGCCAAGTCGCTGAGACTTGAGAATGTCCATACCGACAGGAATGATTCGGATATGATGACCAAGATATTGCCAAGTGAGAAGTTACTTATATGTAGCAAGGCAACGGTCATGGCGGTGCCCACATGAGTCAAATGGGGGAGAATGTTGGGTATCCTTTTCATGTGGACTATCAAGAGATGACCTATTGAAGCCTTTTAGGCTGCCTAAACAAGTGCAATAGCCCACTACCCATTAGGGTTATGACCAAGGATCATTTTAAACATTACGCATGAGGGGAGGGAGAGTATAATCCTCCCATCCAGCCAACACTCAGTGGGGTGATGAAAATCCATTTTAGGTTCCATTAGAGGAGAAAACCAAGAGAGAAGGAAAAATAGAGAAAGTTGAAAGAAGAAGCTAAATCAAGCGCCGATCCTTGACCACAAGGTTACGAAGACCAGATCTGCATTACCGTGTACTTCAAACTGTTGTTCCACCATCTTTGATGAGATTCCTCCAATCGGTAACTCTTGTGTCCCAAATCTTGTTGCTGGCAACTAAAATCCTCTTGTATCTTGATGTTTGCGATCCTCTAGTACTTTCTAGGGAAGAACTTCTTGTATCCCCATTTTATATAGTGAAAGAAGATTCGGATGGTTTCGGCCCGTGGTTGTTCTCCTCACTTTGAAAGTTTTCCACCTATAAAGGACTAGTGTCCGTGTGTCGATTTGCTTGTTGCTGAAGCACATAGGACTTGTTCTACCTACTTGCAGAAATCAACTATATGTGTGTTGAGAGCACGCATGACTTGTCCTCTGTTGGGATATAATATGTTCCTCCATATATGTTTGATGCATATGTTTTCTTTCGTGATAGAGCAACGATCAATGGAGTTAGTGCATGAGTGGATATGAAGTTAACATCTTATTTTGCAGCGTATTTTTAAACCACGTTTGAGTGTGCTAATTTTCCAACATAGGAGGGGCGAAGAGAGAGGAGGGGGATGTTTACTCGACCACCCGCAGGTCGAGTATGGGCCTCCTAAAAAATTTACTCCTCTAAACGCTATGAAAATTTGGTTAGAGCCACATTAGAGTATCAAACCAAAATCTTTATAGCTCAGCTAAATCTTTTTAGAGGTTCGAGTAGAGATGCTCTAATCTCCTGAATCTTTGATCAAACACAGTAACCAAAAACCCTGCCGTTGTTGCGCCCACTCAACCGCCTTTCCTCGTCCCGCCCAAACAAACCCCCAAGCCGTCTCCCACCCCCTTCGCCGCTTCCCCCTTCCAGACCAAGAACCCCCGTCCCGTTCTTGATTCTTGATCCCTCCACCTCGCACCGCAGCGATGGAGCCCTTCAAGGCCGCGCGGTCCGTGCGGCTCAAGAGCCACCTGGGCACGTACCTCTGCGCGCTCGACGACGAGGCCGTCTCCCACGGCTACCGCCGCAACTCCCGCGGCACGGTCTGGGCCGTGGAGCTCGCCGGCGACGACTACGTGCGCCTCCAGGGCCATCGCGGCCTCTACCTCGGCGCCACCGAGCTCCCCGCCGACGTCCTCGGCACCCGCGGCCGCGGCACCAGGGCGAGCTGCATGGTGGTGCAGGGCACGCCCTCCTGCCCCAACGACAACGCCTTCCTCTGGTCGCCGCTGCGGGAGGGGGAGCACCTCACGCTCTCGGGCCCCTACGGCCGCCTCCTCCGCGCCAGGTTCGGGGCCACGCCGCAGGACAACGCGATCACCGTCGACCTCGACGCCGTCCCGGAGGAGAGCTCCTGGGTGGTCGAGCCCGTCGTCGTCCCGCCACCGCCGGTGCCGGCGTCTGAGGCGGCGCCGATCTGCCGCGCCAAGTCGTGCGACGCCCGCTTGGAGGCGACGGCGTCGGTGTCGGACACCGCGTCCAGCGTCTTCGCCAGGTTCCACTTCCACTCCGCCAAGGTACGCCCCTGTTCTTTGGTTTCTTGGATTCTTGTCACTCCTGAATTCTTGATCGTTTCATCCCGAATTCTTCTTGGCTTTCTTGGATGCAACAAATTCACTGTCGATTGCATCAGCCGTCCTTGCTTACAGGACAATGATTACCGGTACTTGCTGTGCTACGTGAGTGCAGGAATCGAAGGGGAAGCTGCTCCTGGAGGAAGAGGAGGAGAAGGAGGAGGAGCCGTCGAGCGAGGAGGAGCCCCTGTGGAAGCCGGCGCCGCGGACGATCTTCTACAACACCGCCAGGGACGACGGCGGCGTGGACGACTTCGACGACGGGACCTGGAAGTACTTCGCGTTCAACGAGCAGAGCCTCGTGGCACTTCACCGCAAGCTGGGCGAGGAGACCCGCCGCCGCGGGGACTTCGTCGTCTGCCGCCGGAGCACCGCGGCGCCGAGGCCGCTGTTCCCCGTCGTCCTCGACCTCCCTCCCGGCAACGCCGACATGGAGTTCGTCCTCGTCCCGGTGGTGTCCTCTGCAGGTAACGACGAGAAAGGGATCTCCTGTCCACTTTCTGAACTTCTCTTCTTCCCCTTTCATTCTTTCTATCCAACAGTTTATTCAAGTTACTGTCCTTCTGAATTTGCAGTGGCGGAGAGTGTTCTTTAGGACGGATGTGATCCGGCATCAAACTTAGGAAAAGATGGAAAGAACTTCGGTGTGCCGATATGCATTTTCCTGTGTAAATTCTTTAGAAACCTGCATTTTCGTCAGTGGACTGAACTGAACATATTTGTTGTCTGCTGTGGAAGTTCGGTCAGCTAGGATGAATCTTATTTTTGGTATGTTTTCCAGTCCTGGACAATGTCATGTACTCCGGCGGACGAACAGAGAAATGTCTGAAATGTGTTCAGCAGAATAATGCTTGAGTTTCTTTCAGTAATCCAACTCTTGGATTTCAGTTCAGCTAATTCTGGAACGTCTTCTTGTAGCTTTTGTGATTTATTCATATACTTCCCTGTCCTTTGTTGAAAAAATATATACTGCCCAATCCTTTATTGGAAAAGATATATGCTGCTTTGTGATCATGAATTCAGTAACATGTGTATCTGTCAGTTGCTTTGAAGGTTTTAACAATATTGGCAGTGCATATTCAATGTCGTCCTGGCTGAAGCTGTCTCCGACAATGGATAAAATTTCAGTTGTTGTATACTGTACTTTGCCTTGAATATTTGGGACCAAAAGAAAAACATTTCAATATTTGAGCCAGCAAGTGAATAATCAACTTGGCAGATATCTCTTGTCTCCTGAACAGGTCAAAAACATGCAAGAACATCTGCAATTCTTCATTATAGAATAGATCACAAAGGAAAACCACACTAGTTCTCAAGGGAACGCTTTGCATCAACCCTATCTTATGATATCTACCATCTATCAGATCTCTCATTCACACCTGTATCATCCTTCCACAACACCCCCTATGTACATGCACACCAACCTCTATGTACCGCAAGCGCCTGCTCTAAACCGAAGAAGTAAGAAATCAACAAGCCATTTGGTCCCTGAATGCGTCTAGCTCCTCGAACACTGGCAGCCTCCTCGACCTGAATGGCGTCCAATCATTCATCACAAGGTCTAGTCTCTCCACGATCTCCTCGGTGAAACTGAAGCCGATATCCAACGGCGATGAAACATGGGTCGTCGGGCAGAGCTCACGGAGCAGCTGCTCAGCTCGGGCGACCGCCTTGTCATCGTCCAGTCCGGAGATTCTGCGAAGCAGGACATCCTCGAGTACTTGCATTGCCTCCTCATGCCTGCCCTGTTTGATCAGGCACAGCCCAAGGTTGCACGCCCTGTTGGCGTCGGGCACGATTGTTTGGGCCTTCCGGTACACCAGTTCAGCGGCTTCGTAGTTGTTCTGCTGCATGTAAGCCCAGCCAAGGTTGCCCTGCAACCGCACATCGGGAAGTTTCAGTAAAGTAACTTGAGTGTAACTGAATACTGCAGTGACATGCCCAATTACTAGCAACCAGTACGAGTTAACATGGTAGCAGTAGCACGTACCAGAATGCGGGACATCTCCTGCTGGATGGAGACCTGGAACTTCTTGCCGTGGGAGCGTGCCGTCTTGGTGATCTTCCCGTTGAAGGCCTCACCGAGGCATATCATCTTGAGCTTCTGTTTCAGCAGCTCTATCTGCTCCTCAACCTTTCCGCACTTCTGAACATCAAAATTGACATATCATGTTAGAATTCAGGAATAAGCCAAGAACGTTGTTTACTGCAAGGTGTGGAGCGGAATGCACCTTGTAGAGGTCGATTAGCAGGTTGTCTAGGGACTCCTGTGCCTGCCTGGAGCAGAGGTGCCTGAAGGACCTGATGGCCTCGATGGCCTCCTCGGCGCGGTCCTGCTGCTTCATGACCACGGCCATGTCCTTGAGGGCGCTGTCCACTCTGTCCCCGGAGTTGATCGCCTTCCAGAACCAGACGATCGACGCCTCCGCGTCCTTCTCGACGAGCTGCACAATCCAAAACCGTTTGACCCAATTTAGAAATTTGAAACGTTGCAGGAAGAAAAGAACTCGCGGGACAAAAAATCTTGGTCAACTACGGAGTAGTAAACATGAATTTGATGCAAGTTCATCTAAAAAAAATCAATTTGATGCACAGTTAAAACACAATCATCAGACGTTAAGCGCGCACGTTGACCCCGGTCGATGGACCACCACCCATTTGTGGTAACCTTAGCACAGTGACCGATTTGGTGAACAGTGGTTCCTTTCCCAGGAAAGAAAGATTTTTTCCGCAGATAGGATCCCAGGAATCACGCCGGAGCAGGAAACGCATGATCTATGGCAGTTTGCTTTTCTGGTGCTAGCCGTTACCATGATTGGACACGGGCGCACAGTTAAGGCTACTACCCAGTTTCCGTTGTCAACCACAGCCCACTCCAGAAGAAGGCGGAGTTTGCATGAGGAGAACTGGAGAAGAGAAACTGCGATAAACCTGGAGGTGCTTGGCCCGGACGTAGGGGCTGTCGCCGGCGGGCACCTTGTGCACGACGTGGAAGAGATCCTTCTTCTCTCCGGCCCTCCTCCTGGACGAAGCGGCGGCCATGTCGATGCCGACGGACGGAGCTAGCTAGGAGAGGAGAGCAATGGTGGGCGCGCGCGCGCGGATTGGTGAGATAGGTGGCTTGTTTCGCGGGGTGCGGGATCTGGAGGGTGGGAATGCGAGCCGAGGAAGATGACGAGGCGGGCGGAGTGGATCTGGACGGGAAGGCGTCCGGGTTCCGGGGCGGGGGGTGGATGGGGACTTGGGTGTGATCGGGCGGTCCGGTGGGCGGCACGCGTCCGCATCCGCGCGGGTGACGTGCTCGCGGCGCCTTGGGGGAGAAGCGGTGGGGCAGGCGACACGGCCACTTTCAGGGGGCTCAGATGCGTCCCGATTGGCTGCATCTTCTAGACGCAGGTGCGTATTCCTTTTCTGTGCAATGCAGAGGCGAACCGAGGAGTAAAATTAAGAGGGGACACAAGTGCTTAGACTACTCGTAGCAAGAATAACTTAGATGGTAACACCACACCATAAGATCCGAGTGAGGTGATAACTATCTACATTAACATAACATCACACATCCCTAGAGAAAATAAGTCTATAACGTACTAAAGTCACTATGAAACCACATACTATGTCACTACTACCTCCGTCCCAAGGAATAAGGCGCACACGTATTCCAAGACGAACTTTGACCATAAAAATTGAGCAACAAAATCTTGGTTATATTATACTACCTCCGTTCCAAGACGTAGTATGTAATTAGTATCGTTGAATTCGTATTGAAAAACACTTTCTAATGATATTAATTTCATACAAACTTTTTATATATTTAAAGTAATACTTAGTCAAACGAAAAGCACGTAAAACGAGGGCGCCTTATTCCTTGAGTCGGAGGTAGTATGAAGGTAGTAACTTAGACTAATAACATACGTATAGTCTAAAGTTACTCCTCGCTATGATCTGCCTTAGCGGTCATTTTTTTTCTTCTTTTTAGAGCGATTTGGAAAACGCGTAACATATCATGTTTTGAGCGAAAAAAAACCCTGAAAAATCCTACTAATCTAATCTGCCTTGTTGTTGCCTTTATGAAAGCAGGTTTGCACCCGGACGCTGATGCTACACAGCTCCAGCAAGGTGCGGATGCTCTCCTTAATCTGGCTCTGAGTGTTGGTGCTGGTACTGGAGGAAATGTTGTGGATACTGGCGTGCGTCACTTGAGAAATCAAGCTGATGGAGACATGGACATCGATGAAGAGAAGATGCTGATGATATGAATGCACGAAGATTCCTCGTCTGAAACTATGTTGCGTGTGTTGGCTTCGTTTTTTGTTAAATGTTGCCCGTTGCTGCTCGGAACAAAAAGTTGGTTAAAAACTTGTTGTAGCTCTAGTTTCTCGCCGGCTTGCGGTCGTGCCCGAGAGATGTTGCTTTTGAGATGTTAAGATTGATCCCAATCTTGCGGTTCTGGCTGTAAATATAACTAAGACTCCTCAATGTTTTTCCTTATCAATGATAATGAAAATCGGTCCCTGAATGGATCGCTTGGATGTTTTTTTTTCTTTTTAAGTGAAGGGCAAATCAATCTCAATTTATTTTTCTACAAAAACTGGTCAACACACGAGAAGGCCTGCCGTGGGGTTGATCATGTCTAGCTTGGATGCTATGTACATTACTCACTCCAAGCCATCCCTGACGTGCGCTAGCTACTCCGTGTGATTCCGATGCTTCCTACACACAAAAGTCTCCAATGACTCCATTTGGACGCCCTGAATGGTTGATGCATCATAAACAAGAAAGCACACTGCTGCCTGTGGAGGAAACACAAAAGCCAGCCTCCAGGATATTCGCGCGGGGTACAATTTGGCTAAGGAATACATTTGATGTCCATCACTCTGTAAAATTCTGGAAGTGTAGCTGAGTAGCTTGAAAAACTCTGTTTTAGACCTGTAGCTTTTGCTTATACTTAAAGAATCTCGGTGGTTTTTTCTGTAGCTTGAACAAAACTCTTGGTTTCATTATGTTTAATGGAACTGGGGTTCCCCTGTTGAGGTCCTATTGCTCGAACTTTTTTTGCGGAAAGTTCATAAATCTATCTATAACCTTCAATAGCAGTACACAAAAACATAAAAATAATTAAAATAAAAATAAAAATGGTCTTTAGACCACATTTCCTGTGCATTACCCTACCATCTCGTCGGTATCAGTTTCATCTCCAGGAGACATAGGGCATATCTAAAGTTTTACCACAAATCTCATGGAAGTAGCTACAATATACTTATAAGGTTAACTTTGCCACAAAAAGTAGACACCTTTAATAGAGAAAATGAGAGAGTAAAATGCTCCCTTTGTTCTTAAACAGAGATGTCTCAACTTTGTCTATATTTGAATGTATCTCTAGACCGAGCTTGTAAGTCAGCTTTAAGATTTTTTTTTTTATGGAAAGCTCTACTATGTACTCCATATATGGTCATCCGTAAGAGCTACCATCTCCTTGTAGAAACATAAGTCTTTTTAAAAAGCTAATTAGCATTCTAAAAAGCCTTATATTTTGGAGGTAGTACCTTTTGCCTAAATGACCAAACCTTAAGACCTTGTAAGGTTCAACTAAAAAGTGAGTTTTCACTATGAATTGAATAGATCCATTCTAGAATAGAAACCCTAAATATGTATGTAAATTTGAAAAAGGCCTCGAACCAGCATAAAAGATCATCTAGATTAAACCGAGTTTATGGATGGCTTTGTACTATCTCTGTCTATAAATAGATGTCTTAGAATTGTCAAAATTTAGATGTATGTAGACACTATTTAGTGTATAGATACATCAAATTTAGATAAATCTAAGACATCTATTTATGGAAGAAGGAGTACATTATTCACATAGTTCATAGTTTATAGATAGATTTGAAAAAACCCTAAGCTTAAGCTTAACCCTTCACGGGTCAAGCAGACTAGACTCGGGCTATTGAGGACGCAGAGAAGCCCACTTCCGCTGGTGAGATGCGGTCGCCTCCGCCTACTAATGTTTCCTTTAGACGCTCATCGTCGCCTCCACCAGCACCTATGTCGATGTCCAAGACTCCTCCATCGATATTGTCGCTTCCAAGACAACAGAGATGCCACTCGCCCTGCCACGTGCCTCTGCAACAACATCTTCAAGCCACTTTGTCCAACATAAGACACTTTCTCTACGTTACTCGTCACCATGGGTTCCTCACCAAACTGGCTTTATACCACACGACGCTCGCGAATCCCCACTAGTGATCTTCCATGGAAGCTGAGGTACATGCTTTGCATGCCAATGTCATGTGGACTCTTATGCCGTGACCTCCGGGACAGAACATCACCAGTTGCAAGTAGGTATACAAGGTAAATTACCATATAGACGGTTCCATTCATTAGTAATATATGGCTCGCCTGGGCACTTGGGGTTTTATGTGGGGGTACAATATTGACTATTTAGACACCTTCAATCCGGTTGTCACACTAGCGATGGTGCAACTAGTGATCTCGCTTGCTGTCACGGGTGATTTTCATCTTCGGAAAGTCGACATCATCAACAGTTTTCCTCATTGTGTGTTGGAGGAGACAACATACATGCAATAGCCTCTGGGTTTCCAAGATTTTTGACACCCAAACTATGTTTGCAAATTTCATAAGGCGTTCTGGATTGAGGTGTCTTCAGCAACTGGGATTCACCCCTTCATCTAGCAACACATCATTGTTCAGCTTATGTCGTGATGGAACCGCCATTTGTATGCTCATCAGATGATACTGCCATAGATAGCTCCGCATGCTGCCTCCAACCACCTTCTCCAACAACTCAAGCCATCCTTCCCTTTTTAGGATCTTGGTCCTCTACACTACTTCCCTGGCATTGCAACGACTCAAAATTTAGGGGGAACCCGTCTAACTCAGCAGATGCTCTAGCTTGATCTTCTCTGACAGACTCATAAGGGTAATTCTGAGTTTTTGCCACACCAATGTGCACTCAGGATAATTGTCTCGGGATTTTGGTCATTCTCTTTGATGATGCTGCTGCTTTCCAGAAGTTGTTGGGGATTGCAATGTCTTACCCTCTCACACACTGATATTTTCTTTGCACGGCGAACAAGTTTGTCAGTTCTCGTCAAAGCCAACATATATTCACTTTGAGGTGGTGAAGCGTATCTTGCACGACGTAAATGGTTAAATTTCAAATAGAATGAACATTCACAAAGTTCCCCTCAACGCTTGTTAGCGTGTTTATAGATGTGGGATAGAAATGTTGCACTGATGACATGCAAGTTAATGGAGGTCTTGTGGTATTCTTCAGGCTGTACCTCATCTATTGGAGTGCTCGCTAGTAGCCAACAATGTCTCACTCGTCCATGGAGGCAGAGCACAAGGCACTAGCTAATAGTACCCCTGAAGCGACATGGTTATTGTCCTTGCTAAATGATTCACATCCACATCTACCAATGCTATGGTGTGACAATGTGGGTGCTACCTATTTGACAACCAACCCGATGTTTCATGCACTCAACAAGCATCTAGAGGCAGGCTTCCATTTGGTCAGAAAGAAGAAGGCACCTAGAGCATTGCTGGTCTGGTTCGTTTTTTCGGCTGATCCGATAGACGATGCATTCATAAACCTAGTGGCCAAGCAAATGCTTAGTTTAGGTACCAAGCTCAACTTAATTTATTGTAGGTTCAGGTCGAGGGGAATTTTACAAATGTTAGTTGTAGATACTAACTAATGCGTATTAGGTACATTAGACTAGTTGGATGTGTTATCCGACCAGTGTATATTATCATTAACCGTAACAAACTTTTTATCAATCCCTTTGTAGTGTGTGTATAAATATGAGATGAAGACCTTGGATTTAATCATGGCAAAAAAATTATTTACACGTAAATAACTTAAATTTTCATATGTACACTACACCATAAATTTTATTCAATGACAAACCCATTTTGTCACCCAATATACCATTTTCGTCATGGATCACTCTCTAATGACGAAAATTGTCCGTCACTATCGAACGTATATTCGATGATGTTCCTTAGTATGTTATCGGTGATGGGTTATAGATGAGAGTCACTTTTTTCACCGTATATATGATAATGTGTCATTGTCTATTCTATTAGATGAAAAATGTACCAGTGATGCCACTCCTCCACACTCAAACAATATGTGAGATTTTTTAGATCAAAGCTACTGACGTGGCTGCTAACATGTGGGTCCAATGAGGATGATATAGTTATTTACATATGGGTCCAACCTTGGTGACGTGGCTGCTATCATGTGGGATCACACTCCCCTGTGGTTCCACATGGTGGTGACATGTGGGTTCACGCACTGCTGATGTGGCTTCTAGTACCCTCCCGCACACCAATCAAAGCTATTCAGTCCGCTATTAAGCCATATCAGTGACGTATCTGACTTTTGTTTTGGGGGTATTTCTCACTGAATATCAAACCCATCATACTACCATCGCATGTTTATATAAGAAAGGGACTCATGTTATACCACGATGACGAAAACTGCAAAAACTTTAACACCTCTATCTATTTAGTTTGTGGTAATAAGAGGGTGGGGAAGAGTGTGGAGGAGTGTGGAGAGGTCCAAGTGGCATGAAGGGTTAGACTATTTTCTAAGTGAGAATGCAAGGTACCAGTAATTTGAGATGAACAATATTATTGAGAAGTGTTAGTTCACCAGCTGGAGGCAGGGATGATGTAGTATTAGGTTTTATAACACACACTACTAGGAAAATGCCTATAGCTGCCAGCGCTACTGTCGACGCACCACAAAATGTGCTCGCCGGTGGTAAATACTACCGGCGCACCATGTTTTGACCACGTCGGTGATGGCCCAATACTGCCGACGCAACAAAAATTTAGTGCGCCCGGGATAAAGTTCGAAGATGTCCGGGCCAGATCAAAAATTTGAGCCCCCTTACCCCCAGCGCGCCTCTATGGTGGTGTGCCAGTGGTAAACAATGTACCACCGGTGCACCACCATAGAGGCGTGCCGGGGTAAGGGGAGCACAGATTTTCTCTCCACCCCCCGAATGCTTTTTTCAGTTTTGAAAAAATAAAAGAAAATGATAGAAATTTCAAAAAATTAATTCCTTCGAGATGCCCATGTGTCATGCCATCTAGTTTTAATGAAAATTTAAAAACATGAATTTTAATATATTATGCAAAAAGGCGTCATGTTTCGGTAAAACGGGATTTCTGGTTGCATACGACCTCCGATGAAAAACTTTTTTTAATCAAAATCTATCTACGCGAAATTTCCTATCCAAATTCAACCACCTACGGCCGTTGTGGAAAAAATTGGATTCGGAAAATTCAAAAAAGAAACATGACTTTTTTCAGGTTTTAGATTTCGATGAAAAAATAGGAAAAATTGCTTCGGCGCACCACCATATTTGCTGCGCCGACGGTAACCTATGCTATATATTATGCAACCAGCCCATTGTCCTGACTTTCCCCTCTTTTTTCTCTTTTCCTCCTCTTCCTCATCGTCTTCTACACCGATGGTCTCCCCCTGCTGCTGCTCCATCAACCCCCTCCTCCTCTACAGTGACGGACTCCTCCAGCTGCTGGACCGTCAACCTATCTGCATGGCCTCCTCCTGCAACGATGGCCACGACGTCCTCCGACCTCCTCCACCTCCTCCGGCCTCTTCCTCCTTCCTCCTACTCCACCTCCGGCCTACACCTCCTCCTCCTCCTCCTCCTCCTCCTCCTCCTCCTCCTCCTTTCCTCCTACGCATGGCCTCCTCCTGCAACGACGGCCACGACGTCTTTCGGCCTTCTCCTGCACCTCCTACACCGGCGCAAGGAGGACACCACAACCTCGGCTCACGAGTTAGATCTAGATCTAGATTTAGATTTGAATTTTGTTTTTGTTTTCTTGTATAACTTATCGCCGGCGCACTAGGCAGGTGCGCCGGGGATAACGCGTGTTACCGCCGGCGTACCAGTTACTGTCGAGCTCTAATGCGCCGGTAGTAGCATTTTTTTGGTGCGCCATCAATAAGGCTTTTTCCTAGTAGTGACATGCTATAGTGGATAGAAACTCAGTTATGAGAACCGACTTTCCATGCATCGGTGCACAAGATTCTCCGGTCCTCTACTAGAGAGCTTGTTTATGATAGGTTCACTATTAGAGAGTTTCCATCTTTTGATTTTTTTGGGATTCAGTGTTGATTCTTCAGAGGAGAATCAATTCAAAAAAAATCCGTGAATCTAGAGTACCGTGTGTTTTTGAGTTTCTCAACATATATGTGTGGACTCTAGGATGCTAATTGATTGAGAAATACAGGAAAAACCAAAATATATATGTAACCAGATTGCTCTAATTAATCTGAATAAACAAAACAAAGAAGGGACTAGGGCTGTAGGTGATTCTCACAATTCTTTTGGAATCATATTTTAATCTGTCAGGTGGTTTTGACTAGTCATTGCAACACCCAACTAAATTCACATTGGATTAATAACAACACTCTGCAAATGTGAAATAATCCGCCACACCATCCCAGTAGGATGTCGCAAACAAAACTGTAGAAGCATGTTAGGGAATGCGCACCACATGCGCCACCAAGAAGTTCACGCTGTGTGCAACCAGTGAGCCAATGCCCAAAGATGGGAGTACAAAGTTCCCTAAAATTATAACTTTTACTCACGATTTCTAATTAATTTATATCCAATGATCTATTTATGTGAGCTATACATAGACAATATGTTTTTTCTAAGAATAATGAGTGTATACCCATGTCCCCGTGTATCTCCGCTAATGTGTGCATTGGCAGCCGAAAAGCCATAGTGGAACCAAACCAAGGGAACTAAGTGAGGAACTGAGGATGATGTTAGGGTTCCCATTCATCCATAGCAATGACCCTGCTTGTCACATCGTCACTTGCAACGGGGTCTACAACCGCGCCTAGGCAGCACTGTTGGTCACGCTAAATCAAATCAACCGTGAGGTATAGCACGATAGCAGTGTCGTAATGTCTTGGGGACCATGCTAGGGTGCGGCCTGATTTTCCCAAGAAAATTTATGTATTTAACAATGCATTTTCCCATGAAATTTTAAGATCTTTTTACATATTCTTGTACTGGTCTGCTCTGTAAAATAGGCCAATGAACTGACCATGTATTGTTGTGTTCTCTCACATCCCGCCATAGCACGATATGTTCTCTCATTTCGGTCCATTGCAAAGCTTACCAGGAATCACAAGCGGAGGAAAATATGGAAAGGACAAGAGAGGGTGACAATGGTTTCCCGAGTGCGTAACAAATCCATAGGAAAAAAAAGTAAAGTACATATATATTAATGGAGAGTGAAGACATGGAAGGGATTGGTTAAAACACTTGAATACTATCCGTACATGTTACTAATACACGTGCATATAAACAAGAGACTCATGTTGTGTCGTGATGAACAACGGAAATTGGAAAACTCTACCACCGCTATCCATCTAGCTCAGTGTGATAAGTGGGTTGGGAAGAATGTGGAAGGATACAAGTAGCATGCCTGAGTGGGTAGACTATGATCAAAGTAAGGATGGGATGTGTCAGTAATTTGAGATGAAGGTTATAATCGAAAAAATGTTCGCAGTTTTGTGGGTTGTCGCAAGAAATACTACTATGTAACAGTTAGTCTTAGAACATGTGCTATAGCGGCTAGGAAGACGGAACCACTAACTGAGTTGCAGTCGTAAACATGAATCAATAGAACTAGTAGATTCTCCAAACTTTCTACCAGAGAGCTTGCCGTGTGAGGTTTACTGCCAAAGAGCCTCATACTTTTGGTACTGTTGTAAACTTTGCATTGAATTTTTGGAAGGAAAACCAGCGCAAGGATTTTGTGTGTAAAACTTAATCACTTGATCTCATCGTACGAGACACCAATGTGGGTCATGTGGTGATCTTGGTTGTTTTGGAACTTCAAGTTGGAACTCCATACGGTCAATCATACATACTCATTGCTCACTAGTTTGCAGAAATCCACGGCGATACATTGTACACTTTTGTCATACATGAGCTTGATACCATTTTTTGTTGTTGAGGATCGTTAGTAGTACTATATATTGATTGTTCATACGCATAGGGATTAATTGCCACTTTGGAATATAATTCAGCTACACAAGGACATGATATTACCTCGTCCATTGATAGAGGTGGATGCCTTTGCCACATTAGCCTTTATGATTAGAATCTCAGAATTCATGTGCAAAGTTGATGAGATCGACGTAAATAATATTTTTCTCATTTGAGCCCTGAGCAGTGGGCATATATCTACATTGGTGTGCACCCACTAGATTTTCGATGGCCTCCTGACATCAGTAGTCCCCACAATAGTGCTCCACATGAGGTCATGTGCAATACCAAGTGCCTTCAACACACCATTGCCTCCCATTATGATGTTGTCAAAAATCCGTGCACGGTGCATTCTCCATGCCCTATGCGGAGCTTTAAATTGATCCCATCTTTCTAGAAAAATAGCTATAAGAATTTGTATAAATAATCAAAATTTTCTTTTGATCTCGAGCGCAGATGCACTTGGTATCCTGACCCTGCATGGGCGTTAAGATTCGTACATAAGAGTAGTATTCTATTAGTAACCCGTTGGAACAGATCGACTTATCGAACGTGGACTGGTAGCTGCGCCGTGGTGTACCGGCTTCTTCGCCCCTTTCGTCAGTTTGGTCCTCGCAGTGTGTGCTCAGCAGCTTCCTCTTCCCTCTTACAATGATCATTTGCCCGTACTGCAGAACATCGTTTCGTAGCTCGTCGAGGATCGAAGTGCCGCCTGTTGCGTAACTACCTCGCTCCCAAGCATAGCGTTCCATCTAATATTTTTGTTTTGTTTTTGCTCGCACGGTACAACCCCTTGTTGACATGGGCGGAGCCAGCAGGGTGTTAGGGTGGGGCGCCCCACCCTAAGATTTGGCCCGTTAACACATATTACTATATTTAATCTGAGAAAAAAATGCCATAGGCTAGGCCCATGCGGTGAAAATCCCTTCCTCATTCCATCGACCATCGTCCGCTGATCTTCTGTCTCGCGGATCTCCCGCGCCGAGTCCGGAGTTGTGATCGATCTAGATTCTCTGCTCCTTATCCATTGCTTGAAGCACGGGGCTGATTCGATTCATCGCAGCGCGAACAAAAGGAACCTATACGGAGGGCGACAAGCCAAGCGACGATCGGAGGCTTCAGCAGCGAGCAAGACTTGAACGGCGGCCGGCGCCACTTCAGGAAGGTTCCGAGCATGATTCCTAGGCTCCCAGCTAAAAGTTTTGTGGCAGTTTTAACAATTTTCAATCTGCCGATCCATCAGGTGAGGTGCAAGCTTAGCTCCATGTCTCTTTCTATCCCCTGATTCTTCTGTATTCGGGTTGATAATTTAAACTAGATAGCTATATGAGTGAAACAAAATAGCTTAAAAATTTGTAGTAAAAATAAAAAATCTCATTTCCTACGTACAAGAAAAAGTTGAAGTAAACGTAAGTAGTATAAACTCTTTATCCCAAGGTTGATTTTTTAAAATGGATATATTCAACGTAATTACAGATTTCATAAATTTTATACATATACATTCGTCATACTCCCTTCATTTTTATATGTGTAAGGCCATTTCATATTTCGAGCTAAAACTTTGGCCAATAAAATATTAGTTATATCACAGCAAAAATAGATTGTTGGAAACATTTTTCAAATATAAATCTAATGGTATACTTTTCTTAACATATAACTCATATTTTACTGACCGATTTTTTAGTTAAAGTTCTACCTCGAAATGTAGGGTGGCTTTTTATTTTGTGGCAAAGTATTAAAT
Source organism: Lolium rigidum (assembly GCF_022539505.1). Classification (NCBI taxonomy): domain Eukaryota; kingdom Viridiplantae; phylum Streptophyta; class Magnoliopsida; order Poales; family Poaceae; genus Lolium; species Lolium rigidum. The sequence continues at coordinate 238,900,184 of NC_061511.1, read as the reverse complement.
TTTGGTATTCGAAAAATATTATGACTATTTGCCCCACCCTAGAGTAAAATCCTAGATCCGCCACTGCTTGTTGACTTCATGACTTGCACCTTCCAGGCTCGCGTTCGCCGGTTCAAACCACCTGATGCAGTCTTCGTTCCATCCTCCGCCATACAGCGTCACCGTTCCAGTTCAGCGAGATGATGCGCAAGAGCTCAGATCTGCAAAGTCTGGAGCGATTACCCACATCCCCAGCAAGAAATCCATATCAGACCTGTCTCCCTTGGCGTGGCCGACATCTCCAATTCTCCATGGCCAATGGGCGTGGCCCCTGAACTAGCTCGCTCTCCTTGGCTTCAAAAGAAATTATCTAGCTGCATCTCAATTAGCTGAACTAACTCGCCCCCCTTCACTTCACTGGAGAGGGCGTCATGTTCCAATAGTCCAGGAAAGGCCGTAACGATCACCCTACCTGAACAGCAACCAGCGTCAATTTGGGGCCCACGGTAGCATCTGCATCCGGGCACCAAAACGCCTCTCCTAGTAAGGAATTAGTTTACTACGTTTCCAAGGAAATAGAACTATGACAATGTATATCAGAAAATACGAAATGAGTTTACTCTACTCAAACGATAGCTGGTATTGCTGGTTAGCCCAACGTTCCTCCTATTGCTCTCCATGGAGGTTTCGATTCGAGGCTTAACGCATGCAATTTTTTCCTAGAAAAGTTCTTCAGACGGGAGCCCATAATTGACCGACTTACAAAGTTCATGGACCTATTCAAAATTTGGGGCCTTGTGAAACCTACATGGGACACACTCCTGTGGACCCGGACCTATGTTTATCCCATCTATTTTCCATATTCGAGTGACAAACGTTGAACAAAAAAGGCACTTCCATTACTATGCCGAAGAAAGGTACTATTTGAACAACCAATCACCTCATCCTACCAATAGTGGGTAACCATCTCACTTGCAGACCGAGTCATCAATCCCACGATCTCCCTTAGTTACATACATCTGTTCGGTGAGTTTAGGTAGTTCGTTCGGTTATTATTACATTGACTCTAACTGGCCTACCTCATTTCAGTGAAAATGCCCATTACATATTTGGGAAGGTGTTTTGAATACCCAATCCTGAACCCGATTAGTCGGGTATCCAAATTATGGGGTAGCAAATATTATGACGCCCTTTTGGTGTCATTTCCCATAATTCCATTTTTTTTCTGAATTTCCGTCCTGAAATTTTGGTATTTCCCAAACTCCTGGAGTGACTTGCAACCTATACCTATCCCGATAACAGAGCTTGAGGCCGATTGCCAATTGCACTATAGTTCTTTTATGATCATTTTCTGAAGTACAACTTACATAATGAAACTCGGGAAATTTTGGGCACCCAAAATTTTGGGGGCCTGTGTGGGCCCACACGGGCTGCACCAGTGGGCCCGGGCTGGGTGTGCCCTCCAAAGCTGCCACCGCGCGAGCGACCCGGGAGGAGAGGGGAGTGGAGCGATTGCAGTCGGTCATATTCCCATGACATAAGTAGTGATCATATACTACTAGAGGTGTGTTATTGTGATGTATGTCATGAACTTTCTTTCATGCAAGTTGTAATGCTTAGCTTATGCTAGATAGCTACAAATTGTTGCTCGGCTAGGCATCGCGAGCGGACTATCCAAAATCACCTTGATGCTTAGAGCTGTGCTATTTCTGTCTCAGTCGATCATGTGCTCCTTCTTGGATTAGATCGGTCGTTTGATCCTCGCGCGCGGCACCACGCGCGCATGCATATATGTACCCGTCGACACACTGCACGCGTGCTCCGCTCAAAAGATGTGAAACGAACCTGCCCGCCGGCGAACATCGACTCGCGACCTGCTACCCGGTACATCGATGGATCGGTACTCGGTCGAGTTATGGCCATGCATGAACATGACCAGAAGCTGCTATAGATATTGCTCGCCGCCAACATACATCTTTTTTCAAACGCACGGCTTGAACTCAACAAACCAGCGCCTTCTGCCACTTTGATGGAGTCTTGACTCTAGATCAGGGTCGCGGCAGTCGCTAGTTCTGCGTTGATTTCTGCGGCAGCAACAGTCAGGGGCTGAAATCTTGCACATTTAAACGGTCTCTGTCTACTACTCAAATTTCCAATGCTTCCCATTCCCATAAGATCAATATGTGGAATTGAAGTGTTCATCACATTTGGCGCACTGGTATGTTACGGTCCTCTCCAACCTTATCCCCTAGCATCTAGCGGTACACTTCGAGTGGGATTCTCGTAGACTAGTGCATAAGGATATATGTTATTCATAATTTTATAGGCAGGTATACGCGTACAAAGTGACCACTGAACATTCATTTAGCGTTTTTACCTATCAACCTATTGTTTTTTTTATCTCTATCTCGTGGGTGAATATGTCCTACAAGTATAGGAGAAAATAGTCTGGAAGTCATGGAAGCCAACAAAGAAAGAATTGGACCGGCCCACTTGTTAGAATGCATGGCATTGGGGGAATGTGGTGGACGGTCAAGTCAGGAAAATAATCTAATCCATTTGCAAAACTTCACCCAAATATGGATTTTTTAAGATTTACCTTAATCTGATTTTTTTTTTTGGTACCGTTGTGAAATGCTCTTGCGCGCACACCTAATTCTACCGCCGTGGAGGTACCACACCAAAGGATACTATCAAAGTCCTAGCCGTACCATGCCAAATGTTACCACCAGGGTGTTTGGAGGTACCAAAGTGGGTCAAATCTAGCTATAAACTTGAAAACGTTCATTTCACGCTAATGTTTCGCAAAAAAGTTAGATCTGCCACAATTGCAGACCATCACCCTGAACACATAATTTTTGTTGTCATACTTCTCACACGAGTGAAATTGATGATGCAATTAGATGCTTGGAAAGATTAGCACGCTCACATTCAGATGGGCGTCATTCGGCCGCTCAAAGCGGTCACTCGTTTTTTTTGCACTTGGGTAAAAAAAATACAGGTGTCAATCCCACATAATTTTGGTACCGGTTACACATTTTTGACACCGTCAGGTACCATCAGTTCATTACCTCTTGTTTGAACACCATCAGATCGATGCGGATGTACGATAGTAAAAATACCAACCTCTGTAAACTTATAAATATAGTTAGGCATATACGGGTAAGGAAAATTTCTAGGCCCAAAATCATGGTTCTATTTGCTAGTGGCCCTGCTCCGCCCCTCTATGCATGTGTTTCTCACATACCAATTGCCACCAACAAAAGACAAAAAAAAGAAGGTATGGCTTAAAGTACCCCGGAATGGCTCGAGTGATTCTTATAACTTTTGTAATGTTTTGGTCAAAGTATGCATGCCTGGTCCTCTTACACACCATTTTTACTAGGCGACGGTTAACTTATTTCAAAATCTCCTACTAAATTTTGTTTTCGCTCCGTCCTCCCAGAAGCATATGACAAGATGTAAACATTTTGTAATGTTTTGGTCAAAGGTACTGTATTCCTTTTCCAGTCACTATACGTGAATTCCGATGGATGATCCTTCTCGTCTTATCAATTAATAGTTCAAAACTACACGTCCATTTGGAACCTGCATGCTCTAGCTGCCAAAATTAAGGAGATTTACAAACAAATCAACCATTTTGCAATTTTTTTTGAACACAAACCATTTTGCAATTAGATTTGTGCACTGAGAATTGGAGCACAAGGATGTCGATACACGTATCGCATTATTGCAGCGTGACACATTGGCATAAAGAAACTACAGGAACCTCCCCTCATCTGCATCCATTCTATATTCTATTGCGGGGACGTTCTACCATGCAGGCAAGCTTCGAGTTTGGCGGCAGCAACGATGAAGGGATAAAGGTTCTCACGACAGCGCGTGCTGCCATTGTTACTGAAATTTCTGATGCTTCCTACTCCCATCAGATGTTGTAATGGAATTGAATTATACACAACACTCAGGCACACTCATTTGTCGCCCTCCTGTCCAATCTTTTTCTGTAGCAGCTAACGGTACTCTTTCAACTTCCAAGTGTTGGCTAACCCCTACACATGCACATGCAGATGGCGATGTGCAATTTATAGGCATGTATGTATACGTGAGTGAATAAGTGGCTACCAAATGCATATTTAGTGACCCACCTGTCAACTATTGCATTTTGTATTTCAAAGCTTTGAAATAGCATAATAACATCGTGTCCGTTTATTTTTTTTAGCTATTTACGTCAACTTTCCTTAAATTTAATCCAATCTCCTTAACAAAAGAATTTTGCTTCAGTCTAACACTATTTAGTTAAAAGACATGAAACAACGTTTCTTTGGGAATATTGCTTCCATGCTGTGAATTGACATTCTTGGGACGATCTCAATATATTGCTCTAATCTTGGAAGCTAATGGTTGATTGGTTTGTCGGATGCTCTATTCATATGTCTAGGAAGCATGGCACACAAATGTTAGAAGCATGACCGTGTGTTAACAAAACTTTGTTCATTCGCGTAGGAAGCACATGAGTATTGTGAAACCTACAACATTCACTTGACCACATAAGCTTCATTCTTATACTTTTAGAAAAATTTAGGGCTTCATACATTCACTTGACATATTTCGGGCAACATACTTATTTGCTCGATAAGTCGTCAAAATACACAACTTCGTGCTTTCATACTAAATTTTTCCACATGTTACAGCTGTGCTACATGCTACAAAACAATATGATTCCTGGACACAATAATGTGTCACGAACACTCATTTCCTTTGAAGTCGTGGAGACATCAATCTTGAAGTCCTTAGCCCGTGAACAACACGAAGCTCACTTGCTTGTTGGCCCTCCTCGTGGAACATAGCCACCACCGTCGCGATGAAATTCATTGACGATTTAGCTGAGAATGGAGGCAGCGCGTAGCCCAAATCCTGTTGATAGGATCCACCTAATGCGCAAAAAAACACTCGCATGAACAGTGACAAAGGGAGGCATCAGACTTATGGTAATGTTGCACAAAATTGTGTAGAAGCAAATGAATTTGAAAATTAAAACATAATAGTGGTTGTGTGATGATGTAACCAATTAAAACCAAGAATTAGAGTTCTTGGGAAGCGTGTTTAAAATGGAAGCACGCATGTCATGGTAACACTACATAAAAAATTATGTGAAAGCACATAAAGTAAGCAGATTAGGACCTACGGGTAGATTAGTTGCAACCTACAGTTGGATTGTGTAGCGGATGAAGCGCTGAACATGGTCGCGAGTGTTCGGAGCCTCTAGCCCGCTGCTTTGGGTGTACTATGGGATGGTTGACCCGTCTAAGCCACCATCATCCCTAGTGCGTCTGCCAACGGAGGTCAGGTATCCCCAAAGACGATTCCTCGCCAGCAGAATGATACGAGGTCGTTGCAAGCTTGCAGGAGGCGTGGGGATCGGTGTTGAAACGGCATGGCGAGGAGAGCAGAGGCTTCCTGGAGAGAGGAGTATTGCGGTGATGGCAGGGATAGCCGCCTGGCTGGGGCACGATTTGGGGTGGGTCATGCTCTGTTACCGGCCAATCATAATTTGTGGGATATAGGTTAGGAAGGTGCAGATTTAGCGGGACTATTAATACCTTTTTCGTGGGAAGAAAAATAAGTTTATGACCGTTTGGTGGAAAGAAGATAGATAGCATCTTTTTTTCCTATATTTTTTTCCCATCGAAATACAATGTGTAGTGTATACCAATTGATAATCCAACATCTTACATGAACCCTCCCCTTCACCTAGCATATAAATGATGTGGTCCAGCTGTTGGCAGAGTGGTGAGACGACGGCCTGCGGTTCCTCTTGTTGGGCCGGGCATCCTTTTCGTCATGGGCCTTCTCAGCGGTTCCTCTTGCCGGTCTGGGCCTTCTCTTCATCTTGAACCTTGTCGGAAGTAGTAGCAACAGGCTTGACATCATCCGCATCGAGTCTAGATTCTATTGCGTCGTCGTGGTTCCGGGCAGGGAACGAGATACTCTGATGTTGGGGAAAAACCTGCAGAGGGACGTTCTTTCATGTGACGGTTCTGTTTGCATCCGACGGTAGCAGTTCGATTCCATGGAAATGCACCGAGGCGGGACGGGAACTTCCAAGCCGAGTCGAGCCCCAAGGCCTAGTTTGCTCGCCGTCTAGACGTGAAAGGCACGCTGCAATCTGCAGCTCAGAAAATGGCGCCAGGAGGAGATCGCCTGGACCTGGAGCCGATGCACTTGTCTTCTTTTCAATGCGCTCCTCTGCTCGTTAATCTCTCTGGCAATCCCAGCCGGAAGTTTTTTTTTAGATAAAAGGCACTGAGTGCCCGACTCTAAATTAATAATCCGTGCAGGTTCACATAGATTCATTACATGCTGCAGCAAACAGCTTAGCCAAACATCTAAGAAAGCAAAAATAAACTGGGGTCGGTCTCCCCTAACAGACCGATAGCCAAAGAGCGAAGACTAGGTCGACAGCCTCCCCCTGGGATGAACAAGGAAAGCATCCAGCTTCAAGCGTCCTCCGAAAGATGGATAGCGTGCACTCGTCTGAGTTCGGAGATCAGCCATCTAAGCCAGGGACGGTCCAGAGGCTTCGCCAGGATGAGCCACTGCTGCAAGCAAAACAAGGTTTTAAAGAATATGTCAGCTGGGTGCCTAATGAGCTTAGCCTCCATGGTAAGCTTGTTTCTAATAAGCCAAAGAGCCCAAGATTGTGCCAGCAAGAGGCACCAAATAGTTTACGCGCTCTTCCCGCGAAATTAGCAACAATCGCGAAGAATTGCGGGAAGGAGGCAGGGCACCAGCTGCACTGGAGGATCTGCCTTAAGACGCTCCAGGAAAACACGACCAGAGGACAAGTGAAGAAGATGTGATCCACCGTCTCCCGTTCCCCACAGAGAGAGCAGTTACCGTTGCCCAGGCCGTGCCTCGACAGGATGTTAGCGCTAGATGGGAGACGATCCAGGCCTAGCTGCCACGCGAAGATGCGGATCTTAAGCGGTACTTTGGCAGCCCAAACATCCTTGAAATGCGCCAATGTCGCCCCTTGCGACAGACGCGCATACATGGACTTAACCGAGAAAATCCCATCACTCTCGAAGCGCCAGGACACTCTGTCCCGTCCTTTGGAGAGCACGGTAGAATGGATCAACGACTGCAACTCCACATGGGATCTGACCAACTCCTAATCCAGCTGTCTTCTGAATCTTAGCGGCTCTGTGGAACCACACACCTGTGCCACGGAGTCCATTTGTGAGCATGCAACGTTGAACAAGCCCGGGAACCTATCTTTTAGAGGCGCCTCCCCCGCCCAGCGATCCGTCCAAAACTTAGTGCGGCGTCCGTCCCTAATGGAGTGTATAGCGCCTAGCTTAAAAAGTGCTTGATTTTGTGGAGGCTGCGCCAAAATTGGGAATCCCTCTGTCCGGACGCCGCAAAGATGTCGTCGGAATTAACATATTTGGCATTGATCAGCTGTCTCCACAATTGGTTAACGTCTTGATAGATCTTCCAAACCCATTTCATCATAAGAGCTACGTTCATGAGCCTAGAATTGACAATACCCAGTCCCCCACATTCCTTGCGCCTGCAAACCGCTGGCCAATTGACCAGGTGGAATTTTCTCTTAGGGCCCACCCCCTCCCAGTAGAACCTCGCTCTATGGGAATCAAACTTGGCATGGACCGTCTTGTAACAGGAATAAACCTATCGTGTATGTTGGTAGGTTGGCAAGACAAGCGTTGTACAAGATCAGCCGTCCCCCTGACGACATGAACTTGCCCCACCATTGTTCCATGGTCAGCGATCTATCCGAAATTGGGAGCCCGAGGTAGATGAACGGAAACTCCCCCAGTTTGCAATTCAGCTGGTCCGCCACCCTCTGTTGTCTCTCCGGTGATCTCCCCGTGACAATCACCTCTGATTTGTGATAGTTGATTTTTAGGCCCGACATGTCCTTGAAGCACATGAGGATGAACTTAAGGTTGGCTAGCTGCTTCTCATCATCCTGGATCAGTAGCATGTCTATCTCTGTTTCTCTTTATGGATTGGTAAATGAAATAGAAAGATATGTCCTAGGTAGATGCAATCAATGTTAGGAATATGCAAGATAGAGAATCAAACTTAGAACACGTCTTAATCTGTGCGCAATTTCGAGTAATAGTTGTAGCCCAGATAACATTCTGTCCAGCAGTCTTCTAATGCTTATTCCAAATTCAGTTAACTACGTCCAGCTCCAGCATGCACAAGGGCCGCATCAATACATAGATGCAGTTTGACACACATTCATGCTCCTTCACTTGCCATCCTCCAGCATGGTAGAGTTGTAGAGACGACCTCGACGCCGTGGTGCAGCTGACCACGACCATGGAGCTGGGCGTGCACGCGAGTGGGTGCGCTAGGGCAGTGGCAGCGAGGTAGAGGGCGGCGACCAGGACGAGAGCGGCCAAACCCCACACGGGCGCTGGTTGAGTTGAGAGCGGACTCGCAGGCATCGTGCCGCCGACCACGGCCAAGGAGCAGGGCGAGCGAATGGAGATGGCAGTTGAAGGGGAATTCGGGAGCTTTTCTTGCTGTGCTGGAGCGTGTTGTTTCCGTCTCCCTTTGTTGAAGTGGGCTTTGGGCCGACCTATGCAGCTGAGGGGTTTCAACTTGCTGCCATTGGATGCGAAGGGACGGACCACAAGGAACGACGTCCCTCTGCAGTTCTTCCACCAACGTCAGAGGATCTCGTTCCTGAGGCAGTCAAGCTTCCAGTTCAGCGGCAGCAATGGCACAAGGATAAAGATTCCCACGTGAGAGCTCACTGCTATTGTTACTGAAATTTCCGATGCTTCCTACTCCCATCAGATTGTTGTGCAGTAGTAGGATTGAATTATACACAACACGGACACTACACTCATTTGTCTCCCTCCTGTCCAACCTTTTTCTCTAGCAGCTAGCGGTACACTTCTAAGTGTTGGCTACCCTACGCATGGAGGTGGCGATGTGCAATTTATAGGCATGTATACGTGAGTGAATAAGTGGATACCAGATGCATATTTAGTGATTCACCTATCAACTTTTTCCTTTTATATTTCAAAGCTGTGAAAATGCATAACATCAGTTTCATCTAAAATGCATAACAACAACGTATTGGTTGATTTTTCAGCTATTTATATCAACTTTCCTTATATTTAATCTAATCTCCCAAATTTATGAAATTTCTGCCAAACAAGTGCGGCTATAACAAACTACTGCTGCACCATACTGGATACGCTGGTGACGTACAGAGGTTGCTCCAAGTTGTCTCCTTAATGAACTACTTCAGTTCCATAGTTCTTGTGGTGATTTTAGTTAAAATTTAAACTAAAACTACAATAAGAATCATGAATTGGAGGGAGTATCACATGATCCCATGGGTCTGGCTTGTTATTTTGGAATCAAATAGATGTAGTAAAATATGGCAAGATGCTTATTAAATGAGGTACATGCTCAAATCTTCAATAAGTGGAAAAGGCAAAATATATTTGTTCAGAAAATTAATCTGCGATCCCCTACCACCATCTCATGGGTTTTCTCGCGTGGGGCGACTCCGGAGGATCCCCGCCGGTCTCCTAGCGAGAGGACGTTGATCTCATCATCCATGCCGCCATTGCCGTTGGCCATGCCCCACCGTCAAAGTTGGAGGGCAAGGGCCGGGTGCCCGGATGGTACCCTTTGCACGGGGAAGGGCCGTTCTCGGAGCGGCATAGGTGGAAAACATGAGGTGTCCTAGGTACGGTAGCCATCGCGGCTCCTTGGGCTAGGGATGGTGGACGGGCTCATCTGGTTATCCTCCTCAAGACAGAGCTGCAGTGATGCGTGGTGGCAGGTCGCTCCTTGGCTCATGGCGCATATGGGAGGCAAACCTGAGTTCGGTTGGTGCTGACAATGGTGGCGCCCGTGGGCGTCGTAACCTTGTTGAAGGCGTCGTCGTTGCTAATCTCATGCCCACACATTGATGTTTCGGGGTAACCCCTAGATCTGGGTCTCAGGATCGGACGATGGCGACACTTTCGGTGTCGTTCTCCCTCTTGGGCGCATCGTTTAAAAAAAATCTGGTTAGAGGGGTCTAGTCTTGGAGCATGGTGCAGCTAGGGTGTTGCATCTATCATGTCGCCGATGGCTATTCTCGGTGGCATGGTACGGTGCAACTAGGTCTCGATGTTTGGTGTGCCATGATAGACTCACGTATGGTGGATGTGCTATCTGGCACTGTCGTGGCGTCGATGGTAGAACTCGCAAGGTCTATGCAGATCTTTGTCCAGAAGGCGGCTCAGCGGTTCGATGGGGGGGGGGGCGTTTTCTGAAGCGAGTACACGAGGTGCTCATTGAGGGTCTGCTGGTCTGAATGAGTGCTCATATTTCGCCGTAGGGTGACTTAATGACGCCCCCAGTACGTAGCTGGTGGGGTGTTATGTGTGTTTTTAGGGCATAAGGCATGATTTCATTTTTGTCTGCATTATCGGGTTTGTAGGTGTTATGTGGCGGCTTCGGATTTTTGATGCATGCTCTTGTGAGTTCTTTTTTAATAGAATACAAATAAAGACTGTATGCATCTCTTCGATGCAAAGGTTGAGGGGTCTCAACTACCTTTTCAGAAAAATATCACTCCGTATTTGCATTTGAGGTGAGGACTCAACACATTTAAATGGACAATGAGCAGTAGGTATACTTGAATGATATTAAAGAATCACAAAATCAGTGACCAGTAAATTCCGTTCCAGTGCAACACAAGGGCCACCTACAGAGATTTCATAGCTACTAGTACCAGCCCTTTGTCGGGAAAAAAAATCCCTACCAGCTCGTACAGCTGTGGGCAGGCCCGATTGTCAGTGGCATTGCATCGGATGACAGGAACTGAATCAAACATTGCGACGTGATATAGCTAGCTAGGTAGACGAAGCTACATCCGGCAAGGCGAGTGCAGCGGCATGCAGGGCCCCATCGGCTTCCAAAGGGAGCAGCTCGAAATCAAGCATGTCACGTTCCCGAACCAGCTCCAGCTCCGCTCCCCACGCATGGTCCTTCAAAAGCGCGGCAGCTGATTTGCTTTCAGCCCGCAAAGAAGAGAGAAGAGAACAACTAAAGAGCCAAAGCCATGGCGAAGAAGCAAGAGAAAAGAAAGCAAAGCTCGCAAAAGCAAAGCGCCGAGAATCAATGGAAGCTAAAGAGGAGGGGAGATGAGGAATGTGGATCACAGATTCCGTGTCACGTAAAAAGGCGCGTTTTGCGCGATCTAAGCGCCCATTAGACACGCACTTGCGTGTGATTATCTAAAGAAGAAGAAAAGAGGCATGCACTTGTGTTTGTGCGTGTGCCCTGCTAGTGCTATCCGCTTTGCATAAGATCATTCGTCTCGCCTGCCTGTCTGCCTTGGCATTGTCACTGTCATCATGCAACTCTGCTCTCCTCCCCATCTTCTTCTCCTACCTTTGCTTTTCTCCACTACCGACTTCATATAGCGGCGCCTCTGCTTCTGCTATCGCTCAGCTACATATCATTCTCTGCCCTGTGGATTTGAAAAAGGAAAACACTGGCGTGGTAGTGCAGAGGGGAGAAGAACTCTGAATAGCAGAGGAGGTTCTCTCTCTATATGGGAAGACGGCCGGATAGGTCGGTAGGGGCATTGTCGTGTTGCAGGATAGCGGTGGTCGTCATCTTCATCCTGTGTGCTTCGCTTATGTTGGTGATGTCGGCAACGACGAGTGGTGTTGACGTGAGCTCAGGGACGACCATGTCGAGCTCCCCGGCAGCGCAGTACTCGGGCGGCGGACAAGCCGGCGAGGACGCGTACCGGAGCAGCAAGAGAAGGATTCCCAAGGGGCCTGATCCTATACACAACAGGTAAATTTGATGGCTTCATGTTTAACGCACGCATGCATGTATGAATGCATGCATGCATGAATGCATGCATTCTGCCTCTCTACCTGTATTGTTATACGAAGTACTCCTACGAGTACTTCTTTTCCACAAAGCTTACAAATTTCCTAAGTCATATTTATCAAGAAGAGGAAAGTAGCTTTTGCATCAAAATTGAAGATTCCAGCCAGTCTCATGCTCACATGGAGCAAATGGGTCGATTTAACTGAATAAGTGACACGACCTGAAATGCTCTGCTCGGTGTTAGTGTGTTACTCTGCTCTTCGGTACATGTGCAAGTGCGCTGCTATTTTTTTCAGTTGGCATGCAGTTTAGTGAGGTCTAATCATGCCTTCCATGTATTGCATAATGAACAATTGGTTTATAAAAATACTTGTCTTCTTCCTTCTCCCTAATCGAACACTTGAAGCAGAGATGGGCACCTGATATATAAAACTCGTAGTTAATTATTCCGTTGAAGACTTGGTGGGACGATTTTGGTATTTGGCAAGAAGAATAAAAAGAGCTAAAGCAAGTGCACCTCTGAGCTAAGCAAATCATTCGGAAGTCACTTTACTGACAAGAAGAGTATACCAGTGTTGCATGCTTCAATCCCATCAGAGACACCTAATATTCCATTACTAGAACCTTATCTCCCTGCTTTTGATGATTTAGCTAGTCCAACTAAAGATTTAGTATCACACCCAAATGATTGGGCTGTGTAGTTTACAATTGTGACCATCAGAAAACAACTACATGTGTCAGTGGGTCTGACACATTAGTGTATAGGGTGGGCCATAGCTCTAAATTTAACAAAGCTAAGCAATCCACTAACTAATTATTAGGTAAACATTAGGTTCTTATAAACACTCTGCACTGACCTTCTCATTGGTTTCACCTCCAAAGTCTGACACACCTGTACTTTCAGGCGTGCTGGGAAGACGACGATTGCGCCACGCCGGAGAGACTAGCCCCGCGCGAGACGACCATCCACCGTACTTGTGCCATTCTCGGCTTCCTCCAGAGATCGTTCGAACGACGATGGAGGAGGTTTTATAAGATGAGATCCTTGGCTTTCTGCAATGAGGTGCCGAGTTCAGCTCTCCTTTAATGTGGATTTTGGTAGTGGGGGTAATGTACAAAAGTTGCAATCTTCCCTCGCAAGAAATCTGTCATTTTTTGACCGAGGTTGATCGACCAATCTACCTTTCGCATATTCTTCGAGATTTCGTTTGAATCCATGGTGATTTGTCAAAAAAATGTCCTTTTTGTGTCTGTGTGTATTTATCAAACCTGCCGAATGGAGTGCCCTTGCTCTAAGCATCAAAGCATGTATGCAGCTAAGCAGATTGCTCTGCTGTCAGTAAGTGAAGATTAGCTCACTATATATATGTGACTGACGAGTACTTATGTAAATCATGTCTTCTGGTTTGCAACATCCATGCATTAAATATCCATGACATGGCTGCGTGGCACATCTATGGGACATGAATCTTCTTAACCTGGAAAGCAAAAGAGAGGTATGCCACGAGAGAGAGAAAGAACTAAAGCTAAGCATCGATGCGCACGGCTCGCGTGTGCGAGTGTGAGACTGCTGCTTTGCCTTTTACTTCTTTTGCTGCAACCGTGTATTTTGAAGTAACCGAGGAGGCAAAGATGAAGAAAAGAGTAGAAGTCACGTATGAGCATGGATATGCACATCATGTCCGGTGAAGGCAATTCGAAATTCCAAAATTACGAAGAAACCTTTTTTTTTTAAATGGGAGCAACATTCCAGCTGCATCATTAGATGCACGTGGCTTTTAATTTTTAGAATGTACCAGTATACCACGATATGATGTAAATCTGTAAATATTCGATGCCAACTATGATACATGAAGAATTTCGATATGGGGCTTTCTCTATTAGGGCATCTCCAACCGAGCGACCCAAACGGACGCGCTGGGCCGTCCATTTTGGGCCGTTTGGGTGGCCGAGCGGACACGCGGACAGCGGCCCGCGTCCGCGTGTCCGTTTGGGTCGTACGCTGCGCCCAACGCGCGGACGCAGCGCATAATCGAAGAAATAGAAAAACAAAAGTAAAAAATGCAAATTTAAACGAAATTTGATTAAGCATACGCCCTATTTTGGGCAAATTTGTACATAGCCCTATTTTGGGCAAATAACTAACAAAAGAAGCCCTCTATATGGGCTTTAAAATTTAAACTAAAAACCCTATGATAGGGTTTGGTCGACGGCGCGGTGGCCGCCGGTGCGCCGCCTAGCCCCTGTGGGCGTCGTCGGCGTCGTCGTCGGTGTCGACAACGTCCCCGGGCGGCGAGGCACTGTTGTGGCTCGAGCGCGCCGGGGACTCCGGCCACGGAGACCACAGGGCCTCCTCCCAGGCCGAGTGGGGGTCCGGAGCCACCCAAGAAAGCGGCGGCGCACGGAGCAGCGCCTCCTCCCTGAGGCGCTGCTCCCTCCTGCCAGGCGTGGCGCCTGGCCTTCTGGCGCCGCTCCTCCTCCGTGCGGCGCCTCGCCTCCTGCCGCCGCTGCTCCTCGCGCTGCTGCTCCTCCGCGCGGCGCCTGGCCTCCTCCCGCCGCGCCGCTTCCTCCTCCTCCCGTCGCGCCTGGCGGGCCTGGGCGTACAGCTCCCAGGCCTTAGCTTCCTCCACCTCCCGCCGGGCCGCTTCCTCCATCTCGGAGGTGCGAATGGCCGCATGGAGGTGCGGCCATTTCGCGTCCTCCTCCGCCGCCGAGATGAGCAGCGCGGCGCGGAGGTCGGGGTCCTCCTCCGAGGACTCGGGGTTGGGCTCGAGCAGCAGCGGCGGCGGTTGCGGCAATGCATTCATATCATATATGTACATGCTGAGTGTTTTGTAGTTTGATTACAACCACATCGACTTTATATTGTGACATTCCACATTAATTAAGATTATTTTTTGAGATAAATATATTTCTGCATCATTCTAAAAAGTTAGCGATTATTATAAAAATTAAGTATTTTTTTTTACAATGGCTGCTTTTGAAGGGGCCATATTATGACGTTGTAGTTTACATTTAGAGAAAAGAAAACTTATATGCATAGGGAGCAGAGTATGAATTTGAGCAATAGAGAGGTCAAAAAAGACAATGTTCATAAAATAGTTCAACTCATAATATAACAATTGTAGTATAGCAATGTGGCGGCCGCCGTCCACCAAGTCCTCCTTCGTCGTCGTTCACCAGCGGATCGCGGCGTGGGGGCCTATTCGTCTTCTTCGAGCTCGAAGGTGGTAGTCCTAGGGTTCTTCTTCTGCGAAGATGAATACCAACCGGATGTCGATCCTTTTTAATCTAGTCAGAGTGTTGAGTTCCGAAAGGCTCCGCTGGTGAATGGAACAACGCATCTTTTGCCTAGAGTTTGCTAGATCGGGTGGTATTCGATCGCACGCAACCATGCTATTATTTCGACCGTTTGGTTCTGGAGGGAGTGACACGAAGCTATGTTCCGCGTTGACATCAAGTGACATTTTGCCGATGGTGAAGTCAGAAGAAGATAATATCATGAAGGCCGGATTGGAGGACTAGTTAAGGGATGTTCAAGCCTCCGCATTGTTGAGGGACTTGCTTGGTGTTCCGGGTGTTGGGGGGATGACCCCCGGTATGCCAAAGGCATGCCAAACCGGATGGTTTGAGCCATCAAGATACCGGTTTAAGGTTCATACCGGAATGTAGAGATAAGAACTTAGCTAAGTGAAGCTAAGCCGGTATCCCCAAGAGGGGTATGCCGGAACCAGGTAAGAAGATACCGGGCCACCGGAAGGAAGAGCGAGGTCGGCGGGACTGGTCAAAGATTCTCTCCGGAGCTAGAAGACAAAGATGAGCTAAGCAAAGTAACTTTAGACGAAGGGCCGACGATAAAGAGAAGGATGACGGTCAAAGAAGCCGGAGGACGTCGGCATCCCCGATTAAAGAGGACTCCGGTGTCTTCTATGATTAAAGTAGCTTTGTAAAGTAGTTTGTCTAGTCAAAGATGCCATTAGGGTTTCTTGCCCTGTAAGCCACCTCTCCCCTATATAAGGAGAGGGGGCTGCCCCTCTTACGGACACGCACGAAGAGAGCTAGGTCTAGAAGAACTTGTACTGAGAAACTTGTAACCTGTTGAGATCTATAGAGAAGATGATCTAGAGCGAGTTCTTCCTTATGTCTTTCTTCTTTAACCTCTAGCCTTGGCTAAGTTCTTGAGGAAACCATCCGGAAGTTCATCCCATCTAATCACAAACCCTCCCCGAATCCTCTTGCGTCCATTCGGCCCCAACCTAAGCCATCCTATGGCATCCGTCCGTTCACCACGACGACGGTTGGCGCCCACCGTGGGGCATGAAGTGGCGCATGCTTGGAATACATATTCGGGCGGGCATCCTCGAGTTCGCCGGCGAGCGGACAGTGTCTGCGCTCGTCCAGAGCTTCTACTCCATCGACTTCATCAACGACAACGCGGGTTGCTTCGCCAACGGCGGCATCTTCCCCAAGAACGGCCGCATCATCGAGTTCGGCAGCCACCGCGTCTACTTCGGCACCGTCCCCGTGCGCCAGCGCCTCTCGCCGGTGCTGGTGGCACCGGACCCGCCAAGGTGGCTCCGTGCTGGCCGCGCCGCCGGCAGCGTCGAGGTGATGATGGCTGGCGCAGCCGGCGCGGGCAAGGAGGCTGCGGACGAAGTTGCTGGTCGCGCGGCTGCAACCCGTGCGGCCAAGCCACCGCTGGAGCGCGACACCGGCGCGCCGGGAGCGTCTTCCGCACCACCGGCAACACCTCTCCAGGCGGCGATGAACGTGCTGGCAACGCCCATCGCGCGGAACATCGACCCGACAACGGCTCGGGCGGAGCCGGAGGCGCAACGCCGAAGATACTCGAGAGCGGCAAGGACGTCGTCGGGGTGCAGCGCGAGCTGAACCTAACCGTACGTGAGTATAACGCTGCCCATGGCTTTGCTTCGTTAGCGCTCATGCCGCTAGGATACCGGAAAACCGGCTTAAGGCTCGCAATCTAGATCAGGATTTGCGTAACGAAGTTCTTACCGGCAAGAGTACCTCCGCATCCGCTAGCATTGTAGAGAAACCTAAGTACGATTAGCCCGGATAAAACCATAAAAGCTGCTAAGGCTGCTGTAGATCTGTGTGACTCGCTTACCGGAGAGGCTCTGGCAAAACAACAGGAGCGTGTCAGAGAGCTGCTAGATACTGTAGAACAGCAGAACGCTGAGCAGCTGGCTAAGCTCAACAAGGCTATAGCCTCGAAATCCGCGCGTTCAACAAAGAATGCCGGAAGCAAGTCCCATGGGCAGGCCTCGTCCCCCCATCCGGACAGAAGAAGAGAAAAAGAAGTGAACGCACGGCAGATGATCGTGTACGATCCGGTCCTTGCCGGTAAACAACAAGCCGGGCAACACGATGCCGGTAGAAAAAGCCAAGGGGCAGAGCGAGGCTATGCCAAGGAAGGCTATGCCGGAAACAATCATGCCGGTAGACACGAAACCGGGCAAAACTATCCGGCTGCAAGGGCAGCGTATGATGATGAGGAGATGCCTCCACCAAGGTACCGGCAGGCAAGGGCCGCGGCACCAGAACGTTATGATGAAGCTGATTCAACAAGACTCACCGCTTACCGGAAACCTTTGGGAGAGCGGTTGGGGGAAAGAAACTTGCCGGAACGGGATGCGAGGCACCGTCTGGACAGAGTATACCTGTCTGAAATGATTGAAGCAGAAGGTCCTCCGGGTCCAAAGTGCTTTGGCCCAACGATCATGAAAGAGCCACCACCAGTTCGCAACTTTCAGTTGCCCCGTGACACCAAAACATACGATGGCACCACTAAGCCGGAAGACTGGCTCGCGGATTACGTAACCGCGGTATACGTTGCTGGTGGCGGAGGAGTCATAGCTGGAGGAGGAAACCGGCGTTGGGCCGTGAGAATCGTGCCGACGTTCCTGGTAGGACCGGCGAGAATCTGGCTGAAAAACTTGCCGGAAGGAAGCATAAATGGCTGGTTGGACTTTGAGGAAGCTTTTGTGAGCAACTTCAGCAGCACCTACAGAAGGCCAAACAGGCCTCAACAGCTCGCTTTATGCGTGCAGCGCTCGCAAGAAACAGACCGGGATTACCTGACCCGGTGGAATTCCACCAGAAACTCTTGTGAAGGAGTGATAGAAGCGCAGGCCATTGCTTGGTTTAGCCAAGGATGCCGGCGAGGTTCACCTTTGTGGCAAAGGCTACAGAGGAACATGCCAACAACGTTGGCGGAGATGATGCGTGTGGCGGATAACTATGCGTTGGGAGACCCAATGCAACCGGCAATACAAGCTGAGCCGGAACAATCAAACCCGCCTCAGCAGCAATACCGGGATAACCGGAACAACAAAAGGAGGGAAGATTTCCCGGATCGAAGGTATGGCTCGCAGCAAGTTGCTGCTGTGCAAGAAATCTCTGATGCCAGCGGTAGCCAGAGGCAAAGAACCGGATCGCAGCCATGGGCAGGTCCTAAGAAACAGTGGGTCGAAAAGAAACCCTGGGGCCGGAAAAAGAACTGGCAGGAACCCGCAAAGTACACCATGGAAGCTGCCATGGATCAACCTTGCCGGTGGCACACGCCGAATCCGGCTCACCCGTCGAACCACTTGACAAAAGATTGTACCTGGACCAAGTACTTGATGCAGAAGGGGGCGGTAAAAGACACCCAAAGACAAGGGGGCAATGCAATGATGCCACCACCGGACATGCCGCGTCAGCAGCAGCTACCACCACCACCACCGCTTACCGGGGCAAATGCCTTGCCGGTACACCCTCAGCAAAATAGGCAACAATATCAACAAGTCAATCAGGTGGGAGAAGGCTACGGCCAACCACCTCCCCCGACACCCTTGGGCCGGAACGTTTATAAGGACCCAGATGTGTGCTGTGTCGTGTTCGTAACCGAGCCGACAGACAAGCAAAGCCTGCGCCGTCGTTCCATGGAGGTGAACGCGGTGATGCCGGCAGGTGCCAAAATACATGCCGTGGTCGGAGCGAGAACTCTCATGGTCATACCGGGATCACCCTAAAATCATGCCGAACCCGGGTGGCTACGCTCTCGTGGTGGACCCAATCATGAAAGGGCCAACGACTCGCGTCAAGTTCAGCAAGGTGCTGATAGACAATGGGAGCAGCATAAACATAATGTACAAGCACACCATGCATACGCTGGGCATAACCGAAAACATGCTTCAGCCAACGCACACGACGTTCCATGGAATCGTTCCGGGTTTGTCCCGCGCACCGGTTGGAAAAGTCCGGGTGGATGTGTCGTTTGGAGGACGTGACAATTGTCGGGTTGAAAACCTTGAGTTTGAGGTGGTGGACTTAGATAGTCCGTACCATGCATTGCTGGGGAGACCGGCACTGGCGGCCTTCATGGCTTCGACCCACACGGCGTATCTCAAGATGAAGATGCCGGCACCTCGTGGACCCTTGACTGTGGTGGGAAACTACAAAATGTCACTCGGAAACGACGATCTGCCGGATCGAACCTAGCGGAATCGCTGGTGATCGCGGAGGAAAAAGAAGGATGCAAACCGCGGTTGCGCCGGCTCGATCCTCACGGTTGAGCTTAGCGGCAATGAGTGCGAGTCCGAGCGCTCCAGGCGTTCAAACCGACAAAGGAAACAAAGGACATCGTGCTGGACCCGGCTTTCCCCGAGCGTACCGTTCGTATCGGTGCCGGTCTCGGTGAGGCATAGGAAAGCGCGCTCGTCGGCCTTCCTCCGTGAGAATCGGAATATCTTTGCCTGGTCTACTGATGACTTGGTAGGTGTTCCGAGGGAGCTGGCTGAGCACTCTCTAAACGTTCGGAAGGATGCCAAGCCGGTGCGACAACCATTGCGCCGGTTCGCTGAAGATAGGAGGAAGATCATTGGAGAAGAGGTGACGAAGATGTTAGTTGCCGGTTTCATTGTGGAAGTCACGCATACTGAGTGGCTGGCCAATCCGGTGATGGTCGAAAAGAAGAAAGATGAGAACCTGGAGGCAAAAGCTCCAAAGGTATGGCGCATGTGCATCGACTACACCAACCTCAACAAGGCTTGCCCAAGAGACCCTTTTCCTTTACCGCGGATCGATCAAGTGATTGATTCCACTGCTGGGTGTGAGTTGTTGTCTTTCCCGGATGCGTATTCCGGTTTCCACCAAATCCCCTTGAAAAAGGAAGATCAAATAAAGACTGCGTTCATTACCCCGCACGGGGCTTATTGCTATATCACTATGCCTTTTGGTTTGCGCAACGCCGGTGCAACGTACCAGCGTCGTATGCAAAAATGCTTGTTTGATCAAATCGGAAAGAATGTGCAGGTGTATGTGGATGACATCGTGATAAAAACTAAGGTAGAAGATACCCTAATTGACGATATCCGGCAAACATTCGATAACCTAAGAAGGTTCCGGATGAAACTCAATCCGGCAAAATGTACTTTCGGTGTCCCTGCCGGCAAGCTGCTGGGTTTCCTCGTCTCAAGCCGAGGCATTGAGGTCAATCCGGTAAAGATCCGGGCAATTGAGAGAATGACGATACCGCAGGATCTGAAGGACATACAAAAATTTACCGGAAGCTTAGCATCGCTGAGCAGGTTCATAAGCAGGTTAGGAGAAAAGGCCTTGCCGCTATATGCTTTAATGAGAAAATCCGATAAATTCGTCTGGACCCCTCAGGCGGACGCAGCGTTCAAGGAGCTGAAAACGATGTTAGCTACCGCGCCAATATTGGCTTCGCCGTTGGAAAGAGAACCAATGTTGCTATACATAGCAGCAACCAACCGAGTCGTAAGTGTTGTTGTGGTAGTAGAAAGAGAAGAGGAAGGAAAAACCGTCCAGAGGCCGGTATACTACCTGAGCGAGGTGCTCTCCCTCTCAAAGCAAAACTACCCGCACTTCCAGAAAATGACCTATGGCGTGTTTATGGCCGCCACAAAGCTCAAACACTACTTTGAAGAACATCCTATGAAGGTGGTGAGTGAAGCACCCATCTCCGATATCATGTGCAACAAGGACGCTAGCGGCAGGATTGCGAAATGGGCAATACAGATATCACCGTACGTACCGGTGTATGAAAGAAGAGACGCAATCAAATCGCAAGCCTTAGCTGATTTCTTGGTCGATTGGGCAGAAATACAATACAAGCCCCCGGATCAAAGAGTGGAATACTGGAAGATGCACTTTGACGGATCCAAGCTCAAGGAGGGTCTAGGTGCTGGTGTGGTGCTAACCTCGCCAAAGGGAGACCATCTCCGGTATGTTTTACAGGTACATTTCAGGGCATCGAATAATGTCGCTGAATATGAGGCTTTGATCCATGGGCTTAAGGTCGCAAAAGAAATCGGTGCACACCGGATCATTTGCTATGGAGATTCAGATCTTGTGGTGCAGCAGTGTTCCGGAGATTGGGACGCAAAAGATGCCAACATGGCCTCGTACCGGTTTCACGTGCAAAAGATTGCCGGCTTCTTCGAAGGGTGTGAGTTTCACCATGTACCGCGTGCAGAAAACGAAGCTGCGGATGCTTTGTCCAAGCTGGGCTCATCCCGACAAGAAATTCCTCCCGGAATAGCCTTGGCACACCTGAGAGTTCCATCAATCAAGCCAAGTCCGGAGTCGGAATCAATTTTTGTACCGGAGTCACACATTGTACCAATGGATATCGACGAAGGAAACCCGGAGATTGTTCCGGTAAACTCGGGGACTGTTCCGGTAAGATCGACCGCTGCCGCGCCGGTACCGGGGGAAACAATGTTGGTGGATAGCATGGACATAGACGTACCGGTGTTCCTGGTTCGGGAGACGCCATCATGGGTTAAACCTATTAAGGAATTCCTGGTCAACGGCACCTTGCCGGTTGACGAAAATGAATCAAGGAGGATCCAAAGGAGGTCCAAGGCTTACACCATCATCAATGGCGAGATGTACAAGAGAAGTGTTACCGGTGTCCTCCAAAGATGTGTGGAACCGGAAGAAGGAAAGGAAATGCTCGAGGAGATTCACCGAGGAGAGTGTGGACATCACGCTTCCTCAAGGGCGCCGGTGGCAAAGGTGTTCCGGCATGGGTTCTATTGGCCAACGGCTTTGGAAAATGCGGAGGATATGGTAAGAAAATGCAACGGGTGCCAGAGGTACGCCAAGCAAAATCATACCCCAGCCTCCGGCTTAAAAACGATACCATTGACTTGGCCGTTTGCAGTTTGGTGCCTAGACATGGTTGGCCCATTCAAAACAGCAAGGGGAAACATGACCCACATCTTGGTTATGGTGGACAAATTCACCAAGTGGCTAGAAGTCAAACCCATCGCAAAGTGTGATGGACGCACAACGGTTAAATTCTTAAAAGATGTCATTTTGCGGTATGGATACCCACATAGCATCATCACTGACAATGGCACAAACTTTGCTCAAGGTGAGTTCAAAAGATTTTGTGAGGACAACAACATCCGGTTGGATTTGTGCTCAGTCGCACACCCACAAGGCAATGGCCAAGTGGAAAGAACAAACGCCTTGGTGCTTTCCGGTATCAAACCGAGACTCATCGATGCGGTGGAAAAATCGCCGGGGTGTTGGCTCGATGAGCTACCATCAGTGCTGTGGAGCATAAGAACTACTCCAAACCGGTCTACCGGATACACTCCATTTTTCATGGTTTATGGAGCAGAAGCGGTCATACCAACCGACATTCTCCATGACTCACCAAGGGTGCAGCTGTATAACGAAGAAGAGGTAAAGGAAGCTCGAGAGAACGATGTGGACTTGCTAGAAGAAGCAAGAGAGCTGGCCTTGGCAAGAACAGCCATTTACCAGCAGAACCTCAGACGCTATCACAGCCGGAAGGTTAACCCGAGAGTGTTCCGGGAAGGGGACCCGGTGCTACGCCCGGTGCAGCGCACCGAAGGCGAGCACAAGCTTTCCCCGCCGTGGGAAGGGCCTTTCATTGTGAGCAAGGCTCTCCACAATGATGCCTACTACCTGATTGATGCACAGGAATGGAAGAAAGGAAAGGCGGACAGGTCCGGAGAGGAGACCAAGCGTCCATGGAATGTAGCCTTGTTGCGTCCTTTCTACTCTTGAAGTTGTGGTGTAAGAAGGTCCTTTTTGTACCTTATTTGCTATGAATAAAAGATGTCGGAACCTCGAATGAATCTCGGGGACTACCCCACTAAGTTGCATGTAACTTGTCTATTTTTTCAGTTTACCGGTTGCTTATTGAACGTTTTTCTTTCCGGTTTAGTAGTGTGCTAAACCCTACCGGAGTCTTCGACTCTGTCGTCGTCCGCAAACCGGCTTCATGGCAAGCAAGATAAACCGGTAGGGGATAAGCACATGAACTGCGAAGAGGAGGAGCGGGAAAGAACAATCCGGAAAAGTTTAACTAACCCCGGTTATACCGGTTTTTTGCAAAAATTTCGAGTTATTTCTAAGTTCAAGAAGATGCTTGTTTTGGTGAAAGAACCTTGTGCTCATACGCCAAAGAACGCCCAGAGAAGGCAGGCAGAGCCAAGGCAAAAGAACCAAGTATGCATCGAATTGGATGCGGAAACAATCTAGAAATCTTTGCAGTACAGGATAAAAGCAAAACCATGAGCAAATATGCTAAGGCAAACATAAGATGATTAACACCGGTATAACATACCGGCATAAACTGTTTCTGCCACAACCAAAAGCAGATTTAAAGTTTTACATCATAAACCCCGGCATACCGGGGTAGAATTTAACAGAGCATTGTTTTAAGGCACGCAGGACCAAACAGCACGACAAGGTAAATCTTAAGGCAGGTAATCAGGCAGCAGGAGCTTCCGGAGGAGCGTCGCCAGCATCAGCGTCGTCTAGAGGCTCCTCCTCGGCTTCATCCTCCTCCTCATCAAGATAATCTTTGACGTCGGAGGGGGAGGGATGAAGGTGCGCATTTCGGCGTACTCCGCGATATGGTACGCACGATCCTCGCCGCTTAGCGGTGAGAATCGGGTCCCGGATCGGTTTCCGCGCCTTCGCGCACTCCGGTGAGGGCATCCAGGTCGAGCTCCGGGTACCGGGAACAAGCGACGCGGAGGGCGGAATCCGCTCCGGCGCGGGCAGCGAGCACCGCCACTCGCGGATCCTCCCGCCGGCGCCCTTGAGACGGTCGGCCGATGAGGGAGAAGGTATCCGGCACCTCCTCGCCAGGGCCACGGGGTCCCGAAGAGCTGGGTAGCTACATCAGGAATGTCAGATAGATTGCGATCTATGGCGCGCATATGAGACACCCGCGCGTTAAGCGCGACCAGATGGTCGTTGGGCGTCCATGGCACGGTAAGATTCGCTTGGCCTTGGTCCTTACGGCGCGCGTCAACCTTCTTGACAGCGTACTTCTGTGAGTCCGGAAAGAGGCCTGTGCGAAGAAAGAAAAAGGCTAAGGAAAAGAATCCGGAAGAAAAAGAGACCGGAAGGAAAGATAACGAAAAGAAAATAGGGTTGGAGGAAAAAAGGCTCGTGTGCAGTAGTCAAAGTATGCAAAGGAAAAGGACTCACGGTAGGCAAGTGTGTCAGTTTGCAGGATCAACTGGTTGCATTCCTTGTGCTCCTCCTCCAGCTCGCGCAGCTTTCTCCTCGGCACCCTTCCGGCCTTGGCCAGCTCCTCCAGCTCAGCCCGCAGTACCACGGTGGCATTGCTGGCGTCCTCCGAGCCTCGTCCATCTTGGCCGCTGCATCAGCTTCAACGGCTTTGAGGGCCTTGGCATGATCAAGCCCCAGCTGAATGAGCTGGGACTTGAGCTCCTGGTAGCTGGTCTTGTGGGCGCTCAGCTCCTCCTGATGCTGCCGGATGAGCTGGTCCTTCTCCCCCGCAACCCGGAAAAGAAGATGTTAACAAGATTATGCTAGTAAATATGAAAAGGAAACCAAGTTAACAGGAGAAAGGAGAAAAGTTATACGTTGGGCGGCGGCGAGCTGCTCCTTGAGAGCGTCAATGGAAGCTTCCGGGATCACTGTTAGCAGAAATTGCGAATGTTAGGAGGAAAAAAGGTTTCCGGTAAGAAAGATGCCGGTAGAACAAAAACTTACCTTGGCACTTATCGTGTGCCTCAGCGAGCTCCCGATGCTCCCATAAGAGCTCCTCAAAGAGGGCCTTCCGAGCGTCAGCCGTGAGCTGTTCAAGAAGAAGAAATGAGTTAAGTTTTGCGCTAAGAACAAAGTTCTTAACCCGAAACTCGGGGACTGGCAGTGCCGGTTTTGCGCGTTTCTAAGATAAGTTGTGCGCTAAGAAGAAGGTGTTTAACCCGAAACTCGGGGACGGCGAGTTCCGGTTTCACGCTAAGTTTTTAGGTTAAGTTTTGCGCTAAGAGCCGCGCTCTCACCACAAAACTCGGGGACCGGGAAGATAGACAAGAGAGAAACCGGCATGAAACTAAAGAAAAGATAGAACAAAGCCGGAAACGAAGAAACCGGTAAAGATTGAAAAAAGTTAGTAGAACGTACCATCAGATTGTTCGTGGCATCATACCACGCGCTGTCGAGCTCCTTCACAGCGCTGCGAAGCCGCATGAAGTGCTCCTCGGAAGACCGGTCCCCGACAGGTCGGGTGCCGGCAGCCGGTCCTTGCCCGGACCGCGGGTCGCCGGAGTCATGTCCGCGGCGTTCCACTTTTGGGCGTAGGGCGGGAGATGCCCCGAGTCCCGGCCTTGGCATTGGAACTCGGTAATACGGCCAAGAAGACCGGTGGCCTTCGTGGCGGTATCCCTGGCGGCCTTGGAGACATGCAGCACCAGAGGCTGCTGGCCGACGGAAGGGGCGCTGGAGGCCGTCGCCTTCCCCTTAATGAGCTTGGAAATCTTGGGCGGCGGCGCGGTAGGAGCGGCCCCGGAAGGCTTGGCGCGAGGAACACCTGGCGGCGGCATGAGGATGGTTCGTGGAGAATGGGGAGCGCTGGGCGCATCACCCGGATTGGAACTTTCCGGCGCGGAAGGTTCCGGCGCGGAAGTTGTCATTTTTTCAAGGACGGGAGGAGCCGGAGGCTCCGCCCGCCCGGCAGCTTCTTCTTCTCCGGCGCCGATGTTGCTGGCGCCGGTATCCTAGTTCTCTGGGAAGAAGGAAAGATCCTCCTCCGTGCGGTGATCTGATGATGAAGGGGCCGCACGCCCCGAAATTGTTGTGCCCCCCGAAAGGGAGGCGAGAGGTGTTGCGGCACCGGATGGTGCCGGGCTTGAGCGAGGAGGAGGGGTTGAAGTCCTTGCGGAACCTTCAGAGCCCGATGGCCTTGGGCCAAGCTTGAGCGCAGGGCTGAGAAAAAGAAAGAAAGATAGTTGGAAAAAAGCAACCGGAAAAAGAACTTGGCAAAAAGAGGCAAGCCGGAAAATGAAAAAGTTACCCGGAAGCAGTTGGCATCGCCTTGCGCCCGTAGCGGCGCACGCCCACTTCCTTCTCCCCCACGGGCTCGGTCCGGAAGCGCTTGGAGGGAGGGGCCTGGCTGGGACCGGCGTTAGATGCCGGCTGCTTGTTCTTTTGGCCCTGGGACATGAGTTTGTCCACAAACTCGGAGCCGGCCTCGGCGCGCAGGGGCGGCACGCGCTCGTGGATCTATGAATTGAATATGGCTAAGAAGCAATTCGCAGGAAAGCAATAGTGGAAAAGTAAATGAAACCGGAAAAGAAAATACCTCAAGCATGGTCAGGTCATCGGAGGACCCGGTTGGCTCCGGTGGAGTCCGGCCAAGACGCGCGGCTCGGGTCTTGCCCATCTTCGGATCCTTCCAAAAGATGTAGGGATCCGGGTCGAAGGAGTCAAGGGCGCGCTTCCGGCAAGTTTCTCGCCGCTCCGCTTCAATGAGGGGAAGCGGTCCTTGGCCTGAAACATGAAAAAAGAAGATTAGCAAGAGCAGGAAGTTACCGGCCAAAAACAACCCCAATTGCATAATCCCTTACTTCTTGGGTCGGAGGGTTAGTAGTGCTGAGGGGAAGGAGGCCCCATTCCCAGTCAAATGGCATAGCAGTTTGGCAAATCTGCTTAGCCTTGCGAACAACGTCTTTCTTGCTAAGGGGACGGCCTGTGATCTTGGTAGGATCGCCTGGGCCATACATCTCGCTCATCCTATGCGCACGACGCTTCAGAGGAAGCACCCGGCGTGAAATAAAGGTGCGGATGATATCATCCGAGCAGATGTTGGTCTCCTTCTTCAAAGAGGCCAGGAAGCGTACCACCCGGTTGGTTTCAGCATGAGCTGTCTTCGGGTTGTAGCTCCAGTTGGTTCTGCTAGGAGGCCCCGCTTGGAACGGAGGAAGATCAATAAGGTTGGCGCGGCCGCTGTTCTTCACATAGAAAAAGGTTCCTTGCCAGGCGCGGCAGGATTCGAGGCCGGCAAACTTAAGGAAAGTGCTCCCCTGGCGGGAGCCAACGATGCAAGATCCGCACTCCACGGGCGGCTTGGGCTTAGGGATTTCCTTGCCCTGGACGAAGTTAATCCGCAAACAAAAGAAGCGGGCAAACGTCTCACGAGTGGGACGAATGCCGATATAGGCCTCCATGAAGGTGGCATAACAAGAAAGGTAAAAGATGGCGTTGCCAGGAAGGTGGTGAGGTTGGAGTTTATAGAAGTCTAAAAACTCCCGAAAAAAGGGGGAGGCAGGAAGGCCAAAACCACGTTCAAAGTGAGCAAGAAAAACAACATGTTCACCGGGCTCGGGGTCCGGTTCGATTTCGTCGCCGGGAATCCGGCAAGTGACTCCTTCCGGAATCCTTCGGGACCGGTATAACCAGTTGATCTCGAATTCAGTGACATTGGAGCCCATCCAGGCTCCGCGAGTGATTGGGGAAGGCTCGCGCCGGAAGATTGGCTAGAACTACTAGAGGCTTGGCCGAGCTACTCGCTTCTTGGCTACCGGAAGCTTGGCTAAAGCTACCGGATTCTAGATGACCACCGGACTCTTGGCGGCTACCGGATTCCTCGCTGGTTGCCGGAATCGGTCTCCATCGGATCTGAAGCCGTGGATTCGCCGGGAGATTGTCTACGGCGCTTAACGGAAAAAGAAGAAGAAGATGCGGAGGAAGATTCCTCGTCAGACATTGGATGGGTAGGCGAAAAAAAAACAGAAATCCCACACTTGAACCCCGCGTGAAGATCTACGAGTAAGAAGAAAACCAAAGAAAAAGAGGAAATAAGAACACCGTAGACCCAAGATCTGAAAAGCAAGCAGA
Source organism: Lolium rigidum (assembly GCF_022539505.1). Taxonomy (NCBI): domain Eukaryota; kingdom Viridiplantae; phylum Streptophyta; class Magnoliopsida; order Poales; family Poaceae; genus Lolium; species Lolium rigidum. The sequence goes on along the minus strand of NC_061511.1, from coordinate 238,872,146 downwards.
TGGCGAGCAAAGCAAGATTGGTACCAACCTTGAGCGGCGCAGTCGCTGAGGAAGGTGTTCGCCGGTGGTGGAGCGGACCTGCGGTCGCCGACGAGCACCGTCGACGGCGAGGCGGAGAAGCTCGCGTAGGAGCAAGAATGCAGCGGGCGCGGTGAAGGTGCTCCTAAAGATTCCCGCACAGCGAGGTCCGGCGGACGCACGGCGTGAGTTCGCCGGGCGCCGGAGCTTGAGCAAGCGACGGCGGACGGAGAGCGGCGGAAGCGCAAAGGCGAGGAGCACTGTGCGCGAAGGATGAGGAATGCGAAGAAGAGGAAGAAGAAGGAGCAGTTGTGCTTATAAAGGACAGAGAAGATGGGCTGAAAACCGCTGGGCCGCGGCGGTTCGCCTCGCGGCCCGCGACGGTTCGCGCCACGGGCCGCCACGTGGCAAAGAGGTACACGCAAAAAAAAGGGGGAGGCCACACGGAGGCACACACGGGATCCAAAACGGCTAGTGGGATCCGCAGTGGTGCATTAAATGCGCACGCAGAAGTCGAAGGGAAGTGACCCCTGACACTGGCGCGTCAGTCACAGTGCGCATGTCACTGACAGGCGCGGGACCCGAGATATTCTCGACGTCGCCGAGGAAGTGTTTGATGACTAAGATGCCGGAGGATAAGACACCGGATAATGTCTTAATAAGAAGAGACAGCGATGACCTGGGCAAAGATGCCGGATCTAACCCTAAGGCCGGATAAATTAAACCGGTATCCTAAAATAAAAGAACCTGGCATGGTCTGTTGGATAAGATCCGCCAGACTATACCAGCTTCGGGGACTAATGTTGGGGGGATGACCCCCGGTATGCCAAAGGCATGCCAAACCGGATGGTTTGAGCCATCAAGATACCGGTTTAAGGTTCATACCGGAATGTAGAGATAAGAACTTAGCTAAGTGAAGCTAAGCCGGTATCCCCAAGAGGGGTATGCCGGAACCAGGTAAGAAGATACCGGGCCACCGGAAGGAAGAGCAGGTCGGCAGGACTGGTCAAAGATTCTCTCCAGAGCTAGAAGACAAAGATGAGCTAAGCAAAGTAACTTTAGACGAAGGGCTGACGATAAAGAGAAGGATGACGGTCAAAGAAGCTGGAGGACGTCAGCATCCCTGATTAAAGAGGACTCCGGTGTCTTCTATGATTAAAGTAGCTTTGTAAAGTAGTTTGTCTAGTCAAAGATGCCATTAGGGTTTCTTGCCCTGTAAGCCACCTCTCCCCTATATAAGGAGAGGGGGCTGCCCCTCTTACGGACACGCACGAAGAGAGCTAGGTCTAGAAGAACTTGTACTGAGAAACTTGTAACCTGTTGAGATCAATAGAGAAGATGATCTAGAGCGAGTTCTTCCTTATGTCTTTCTTCTTTAACCTCTAGCCTTGGCTAAGTTCTTGAGGAAACCATCCGGAAGTTCATCCCATCTAATCACAAACCCTCCCCCGAATCCTCTTGCGTCCATTCGGCCCCAACCTAAGCCATCCTATGGCATCTGTCTGTTCACCACGACGACACCGGGCTTCGCAGCAGTAGTTTGAAAGTGGGGGTGACAACACATGTGAAGTTCAGAGTCCTACCTTTCAGGGTGAAAACCCAAGGTCTGGCCTTAACTAGTTGTGTCTGGCAATGACCTTGTTGGAGTTTTGAGAGCGGTGACTATCTTTAGGGTGAAAACCTAAGATCTTTGGTCGGACGAGGGCGGTGCTAGAGCATTGTTCCTTTCTTGGAGGTGTCGTTTTTGTAGATTATTTCAGGTGTTGCCTTGAGGGTGGATGTATTGTTGTTGTTAGGCCTGGGATACTGTAGCGAGACTTTTGTTTCTTCGTTTTTTTTGGATGTTTGTATCCGTACTGTCATTAGTGTGTTGTGTTGTTGCCGAAGCTGAGTGTAATTGGTATCTTTTGATATTAATATATACCGTTTATCCAAAAAAATCAAAGAAAGCAACATTTTCTCTCTCCCTCTCGCTTCCTTACTGGATAACTAGAATATAAAAAATAGAACAAGCATATGAGACGTTAATGTATTAGTTCTCTTAACACAACGGTACTAATTATCTAATAGTTGCATTTTCTAACCCATAAGAACACTATCGGGCTAGTCCAATAATGCTATCGATGCTTCTACCTTCATCATCTTGCGAAGGGCATTAGATGTCGTCGCAGTTTGGTCCTTCTTCCTTCTCTGTGCCGATCAGGCGGCAGAAGAAGTGCATCGGTCCCATCCTATTCAATGTTGTATACCTGAATTCTGAAACTTTTATGTTTCTCTTGTGTTATTGTAGTTCATCCCCATCTAATTTTGTTTCCTTTATATCTTTAAAATGTTTGTTGGCTTATCGGTCTGCTTTTTTATTCATAACAAGAGGAACCACCTATAAAAACGAATAAGAGAGAACAACAACAAGAATCGCACGACATTTGTAAACTTCCAAGGTGCAGGCTACTGTGTAACGTGGTTTAACGACCACAGCAGCTTGATGAACGAGTTTACATGACATGGCAAAACAAATCAAGGAGCTATGACGTCTCCTATGTTCAGTAGACAAAACTCCTCTGACTTTGAGCTGATCTGGGATGCCCAGCCCGAATAAGAGCAATCCGGACTAAGACTACTCATTTACTTGCAGACGGAGGAAGTAATATGATGGGAAAAGAAAGACCATATTAGCTTTAATCGTGGGATTGATTCTTATCAATGATTCACGAAAGTGAGAAGAATGAGTGGTAGCCAGTTTTGACTGAATAATTTGTTGTTTTTTGGGTGTTTATCAAGCATGTCGCTCCATAGTCAAAGTTTTAACTGAAATAGTTGTTAGACTAGTTATAGTGAAGATTAATATAGGTAGTAATTAGTAATATATACATGTTACTATTTTTATATAGGTAGTAATTAGTAATATTAACAAGGAGGAAGGAAGCGGAATAGATTGAAGAGAAGGGGTGGCGCTCAGAATCCTCCGGAGGATCTCGCGCGTCGAACCTCCGGGTGGAGGACCGTCTGATTAAACCGTTGGATGGCATCAAAACTCATGTCGCTTTGCAACCTCCCTTCTCACGTGTGTGGACCCCATATTTCCTCTCTCTCCTGTTTCGTCTCTCTAAAATAATCTGGCCGCACTGGCCTGGATAAAAGCCATGGCCGACTTTGCAGCAGCAACCGTCGATGCATCCGCGCATGAGCGGTGGCGCCGCTCGCCAGCACCCCGTACTCTCGCTTGCAGCACCGCCATCGACAATTTGAAGCTCATGCGCTGGCCCTTTGAAGCAATGTGCACCATTGATTCCATCGCCGCTCGATGCAGTTGGAGCCACCGCCCGGTGCCGGTGGCGGTAGCACCCAATGCTACTTGCAGCATCGTCGTCGCCGGTGGTAGCACCGTCGAAGCTGGCTCGTAGCACCCACCATAGCTGGCGGCAGCACTCTCCGTAGCCGGTGGCAGCTCCGCCTGACTTCGCTGGAAGCATAGACGAACGCCGCTCGAAGCACCGTTGTGGCCGGTGGGCGGCACCGTTTCCATTGACTCGTAGTCGCCGGTGGGCTTGCTACCATCTGCCACCAGAACGGAGACAGGGGGGACGAGGATGCTACGAACTGCCTTCGCCGATGCTACCACTAGCCACGGAGGATGCTGTCAGCCGCAGTCATCGGTGCTACCACCGGCCGCCGTGGGACCTACGAGCCGTTGTCGCCGGTGTTACCACCAGCCGTCGCCGACGCTACCACCGGCCGCCGTGGGTACTGCGAGACGCCATCAGCGGTGTTACCACATGCCACCTCCGATGCTACCGTATACTGCTGCGAGCCGCTGTCCCCGTTGCTACTGTCGGCCGCCGCCATGCTACCATCGGCCGCCGTGGCCCGCGAGTGCTGCAATCTGCCGCCGGCGGCGCTACAATCCGCCGCCGCGGCTGCTTTTCTTTTTCGAAATAGGGGAAATATCGCTCCAGCTTCTGCATCCAAATCACACGATTTTTTTTATTAGATTATTCACGAAACCTTACAAGAAAAAATACAAAAGATCAAACTCGAAGCAACCTTAGAGCATGTCTAACAGGCCCCGTATAACCCGCCCACCCCGTAAAATTCCAGCGGGATACGGGGCAGGCGCGATTTTGGGCGTCTAGCAGGCCCCGTATTCGGGCCGGCCCGTTTCGGTGGAATACGGGGTCCAGGAAATCGGCCCCGTCGCCCCGTACTTATACTGGGCGTAGGTGCGAGTGAGGGGTTAACCCCTCACTCGCAACCCTAGCTCCGCCGTGAGCCGCCGCCTCCTCCTCCTGCTCCGGCGAGCAATTAGTCGCTCCCCCGCGGCGCATTCCACCCCAGATCCGGCATGGACGCCCGCCGCCGCAGTACCGCCTCGCCGGCGAGCGGATCGAAGCGATCCCGCTCGCCGGACAACGTGGAGGATGCGTGGCGGCGCCAATGCAAGAGATCCGCCGCCGGGAGCCGGCGTTTGGCCTGCAGGTACGCCGGCGCCGCGTACGTCCCGCCGAAGCTCGTTGACTTCGCGGCGGGCGGGCGCTGGTACAACGAGGATCCGCCGATGAAGCCGATGAGCGGGCCCAAGTTCGACGAGTGGCGCGCCGACTGGGAGCGCCTCCGCTGGGCGAAGGAGGCTTGGAGCAGCGGGAGCACCAGCGCTAGAGGAGCTCCGCTCGCCGGCGATGAGGAGGAGGCCCCCGACTTGTTGAAGGAGCTACGACAGTTCCTCAAGGACGATGCCAAGAGGAAGAGGGCGGAGGAGGAAGAGGTGGCGGCGGCCATCGCCGCCGCGAAGGAGGCGGAGTTGCGGGAGGCGGAGGCGGACTCTTACCTAGTCGACCTCCCCGAGTAGGATCGCGCATTCTGGATGTAGAATCGTTGATCCGTATGTATGATCCGTAGTATGATCAATGAAATTGAACTTCCCGGGGTTTTTATTTTTGAAAATACGGGGCGAAATTCGGGGTCTGCTAGACGGAATGGCTCTTCCGTTAGCAACTTTTCGATACGGGGCGAAAAAGCAGCAAGATACGTGGCAGAAATATAAGGGGCCTGCTAGACATGCTCTTACTATACCTACAGTGGGATGAAGAGGGTGACAATACACCAACTCAAATCATCCAAAACTAAATGCCTTCTCAGACCGCCCAATAGCAGGTGAGAAACACATCCAGTCAAGCAGACTCTCAGCGCACGCCAACGCACACGACACAGGAGTTGCTCCCACCGTCTTCCTCGACTCCATCTTCAAGAGAGATCAACGCATTAACCTTGCAAGACCTGCCATCGATGCCACCATGACGCCAGACGGCTCCACCCTCCTGCACGTATACATCATCCCGCATCTGTCGTCGATACCCTGCAGCACCATGCCACTGAGACTCAGCGCTAACAAAGTGGTAGATGAACACCACTCCACTAAAGTCCGCCAACATCCAGCAGCTGCTCCAAAAACGATGCCCCAAGAGGTAGAACGACGCAGGACGCGCCGCCATCGTTCGATCCGGGAGACCCGGACCTAGGGTTTCCCCCGGAGCAGCAAGAGTGAGAAACCGCAGACTACGTCGACGATGCCTTCAAGAAGGTTGCGGCGCGACACGTCGCCATCGTCCGCCAACCGAGGTCGGAACACGGTTTTCACCGGCAGCCGCGCATCCCCAACTCGCCGAGTGTAGTGCCAAGACGGGCAAAGATGACGCCTTCGACAAGGTAACGACGTCGACCGACGCCGCCATCATCCACCAAGACCGAGGACGAGGCTCAGTTTTCACCGGCCGCCATGACACCCCGGACTAGATCACCATCGCCGGAAACCTGTGTGAGATCCCATGATACCCCACACAGGACTACCAGCCTGGCCGACCACCTCCGACGAAGAAGAAGGCCGCCTCCTACATCGAACCCGAGGTTGCTGCCCCGGGCGTCCTCGAACCGCGGGAGAAACCCAAGGTCACCACCGCGCACCGGCGAGAAGCGGAGGGGATGGCGCAAACCGTCCCACCACCAGCCACCACCGGTGTGCCACCGACGGGAGGCAGGGGAGGCCGCAGCACTCTGGCCACCGCCGCCCCTTCTTCCTCCGACCGCCGCCGCCCCGCCATCACATGGGATGGAGGAGGTCTACCACCGCCGCCTTCGAGGGGATGACCCAGCCGCCGTCCCATCCGCGTCAAGAGGGAAAGCCCTCGCCGCCGCCACGCCCCGAGGTCTTTGCCCCGGCGGCGGCGGGAGGAGGAGGGTTGGGGTTAGGGGCGGCTAGGGTTGGGAAGGGTTGGGGGCAGCTAGGGTTGTTCTCCCCCAACCCCAACCTGCCAGCCGCGGCTGCAACCAGCCAGCCGGTCCAACCTGCGAGTTGTAATGGACCGAAGCCTGGAGGAGACCGTCCGCCCTTGGGGCCGACGACGAGTTTGAGGCGCGCGCCGAGTATGTAGAAGCTCATGGAGTTGCAGATCTCGATCTCCCACAGTGTATTGGGACGTAGTCATCGTTGCCGCAATCAAATTTGGGGGCGCGGCAGAGGACGGGGAGGTGGCTGGCTTGCCGTCGAATTTGAGGCGGAGCGGGTGGGTGCCATGAAAATGGTGGTGAAGCTCTCGGAGGATGAACGAAGGGAAAAGAAAGAGCAACGTGTGGAAGACGACGCCTCCAAAGCGATAAGGCAACATGGTAGGGCCGGATAAATTACTACCAGCCACGTGCGAGGACGAGTTTCACGCGCTAAGAGCATCCCCACTCGTCTCCCCGACGAGCCCCCCGAGCGACGATTTTCCCATCCAGACGGCGTAATTCGGCCCAGTCGCGCCCCCGGTTCCTCGATTTCGTCCGGATTTGGGCCTTAATCCATCCGGCGAGCCCACGCCATCCCCGGTCCCCCGAGGCGCGCTCGGGAACTCCGAACGAAAGAATTTGGCGCGAAAGAGTCGTGTGGACCCTCGTAGTCGGCGACTGGACCGCCAAATCCTGTCGATTTCCCTCCAATTTGCTTGCATACCCCCATTCTCTCTCGCCGGATTTGTGTAGCCGTCTCCATTCTCCTCCTCCTCTTCCTCTTTCTCGTCCACCACCATGCCGCCGAAGCCGAGGAAGTCGCGGGCGAAGAAGGAGCGGCCGCCGGCTGTGTCCAACGCACAGTGCGCGGTGGACGAGCTCCGGCGACAGGTCGAAACAAGCGGCAGGGCGGAGAGGGAGAAGAAACTCAACGCGAAGAGGGCGGCGTTGGCGGCGGAGGATGAACAAGCGAGGAAGGTCTCCATGGCCATGAGCATGGGCCATGCTCGCGGCGGCGGCGGCGCCGCCATGTTCCCCGGCCAGTGGCCCATCCAAGGTACCAGCAGTTCCCCGTCGGCTTTCTCCCCTTCGAGCTTCTCCCCGTCGTCGCCTGCCATGTTCCAAGAGGCGACCTACGACCAACCGTCCAGGTTGACGCCGTCACCGCCCGATCTCGCCGGCGACATCCTGGGCTTCTCGCCGGCCCTGCGACGAGGGCCACTCCCGTTCGGTGCGACGGCGGCGCCGAACGACGAGGTGATGAACGAGATGATCGACTCCGGCTCCGCGGCCGTCGCTGCGAGCCCGGGGTTCTTCACGCAAGAGGAGGCGAGAGCGACGGCAGCTGTCGCGGAGCGCAAACGGTGGGTGGAGGATGTGGCCGACGGAAGCCAAGCCGTCGAAGAAGAAGAAGAGGAAGAACCAACCCAAGTCGAGGTCGCCGATGACAACCCGCCGAAGGGAAAGAAGAAGAGGAAGAAGGACGCGCCGCCGGCCGAACCGCGCATCAAATGGACGCCGAGGGAAGAGGAGTGCCTCGCCGAAGCTTGGATGACCGTGTCCATGGACGGCATAACCGGGGCGAATCAGTCCTCCGACATGTATTGGCTTCGAGTCAAGGCGGTGTTCGACGAGCGCAAGCTCATCGATCCCTACTTCAACAAGACGATCATGAACCGGGGAGACAAGGCCATGGCCACCCATTGGGGGATCATACAGACGGCGTGCAGCAAATGGCACGGCATACAGGAGGAGCTCAAAAAAACGCCGGTGAGCGGCGAAGACATTGAAGCCAAGGTATGCATACGCCGTGCCTCCTCCGTCGGCCCTGCATGTACTGATCGTCGTGAGCTGACCCATATCGCCGCCCTATTTTTTCCCAGATGCGCCGTGCTTTCGACATGTACCACGACGACACCGGCCTGACGTTCAAGTTTCTGAACGTCTACTCCCGCATCGAGAAGTGCGAGAAGTGGACGGAAACCCGCACGTGCCTCTCGAAGAGCAAAACCGAACAGTACAACCCCGACGCTCCGGCGCCAGGCTCGTCGGATGGCCACCCGGAACTCGGCCGGAAAAAGCTCAAAGATCTAAAAAAGATGGGCCATCCCGCCGAGAGGATGCAGGCGTCGTTCGACAAGTGCTGGACCGACGCGAGGACGCACGCCGTCGGGAGGGACGACAAGTTCGACGGCAGGTGGAGGGAGATGCTCGCCAACCAAGTCGCCATCGCCCTGCTGAAGACGACGGCCGCGGTGAAGAAGAGGAACACAGACTTGGCGTTCCTGATGGGCGGCGGCAACACGGAACTGATGGACAAGGAGACGAGGAATTGGTACGAGGGACATCGCAGCGACATCCTCCGACCCGCTCCGGCCAGTTCTTCGTCTTCTCCAGCGCCTACCTCGTCGTCCTCACCATCTACGACGTCGACAGCCGCTGCTTCAACGTCGACTGCGGCCGTGGCGTCGGCCGCCGCTTCGACCACGGCGTGTGACACCGCCGTGCCAGACGGGACTGCCGACGCCCCTGTTTCAGTGTAATTTCCCTCCGATCGCCGATCTGTGGCTGATCCTTTTGCCGATCGAATTTGTAGCGGGACGACGACTTGTTTGAATTTCGACTTTGTCCGCCAAACTCCGGGTGGACGACTGGAAATATGGTTCTCCCCACGAATTAATTTCGTCCAATCCGGCGGTTGTTTCGTCCGGATTTCGGCGTGGGGAGGCCAAACGAGTGGAGATGCTCTAAAGCCGGAGGTCGCGAGCGACGCATTTCTCCGGAGGAAATCAAGCATTTTCCTTTTCTTTTCTATGCGCAGTAGAATGATAAGATTTTGTGCACCAAGAATACGTTTGGTAGCTTATACGGATTTTCTGGCTCACTGCACCAGCGATGGGCCTCTCTGCGTGTCACGAACTGCCATGTGCCATGAAACACAGGTTGTTTTGGTAGCCTGGGCGGCCTTTACTGCAGAGTGAAGCCATGCCCCATTGTATGGTTGCCCGTTTCCAGCCCAACTTGCAAGCAAGAAAACATGAATTAGCTGTTAAATGACAGTTCCATATCGTTATCACCATCCAAGTGGGGTGATAATACCATGCCATAGCATGTTACATACAATCGGACACTAGTTAGAAAAAAAAGATCCTCACGATCACCACGATGAGAAAGACGATGATGTAATCTTCGATCCGACTCGGATGTACCTCCGGTGGTGCTCCTTGTAAAGCATGCACTTCCTCCGGCGGGAGCTGCGTTAATGGCACTGACTCATCGATGGCCTGATCTGCCCTGAACTCATCTTCCAGGAAGGTGAGGTATTCTTGCTATGCCTCATCCAATGTTTCATACCCTCGGTAGCTGTTGTTGGAGTAGCAACTGACTTGATCTTGGCAGGCCCTTCATGAGCTGTAGATTCCTCGAACCCGTCCACGAAACACCACATAACACTAGCACGCCATAAGAAGAACAGGTAATCGATCACAACCATGAACCAATTCATAATAGAGCAATAGAACTACACAAGTGTTGACAATAAATGCTAAACTAACAGGGGCATGCATGATCCTTCCAACAATGGATCACAAGTTTGTCCTACACTACTATGGTGTCATCCTACCACCACAACAAAAGTGGGTGTCATCCTAACACCGCAAGTTCAACATAACATGAGGGGTTAGTATATATCACCTCATCATAGTTACAAAAGGGGGACATCAAATGTCTTTTGAACCCTAGCTACTTCCAAAATGTACATCATCATCATCATCATCATCATCATCAAGTCCATCACCTCCAAGCATGCATCCCCTCCCCTAGCATGTCTAATAAAAAGCTATACCCATAGTAAATAAAAAGATTGCTGAGATGTTCGTTATCTGTTTGTCTTGTCATTTTGGTATGGGATTGCACTTATTTGAAAGATTACTTCCATATCAAGGGCCAAGAGGTACCCCTGATGCGTTCTTTATGATAGATGTATACTTACAATGACAAGAACTTATTTGGAACCTAAGTTTAGTAGCATGAGGTGTAGGCACTCGTATTCAAAGGGCATGAGATTTTCAACTTGTGATTTGCAAGCATATAGCTCATTTTTTTACTCACACTAACTTTAACCATTCAAGATGCTTATCATAGGGGCAATGAGAGCTCAAAGCTAATAAGTACTATACTTTTTGGAAGGTTTATAAAACTTGTTTATCTTGCTTACTCTGCAAAGAGTCTCTCTTTTACTTTTATGTTGAGTCTTGATCTTCTACTTTATGCACCGATTAAGAGATCATAGTTGTCATTCTTAGTGCAATATGCAGTCCCAAAATTATTATTGATTGATTCATGATTGTGCTATTGCTTGTTCTTAAATTATTTGTATCTAGTCACCCTCTGAACTTTGAAGGTGTCCTAGCATTTATGTTTTGCTATTCCATAAAGAACATGTTGAGTACCACCTTGTTATGTTTACTCTATGCTCACAAACATACAGTTGCTTTCAATGCACTATTATGCATGATCCTTGCTTGAGTTACTCTTCATGTTATAACATAGTTGCTAAGTTCTATTGAATTATATCTATCATGCCTATGTTTAGAGTACTTGATTCCATCTCACAATGCTTCGCATGCTTGATCAAGATTGTGTTAGCTTCATGGCACCTTCAAAATTATTTTGTTATCATTTACTTACTCGAGGACGAGCAGGAGTTAAGCTTGGAGATGCTTGATATGTCGCAAACGTATATATAATTTTTGATACTCCATGCTTGTTTTACACCAATTCATATATGTTTTGCTTACACTTCGTTGTACTTTTACATGATTTTCGGCACTAACCTATTGACAAGGTGCCACAGTGCCAATTCCCTGTTTTCTGCTGTTTTTGATTTCAGAAAATTTGTACATGAAACATTCTCGGAATTAGACGAGACAAAAGCCGAAGTCAATATTTCTCCATAACGTAGACATAGACTGAAGGGGGAACGAAGAAGCGCCAGGGGGCAGCCAGGCCAACCCTAGGCGCGGCCTAGACCCTGGCCGCACCTAGGGATGGTGTGGCCCTACCAGGGCTTCACCGACCTCGCCCTTGCGCCTATTTATTCACGATCTCGGGAAAACCCAGACACTCGAGCCTCCATCTACTAAAAGTTCGATCGCGGCCTCCATCGCAGAACCCATCTCGGTGTGTTCTGAAGCTCTTCCCGACACCCTGCCGGAGGGGGAAATCTTCGCCAGAGGCATCTACATGGCCATGCCCGCCTCCGAAGTGATGCGTGAGTAGTTCATCGCTGGACTATGGGTCCATAGCAGTAGCTAGTTGGTTGTCTTCTCCAATTTGTGCTTCATGTATAAATCTTGTGAGCTGTCCTACATGATCAAGATCATTCTTATGTAATCCTACATGTTGTGTTTGCTGGGATCCGATGAATCTTGTGTACTATGTTGAGGTCGATTATATATTCATGTCATATGTTATTTTTGATCTTGCATGCTCTCCCTTGCTAGTAGAAACTCTGGCCAAGTAGATACTTGTGACTTGTGGTGACCCGACATACCACTGCATGGTGTAGTATGTAAGTCTGATATAACACCAATGAAACACCGTTCCACTAGTATTATATCGCTCAGAGTGGTACAACAGAAACATATGCGGGTCCAAGGCATGTCTATAGAATTACAACATTGACTCTGTTACATAAGATCATCACAACCTCCTACTTTACAATGAGGTAAAGCTGCAAATAACTCCGGAAGAACGACTCGTAGACTAGTCTTATCACGAACTCTATTTGTAGAGTATTTAACTAGCTACGAGAGGCTATGAATAGATTCTAGCTAAATAGGAGCTAAGTTTAGGAAGCTAGTTCCTTTCTATTGCTAATCTAGGTTTCTCCTTGTTGGATGTGGTATCTGCCTCCTCCGACGGGTTCCTGTCCCTTGAAGTAGTTGTTGACTCCTCGGTCTTCGTGTTGCACTCGTAGCTCCTCCTTCGGTGCCTCCATATCTAAGCGGGGATTTAAGAGTGGGATGAGTACGAGCGTACTCAACAAGTTCATTATAGGAAAGAGGTGTTTAATGCACTAGCTACGGCATTAGACCGGAAAGTCTAATACCAATGCAGGTTTTCATAACCATTTCTTCAAGAGGTTGCTTTTATTCGGAAGAACTATGTCCGTCAGCCTTCACCGGTTTACTAGAACTTCATGGAGCTCCTTTCCGGCCGCGTTCGCAGTTCCATATCCCGGAACAGGGAGTGACAGGTCACGGTTCTTTACACTCTGCAGAGGTGTGTTGCTTTACCCATAAGAGATCTTAACCTTGGTGCCAACCGGGAATGACCCGTCCACACTTCCTATGGTGTGAGGCCCGGTATAAGGTCTAGCCAATCATGTTCCTCCGCTACCTCGAACACCCACCCGTTGTTGCATGCCCCGACCCTGGGTCCACGCCGGTCCCATTATTCCCGTAATTTCAGGGTGGACCCGGACCCCGACGACGATGCTTGGGCTCTACCATACACTCCTACGCCGGTAGCTGCAATCCATCATAGACCGCATTACCGTGGGGAATTAGAATGGGATCCCCACCCTCCGGTTGTTCCGCAAGACACAACTGCTACGGCAAGCAATGCTTTACCGTGGGGAATTAGAATGGGATCCCCACCCTCCGGTTGTTCCGCCGGATACAACTCGCTACGGTAAGCGCATCCGTTGATGAACGAGAGGTGGAAACACTTTTGACTACTCCGTCCCACTCCGGATCTTATGGTTAACACGGGTATTACGGCACAAGAATCATCTGGCGACATTTGTTGTTTAATCCTAGATGGATATAAACCCTTGCAATGGAACCTCCACCATATCAACACAATCCATGGTTCCATTGCCCACCACATAGTCATATTCATAGTTATGAAAGTAGTGGTTTTGGTTTTTATGCAATAGTGATAACCATAGTACTTTGCAAGTAATTTGATAGAAATACTCAAATGACATGAGCAAGTGATGAACTTGCCTTTCTTGGCTGCAAGATTATGCAGTCAAGGTCTTGTTGACTGCCAAAACCCACCGGCGGGCAGCGGCCTTGTCAACACCGTAGAGCCGGGAAGAGCCTAGAGCTGCGGCTGGCTGAGACCCCTCCGAGCGACGGCCCGCAATGCTCTTCTGGTCACACGCGGCGATGCGAAGTGCAAGGGCGTGCCACCTGACCTATACCCGGTCGGGAAGGTGATGGGGATGCCTCGCTTAGTTTCTGCCGGGGCATACATGTAAACGTTAAATACGAGCCTCGATCGGCTCTCGAGGTTATCTCGTGAATCGGCTCAAAGAGCCGATCCACCCATGATCCGTACGGGGTGCACGAATACTTGGTGGTCCTGCTTGATCAAGATGAAGCTAATGAGATCTACGACGATTTAGGGTTTTCACCGCATAATCGGATCATCCTACTCCAGAGTTGGGCCTCGCGGCCACGCACGGTGCTCGTAAGCCGATCCTAAACAAGGCCTAAAAACCAACATGAAGTTGATCCTCGGAACATCCCGTTTAGGACTTGCGAACGCCACCCTACGTGCCACTGGATCCTCCCCCCTTTGTAAGGCCTAACTATTGCAGATATTAAACTAATCCTTGTAGAACAAGGAGCAATCGTAACGGATCAGATCTACTAAATAATGACCAAGCGGGGTGCCGCCCCCACACCTGAGACAGGCGTGAGGGCGGCTAGATATGCAAGGGTTGCACTACGTAAGCATGCTTAAACGAAGAACAATGCTAACCCTAACACATCTAATGATAACTACGTTGCTCGCCATCAAAAGCGCTTCAGTACGAGCAACGCATGAACAACGTGGGGCTTAGTGTTGCCTAGATCGCAAGATGCGATCTAGGCAGCATGTCGCTACCCGATAGAAACCCTCGAGACGAAGGAGTTGGCGATGCGCCGAGATTGGTTTGTTTTGGGGTTGAACGTGAGTTGTTGTTTATTCCATAAACCCTAGGTACATATTTATAGTCCAGACGGACTTTCTAATGTGGGCATGCACTAAACCGTGCACGAGTAAGATTCTATCTCTAAACTAAAATAGATCTAATATGTTACAGATACACGGGCAATTAAGCCCAACTTGGTATAACAGGCCGATTCATGTAATTCTCCATGTATATATATCTTCAGACCATCTTGATCGCGGCCCACCTCTGACTTGGTCAAATTCTGGTGATAACACATGCCCCCCTGGTTTTGGAAATATCATTTCCAAAATCATCATGCTCTTCTCTCGTCGGGTCATGTCGTGGCATCACCGTTGCGAGTATCTCTTGTCTCTTCATATTTTGCAGTGAAGAGCCATGATGCCGATAATGAAGGCAGCGAGGATTAGTAACATGGCATCAGTGGTATGCAAACAATCGGCTCTCCTTGAGCAATCGGCTCTTTATTAAAAACCCTCTTTTAATTACTGAAGAAGCGTTTCCAGCCAGCCGTTTTGCCGATAGTCGAAGTCACACGATCTTTTTTTTTAAAAAAGGAAACCGATGGCGCCGCATCGGTCTCTTTCATAAACACACCGGGTAACGTTGAGCTAGCCATCCTTCCAAACGGTAACCCGCGACCTCCATCTGCAAAGACAGAGTCAGATCCCCAAATCGTCGCCTGAGCAGTTCCAATCCACCACCCCCTACACAGATCTCGACCGCGCGGCTTCCAATTTCTTCAACACATCTCATGGCGGAATCAGCTAACACCGATACCACGGTTTCCGGACTGAAGGTAATCCTCAACCTCCTCTCGCCGTTTGACTTTGACACGGGATTAATGCAAAACCTGAATTAATGCCTCGCTCCGCCACTAATTTAGGTTTCAGACATTCTTCTGCCACATCCTTCTCTCGCAAATTCGATGTGCCTCGGTCCTCGTTCTTCTGAGAGCCCTGCCTGTTAATCTCATGCGAAGCTAACGAATCCCCTTTGTGAGCCAAAACCTAGATCCGACTTCCTGGGCCGACCGCTCGCGAGCCCGGCCCAATCCCCACGAAGGTTGGGTGGCATGGTACAGTAGGGTATCAAAATCCCACTACGCCACTTGGGAAACCATAGGAATAGCCGATGCCTCTGTCATTATCGCTTGTCTCCTCTTGAGAAGAATGAGAACATCTTGAAAACCATCGGCTACTTCGGTCCGACGCACCGAACCTGTTTCATGTTTGGTCATGGTCCTATGACTCCGACCTCGCTGGATGTGGCCATGATCACAGGGCTAGACATTGCATCTCCCAGCCCTTCTGCATTCAAGCCGCCAAAGGTCCCTTTCACTCTCTCCTCTAAAAAAGAGTGTACCAGCTGGGGTGCCTATCTCAATCGTTATATGAAAACCAAAGGCCCTGTGACAGAGAGGGAGCACACAGCCTTCTTGAATTTCTGGTTGGAGCACTTCATATTCTGTGGTCCGTCACTTGCTCCTACCAAGAATTACCTCTCCCTGGCCTATGAACTCGCTAAAGGCACCCAACTTGGTCTAGGCAAGCTATTCCTTGGAGAGATTTATCGATCCCTTCAACTGATGTCTGTCAAACTGTTCACTCGCAAGACGGTTAAAACTGGCGGCCCCTGGTGGTTCATTCAACTGTGGGCCCAACTATACTTCCAAAGCCAAATCCCAGACTTCCCATCGCTGACCAACTGCACCTTTCCGGATGAAAATGGCAAGGAAATTCGATGCACCAGCTACGGCCAAGCCCTGTATGGTCTCCCGGGTAGCAGATTGATCCCCAAGGAAGCAGCAGGGTGGTTTAAGATTTTCTTCCAGGGTTTAGACAACCCCCTGTTCCACCCTTATACTGAATCGGCAAATTTTGAAAACCCCGTCTCTTTCCGATTGGACGACTTTGCCGATGACGCCGGCACACGGCACTTGTACTCCCTCATGATTCGTCCTTGCTTTCTCCCTGTTGGCATGAGCACCTCGAACCGGATCATCAAGCCCGGTTATGAGTGTTATCAACCGATAGTAGCGGCTCGGCAGCTTGGTCTCGGACGAGTGCCTCCACACTTCTTCCTACACCACTCGACAGACAAGTAGAGCTGAACCGCTCGACATCCTCACCGCCCAAAGGTGCTATACCTTCTTTGACGCTTTGGCCATACCAATTCCCCACGACCTCCGTTTCTCCTTCACCACCGACGGTTTTGAAACTTGGTGGTCTATGTGGAAGACCCACGTCTTCAGGAGGGCACTAGGACCGCAGCTGAAGGAGCTTGACGCCGAATATGATCCCCCTGCCGACCCGGTACCGTCACTTAAGTATTTCTTGTAATCGCCTTATGGTGATTGTCCATGAGCCGACTCTTTTCTCCTGGCGGCAACAAGATGGCCCAGCCTCCTACACAAGCCGACGGTTCCCCTTTCGTCTTTCTTCCTCCGGCCCCGGTGGTTCTCTTCGCCGAGCTCGCCTCCCCGAAGAAAGTTATAATGCAGAGTCAGCCGATTTCACCGAAATCGGCTTCCAAGAGTAAAGCATCTTCGGGGCCCGTTGCCCCCCGAGCCTCGACTCAGGCGAGGACGGCGGTGAGGAAGGTAGCGGCCAGGAAAACCCTGAAGCGTAAAGCTCCGGCCCAGGAAAGCTTGCGTGTAAGTTAGTTCAGACCCTGCGGGCGCTCGTCCGCTTTTTTCAAAGAATTTGTTCATGACGCGCTTGTATCCTTTCCTACAGGCCTCTACTGAAGGATCCTCCAGCGGAGCCGAAGAAACCAGCCAGGGAGAATCGAGCTCGGGTGATTCCGAGAGGTCCACTACCCGGAGTCAGACGGCTTCGCCAGCGCCGGTTTCCAAGAAAAGGTTGATCACCGGAACCCCTGCTCCTCAGGCCCCGACCGGATCAGGGTTACGTACGAAGCACCGCTGTGTCAAAAGGGCTCGTAAGAACCCACCAACCTCTTCATCAAGCCAGGAGGTCTCGAATGTAATTATCTTCGTGGTCACGCTTTCCTACTGTCCCGTTATCATTTGGATCGGCTAATCACTTCCTCTTGTAGGCCGCCGAAACTTCTAGCGGGGATGTTGAGGAGGTACCGAGGCCGTCCGCTACCCTGGATCTAGCTGCCCCGACGCCAGCGGCTGCACGAGCGGTTGATCCAACCGAGCCCCCAGAAAAGCCGATCGTTACTGCGTCGGCTGCTCCTTCTCCCTTGGGAGAGGTATGTCTCTCCTCTTTGGCTCCATCAGTTCCTCGCTACCTGTTAAACTCACTGTGTTTGCCTTATCAGGGTTGTGATCTCTCGAGCTTGCTTACGTTCGACCCAGCATCCATCGATCCCATTCCTTCCAAGGCAAGTGGGGAGCCGGATATCAGCACGGTCCGTGGCCAGCTCCAGCGCCTCAAGGACTTGCTCTCTACCTCTATTGAGGCTTTGATTGAGAATTCCGAAGAAGTCAAAGGCATCCTCGAGGATATCCATCCTCATCTCCCTATGACCACCGCAAGTGAAGCTTTGGCCCGCTGTCACCCTGTCGGTCTTTAAGTCACGGGTGCAATCAGCTCGCCAAAGGATTACTCTTCGCCACTCCCAACTTCCGGCTGAGAGCCGATATTGCCGAGAAGTGCCGACGGCTCAATGAGAAGAAGGCTGCTCTGGACGCCAAGACGGATACTTCTGCCACCCGCACCGAACTCGAGACCTTGCACAAGGAGCTGGAGGACCTTGAAGAGAGGGTGAGGGTGACCAAACGGCTCATCCAAGACAAGGAGGCCCTTGTTGCCCGCTCTGAAGAAGAAGCGAAAGGTCTCATAGCCGATCTGAAGACCGATCTGGCTGAAATTCGTTCCCTGAGCAATCAGCTGGTGACGGGCAAAGACGCAGATGACGAGGCTGAGATCGCTGAGGCGGAACGCATCCGTGTTGATGCCATCATCGCCCTCGGTGTGTTTCTTCAGTAGGGCCTTCATAGACAGATGATTTTGCTTCTCAGTAGGGCCTTGATGTGTTAGCCGCTACGTTTGCAACGTTTTGCTTCTCTCCCTTTTGTTGTTTTTTTTTTACTGGCCGATTTTCCACCGGCTATCATTTACCATCTGTCTGGTGTGGTGACCATATGCCTCCCTCGAGCCGAATCTGTCTGGTAACTACAAATATCGGCTTTGCGTGTACTCGCACGTCAGCTCCGTTGGGATTCGTGTAGTCGACGTGGTCGCTGTTCGTTAGATCGTCGTTGGACCCAAGCAAACCATGTGGTGAACATAATCTTCGCCGGCTCGCTGGGTCAAAGCCCTCTCATGAAGGTATCGTAGTTCCCCTCGTGTAAATCTGGAGCACTAGGCTCTGTCGGGAGGACGAGCAATGCGTTCGCATCAGCCGAAGTCTCGCCATCGGCTTTCCTCTGCTTGGTAGACGGGACTGGGATGGCAACTCTCCTTGATGAGTCCCACCGAGCGTGCCAGAATGTGTTGACTGCCAAAACCCACCGGCGGGCAGCGGCCTTGTCAACACCGTAGAGCCGGGAAGAGCCTAGAGCTGCGGCTGGCTGAGACCCCTCCGAGCGACGGCCCGCAATGCTCTTCCGGTCACACGCGGCGATGCGAAGTGCAAGGGCGTGCCACCGACCTATACCTGGTCGGGAAGGTGATGGGGATGCCTCGCTTAGTTTCTGCGGGGCATACATGTAAACGTTAAATACGAGCCTCGATCGGCTCTCGGGTTATCCCGTGAATCGGCTCAAAGAGCCGATCCACCCATGATCCGTACGGGGTGCACGAATACTTGGTGGTCCTGCTTGATCAAGATGAAGCTAATGAGATCTACGACGATTTAGGGTTTTCACCGCATAATCGGATCATCCTACTCCGAGTTGGGCCTCGCGGCCACGCACGGTGCTCGTAAGCCGATCCTAAACAAGGCCTAAAAACCAACATGAAGTTGATCCTCGGAACATCCCGTTTAGGACTTGCGAACGCCACCCTACGTGCCACCTGGATCCTCCCCCTTTGTAAGGCCTAACTATTGCGGATATTAAACTAATCCTTGTAGAACAAGGAGCAATCGTAACGGATCAGATCTACTAAATAATGACCAAGCGGGGTGCCGCCCCACACCCGAGACGGGCGTGAGGGCGGCTAGATATGCAAGGGTTGCACTACGTAAGCATGCTTAAACGAAGAACAATGCTAACCCTAACACATCTAATGATAACTACGTTGCTCGCCATCAAAAGCGCTTCGGTACGAGCAACGCATGAACAACGTGGGGCTTGTGCTGCCTAGATCGCAAGATGCGATCTAGGCAGCATGTCGCTTACCCGATAGAAACCCTCGAGACGAAGGAGTTGGCGATGCGCCGAGATTGGTTTGTTTTTGGGTTGAACGTGAGTTGTTGTTTATTCCATAAACCCTAGGTACATATTTATAGTCCGGCGGACTTTCTAATGTGGGCATGCACTAAACCGTGCACGAGTAAGATTCTATCTCTAAACTAAAATAGATCTAATATGTTACAGATACACGGGCAATTAAGCCCAACTTGGTATAACAGGCCGATTCATGTAATTCTCCATGTATATATATCTTCAGACCATCTTGATCGCGGCCCACCTCTGACTTGGTCAAATTCTGGTGATAACAGGTCTTCGGTGCGCAATAACTCCAAATTCTGAAATAGCATCATCGTCCGGTAAGGACGATGTTTAAAAGATTGGCAAGGATGCAATAATGCATAAGTATGAGATGCAATCGATCTAAGCGTGACCTAATCCCGATGATTTAGGATTAGTGAGTTGTAGTGATTTGTTTAAGGTGTGTTGCACTTTTAGATGGTTCACAAACAAGGTTCTTATTAAGGTTGATTACTTGGCATTATAAATAAATAATGCAATATATCATAACAATAAGATTACTAGCACACAACAATAAGAATTGGTATAATCCTAACATTTAATGAATAGTTGTTGGTTCTAGCACTCTATGGCATGGTTAATGCTTAATTATCATATACTTCAAAAGAATAACTTTTGAAGAACATGTTCTTTAATAAAGAACAAGTATGATCATTAGGTTTGTGGGGTTCTATGGTTTACTATGGTTTCAATTAGTTCTTGAGTAGATATTAGATGGATCCTAACGGGGTTGGAAGCATATCTTAGGTAATTTATTAAACATGGGTGCTATCAAGGTTGGTATACCTTGTTGGTGATAGTTGGATAGGGTTTATAGGTTATATAAGGTAGGGTTGATGATGATTCTTTATTTACTTCAAAAGAATAACTTTTGAAGAACATACTTCTTAAGGAATAAGAAGTATTACAATTAGGGTTGAGGTTGTCTAGGGTTTGCTATTGGATCCATTAAGTAATGAATAGTTGGTTCCTAAATAGGATGGTTCATAATTCTTTGGTACTTGTAGGGTTTAGTGGAGTATGGATATGTAATGCAAATTATTGGATATAAATGCTATTATGGTTCATCACAAGGGTGTGATGCTAATCAAGGGTAATTAAGGATGAGATCCTAGGTAATAGGAATTAGGGTTGATCCTATTTGATCGTCTGGATTCTATTAGGTTGAACACAAGGAATACCATTTGATTAGTGATAGGGTCTCTATGATTTTATGAGGACATGAGATGTATTTAGTTGTTTCTATGGATCTATGAGGCAAAAGAATTTAACATGATCATACTTTATTATCCTAAGGTTTTAGGGTTAGAAGTAAATTAGGTTTCACATAAAATAATAGAGTTAGGGTTTTAAATAGGATTTAGGGTTTATGATTCTCATGAAATTATGAAGTTGTGATTTTATAATGGAACTAAGTTTTTCCTATTGGTGATATAATTCCTAAAACAATAATTGG
The DNA here is from genome assembly GCF_022539505.1 of Lolium rigidum. Taxonomy (NCBI): domain Eukaryota; kingdom Viridiplantae; phylum Streptophyta; class Magnoliopsida; order Poales; family Poaceae; genus Lolium; species Lolium rigidum. Next base: position 238,851,032 of record NC_061511.1, on the reverse strand, counting down.
TAACGGAGTTAAAGTGATTTAATTACTTTGAAATAAAATGATAATAGGTTTAACATTATATTATGCCAAAAGACTTAATGAAATATGATAAATACTATTAGGGTTTAGGGTTTTGAATTAATAGTTGAAGTAACGATTAGTTAGAATTGTCATATGGTTAAATACAATCATCAATAAATATTTGTTGTTTTATATGGCATTTCAATGTAAAGTAATATTTTCTTTATGTGAAGACTAGAAACCGAGAAAATTATATGTTTAGTATTTAGGCCTTAATAGTTTAGGATTTGAAATTAGGCCTATTAAAATTTAGAGAAAACTTTAAAATTATTGTTCCTTTAACTTTAAAGTATTTTTTTAATAATATTATTATTATTAAGGTAATTTTTCTGTTACCCACTTTTATTTATTGGTTGTTATTTAATTAATTTCTTTTAAATGGTGAAATTTCCTAGGAGAAAATTAAGAAAGGAAAAAAAATATAGACCAAATGGCCTGTTGGTTTGGCCCAATGACCAGGTCAACTAGGCCTGGCCCAACCAGGTTGGGTTTAGGACCGAACCCGGCCGGTCATCGACCCCAGTACTCTCTCCCCTCTCTCGTCTCACGCACACGACCCACTCCTCTCTTTCTCTCTCGCGACCACCATGCCCCTGGCGGCGTCGCCGCCGCCCCCGGCCGCTCCCGGCCAACCTCGGTACCATCGTGATGGGGCTTTTGCTCTCCTCGACGAGCTCTATCACCTCCCTTGGTTAATTTGGTTTTCGTGGGCTCTAGCGGTCGCCTCGACCCGGAACCCTAGTTTCGTCTCCTCGTATGTCCGGCCATCGCCGGCCGCTTCCGACGCCGCCAATACTCCGGCCGGCTTCAATCGTCCCCGCTCCATTTGACCTCATCCACGTAACTTTCTACCATTGCACACCTCCCCGGCGCCATACTACGCCCGCGCGCACGGCCTCGGTTCCCATGGCTGCCCCGCCGCCCGGCATGGCTCCGGCCGATTTCGGCCTCCTCCGCCGCTGCCGCTCCTCGGCTTGACTTCGCCACGGACCTCTACACCACCGGTGCTCACACACGGAGTTGTGGCTAACCGTGGCTTGTCGCTGGCTCGGTCGCCGACACGGCGCTCGTGCTCCCACGCTTCCGACCGCTCTCGGTTCCTCAAGTGGTGGTATTCCGGTGGCGTGTTGGTGATGGGGCTCGTGAGCCGTTGTGCTCGACTCCGATGGACGGTGTTGCAAACGCAACCTCGGCGTCGACTACCACTTCTCCGCCACGGCACCGTGAGCTAAACCTCTCTCATCTCTCGTTCATGGTTATAGTGTTTGGCTGCATCCTTACTACCGATTCATTGGTGCTATTGATGGTATACATACGTGTGTAGTGGGGCTAAATAAATTATGCCCATGTAGTGGCGGCAAGAATTATTATTCCCTGTGAGGGGTGGCTTGATCTGGCAATGCTTTGATCCATTTATATACTGCCTTGTGCTATGGTTGATGCCTCCATTTGGATAATTTTCTTATCCATGATATGATGGTTTGTGGACCGACCGAACTCGAAAGGTTCGACCATCGAAATAATCTAGTGAGTCATCTATATTTTATCTTAATGGACTTAGACCTCCAAGATGCAATTACCCTTTCTTGCAGTTACATGATTTACTTGATGTGTTAAACACTACTTCTACTTTGGTTGTACTTGGTTGGCCTGGAATCTATCTTCTGGACCCCAAGTAATTCCTGGAGCAAGTTATGTATTACTGTCTGTTTATAGTGATGTCTAAATCGAGTGCACAAACAATACTGGACAGATCCTTGCTTAGTAATTACAGTGATGCCTCTAATTGGATGATTAATCATCCAGGCATATGTAGGCTGGTTGTATTTCTTTACTTGATGAAACTGAGTATACATCTGCAGCATGCATTATTTACTTGATGCTTGGTTTGGTGGTTTGACTTGTGAGCTTTGGTGCTACTATTTTAATTGTGCCTCAATTCCAGGCTGTTGTTATTAGTATCTAGAGCATGTGCATACATGATCATGGACAAGCTTATGTTGGTGGTGTGTTGAGATGCATCCAATGGACATATCTGCTGTTTATAGATGGATGCTTTATTTGATGGCTTAATTACTTGTGCTTATAGCCTCGATTGTTGCATGGTGCTACTTGGTTGGCTCGGGTAATTTCCTGGACCCCAAGTAGACCACTTGTAGATGATGAATTTATTGGTGAAAGATGTGTTGTGTAAAATCTATAAGTACGGATGCTGCTACTTGATTACGGGGCCCCGCTTTGTGATGCAAAGGTCGAGGCTTTAATTAATACTAAGAACAGATCTTGCTTGTGCCTTTTTATTTCTCGGTGATGAGACTGGCATAGCACTTCTATGCCATTCGAGAGAAATCCATCTCTCTATCCTCCTAGGTGAAAACCTAGTAGAAGGGTAGTGAGATGGTTTATTTTAGATACTCCCCTTATTCCCCTGGTGTGACTATGCAAACTAAGAACGGATGCCATGCTTAACTTGTTGCCTAATACCTGCTTGTTGGAGAGTAGCTTTACCTTGCTTGATGTTGATCTGGCTTTGTTGCTGATCTTGGCGTCCACCTCCCCCATGGGTTGTGCCTGCTACTCCTGGGCTCATATTGTTACCATGATTCTCCTTGCAACTTCGGTTATGATCTTGATATTGATTTCCTAGATGGTTAACTGGGAAGGATTTGTGGTTTTGGCTGTTGAACTGAAGTTGATGTTCTTGGATGGATCATCTTGTGCTAGCTAAGCAGTTGTGTGCTGCAAGAGACACCACTTTTATATGGTGCCCAAGAGCTGTGCTTGGCCGACAGCTATGTACATGCATGTGTGTGTGAGCTGCTTGCATGTGGGACCCTCCTGGTTCAAGTTTCCCTGTGAAGATCTTTGTAGTTGTGGATCAGCTCAACTGAGTCGGCCTTATCTTGAGTTGGGATTTATTCTTGATATTGCCAAGTGTTAAATTGACCCTGCCCATGATGCATGAGCTCGAGGCCAAAATTGAAGATAAGAACAAATACTACAAATCTGCCCTTAAATTATCTACTCAATGATGAGTTTAGCATAGCAATACTATGCCAAAACCTCGAGAGTAATCACTAACCAAAAATTATCTCTCTTCTACTTGTTTTGTTTCTCTTATTGCAGGAAAAGAAAAATATTGGAAGATTGGGAAGATCAAGATTTAGTATAGGAATTCTTTTTTATTCTTTTGTAATATAATTTATTTTTGTAACTTGGAATTTTTCTATTTCTATTTAAGAGACTTGTAAATATTGGATGATAAAGGTTGTAATAAAGTTTAATTCATTTACTTGTTTTGAATTTTAATTTGTATTTGACCTCATATACTTTATGTGATATGATTATTGGGAAATTCAAATTCTTATTTGAATTTTTATTATTCAAATTTGAATCTCTATTATCCATATTTGTAATGAATTCAAATTGTTCCCCCAAAACCAAATAGTTCAACAAAGGTCATGCCGAAATTTATCGCACTCACGTCGATGAGCTAAATCAATTCCATCGATGTGAGAGAAACCTCGATCTCTTTGTGTTTTGAAAGAACGCGCGAAAATTCCCCGGATTTTCTATGCATGAATGCAATGCACACTTCTGTATTCTCTCATTTTGTAGCCTCTAAACCTGGGATATTACAGTCTCTACCCCTTAAACTAAACTTCGTCCTCGAAGTTTGATCTCTCTCACGTTTCCGAAGTGTGGATCTGTCTTGTGCAGATTACGACTTTTCTCAAACTCCGTAATGATCTTACTGGATATCATTGAATATATCCCTTGTCCAGATTCTTCCTGGAATCCAATAATGTTTGTCCTTGAACATCAGTTTCTCATTCCAGTTCTATGCTTTTTCTCTGGAATCTAATAATACATGTCTCTGAACCATGGCTCTGACTTTGATTCATTGATTTCTTCCAACTATTATAATCTTGTTTCCTATCTCATTGAAGATTCAATGATTGGGACTTCTTCTTGTCCAGGCAGTCTTAATTGAGGACTAATTGGATAACATTCTCCTATTTGATAAAATAGGTCTTTGTTTTCCCTTACTACCAAAATTGCAATAATGGTACTTAATAAGGTACTAACTATGGAATTGGTCGTGATGGTTTATTTTTTTAATAATGGATTAGACTCATTTAGTCCATCCAATCATGGTTTATAATTGATACCTATAACTATTTTGGGTTATTTAGGTTCCATGAAAGGAATCTTTCAAATTGACTTTAGTTTTGGTATAGTCAATCTCCTTCGGTCTTTGGCCTTCTTGAGCTGTATTTTGTCTACGGTATTTTCTTCGTCCAACTTCATTTACCTAAATTTACTTGAGCTATCGTACTTCTGAGTAAATATTACTCACCTTGCTCAAGTTATAGTCCACTTCTTACTTCCTCGAGGTATGAACCTCGGCTTCTGGTCTGACATCCTTCTGAAAGTAGTGTTTAATAATCTTATGAAAATAAGATCGAACTTCCTCTCAGTTCAGACCTTCTGCTTCTATCTTGCTCAAAGTATTGAGTTATTGTACATCCAACTCAATCTTTACTCTACCCCTTAGAGTTTTCGTATGATCTTCAACTCCTTTTTCTTCCAACCATTGGACTTATGGTTAGGATATTGGTCTAGGTCTAGTTTCTGGGTTGTACTCTTCTAAGGTCTTACGAAGAACATCAGTGGTGTATCCACTCAATTGTGGACATCCAATGTGACTCCTTAGACTAAATGTTTATAGGTCATTGTTATTTGGCTAATAAGGTTTTATTTGTTCACAAACTTTTGTTACAAAGAATTAAATCGTGGACTATTTGTAATACCAACTGATACCAGCTGTGGTTATTATACCAACTGTGGCTATTTGATATCTAAAAGTGTACTCTATTATAGGTTTTGATCAACTGAACGAGTCATCTTCTGCTTTATCTCGCAGTATTGATATTATACCAATTGTGGTCTTCTGGTATCAACTATGGTCTTCTTATGTCTGCTATGATTTCATATATCCCCTTCCTTCATTCATAGTTTATTTTGCAAGAAAGCCACTATGAATATAGTATCCAAAGTGATTTCCCATGCATTCCCTCTTCTATAATGACTATGGTTCTACTTCTACTTCTCCATAATCATCATATTTCTCATCTTCATGCTTCATATGTACTAAAGTACTCCTCTGTTGAGGAAAAGCATGAGTTTTAATTGGTACTTCCTTCAGAGTATTGTGGTTACTTCCCACAACTTTACTTCCTTTTTCGGATGAACCTTCATCTTGTCTTTAAGATCTTCAGAGTTCGTCACTTCCTCACACGTTTACCATCACCCTCTAGATCTATAGCATCAAGTAAGAACTTGATATTGCAACATGCATTTGCATATCAACGTCAAACTTCATGTATGGATCTAGTCAAACAATGAAAATCCAATAAAATCCAAGAAGATTCAGCTTTGTGCTTATAATACACACCATCGTAAGCCTGAATATGATTGTTGAGTAAAACATCTCTAAACATCAAGCTGAGATGTGTAGTATATAGCACCACATAATATAGGTTTATATCGTGATACTTAGCACGAATATATGGGATTCTACTATTTGTCTCAACCTTTACCTTCATTGCACATTTGTAATGAGATAAAATTGAAACAAAGTGGTCTAGGATAGTTAAGGTTAACCTAATTTTCTCTGGAAGTACTACTTAACTTCCATTTTGTTGAGGTCTACCTCACATGATATCCCATGGTTTCTAACATGGTTATTCTAAACATACAACTATTAGATCATAGCTCCTATACTTCCAAGTGTTTCTACCATGAGACTATGGTCATGATGTGCTTGGCACACTTCCCATCGTTTTGGAACACCAATCTTGCACTGTTGTTGAAGATCTGACTTCTTATTGTACTCCTCTTAATTATTTATGATATTCTAGTCTATCACATAATGATTTCTAGGTGAATCATATATGATTAATAACTCTACCATGTAAGTAGACATATATTATTCCTATCACTCTTCCTTATTTCCCATGATTGACTCATCATGGTCTATCCTACCTCATATCACTTGTTTGTATCACTTACTATCACTTGTTTCACAAGTTTAGATAAATTTTACTTACCCTATTACTTGTCTTGGTATACACCTTCTAGTAGGATATCTTATTTATAAACTTATCTTTATAACCTGATATCACTCCTATTCTAGGTCTGAATAATTCTTATTTAACAAGTGTTGGTACACATCTTCCAATAGGATATATTCCTTATGGTGGTATCCTCTCTTTGGACTACCATGTATTGTATACCAACTGTGATCTACTCATCTATTGTTTTAATGACTTATTGATGTGCTACATGTTTTGGATTAGCTAACTAACTTCACTTAGGAAGGATAGGTAGGAAATGTTGACTCAAGTGTGTCAAGATTATTCTCAAGTGAATATCCATCTCAAGTCATAAGAATTATATGGTTTACCTAGGACAACTTCCTATAGACACTACCAATCCTATAGGTCTCCTTTAAAGGGTTTTAATCCTAGGTCAAAGCATTTGCTCTGATACCAACTGTGGTGACCCGACATACCACTGCATGGTTGTAATATCCCAGGTATTGGGGTTACAAAAATAGAGGAAACAGATGTGTGCATTGCATTCATGCATAGAAAATCTGGGGAATTTTCGCGCTTTAAAGTAAAACAGTCACAGTAACTGAAGTTTCACTTGACCTTGGTGGAATTGAAGTAGCTCATCAATTCAAGCGCTATAAACCTCAATGTGACTTTGCCAAAACTTTGTTTTGGGTAGAGGTGATTTGATCCAAGGGGTTAGATCAAATGGAACTTGTAATCAACACAACAACACTTTACTCAATGATCAATTATTTGAGCGTATTAAAGATCACAACATGGTATTCCTTGCCATAACATATGAACATCCATTTAATTGGAAATCAAGTAACAATAATTGGAAAAACTATTCTTGACTTATCCTTTTCCATGTCTTAAACAAATCCATGTTCCTACCATGAACCTCATGGTATTTCTTGAACTAAACTCTTGAACTTAACACCAACAAAAGCTTATCATTAAACCCTAGAGATGGGAGAGGTATATAACCATTAAATAGATAAGAAGCACACTCTAAATTATTAACACTTAAAAGTTAAGCAACTACCTTGAGGTACAATTGAATTCACTTTAAAACTAAATACCAAATATAGCAAAACCCAAGGACCTAAGTGCATAAAAGCCACATCTTCTGATTCAATCATAACTTATTAAATATGTGGAATATCACAAAACTAAATTCGTTTACATTACGAATTATAGTTCAAACTATTTGAATAAAATAAACTATGAGTATTTTGAAACTCATATGATCATGCCTTGATGAAATCAAACATCACCATTCAAAATTGGGTTATAATCCTTATCTTTGATATTTTGATCCCAATAATAATATAAATACAATCACATATGATATAGTGACTCAACCACAAGCATAAAATCATTCACAAGATATTTAGTAACAAAAGCCACTTGTCTATCCAAAAATAAATCACATGAAAGGATAATACCAATGCCACATAGGATGAAAATATCTACATTGCTTGCATCTTAAGCTATGCCACCTCATGCCTAAAGGATTGCTATGGATGAGAGCATGACAACCAAGCAGCTTACTCATCAAATTAAAGCAAGAGTCATCCACCCATGTGTCATGTTACTAGAGCATGCCCAAGCCTATAAAAGGAGCCTCACACTTCATTCATTTCATCATCTTGCACATTGATGCAAGAAGACCAACACATTGAGCCACTCCATAAAATAGTAAGGATCAAGATGAAGCAGCTAGGAGGTGGAGGCATGCCACAAGATGCGAGGTTTATCGGATTTCTGAAGAACAAGCTACGGAAGCTAGCAAGGTAGAATTCTTAGGCAAACCACATATTTAGTTAATCACATAATCACTCCTTGAGTAGAACCATAGATTATAATCCAAGACCTTGTGAAGTGAGAGGGGTAATTGGAATAACCATATATGAATACTTTTAGTGATACTTAAGGAAGCCCATACCATGCATGATCATCACCATTGGGTAATGATCAAATACTCTAAGAATTGGGAGTACAAGCCATTGAGAACAAATTGCTCATGATAGTGCCATGACTATACTTTGGAGAAATAGAAGGATAAGCCATAAGTTAAATCCTACATGATCATTCACCACATGAAATGATAGAAAAATCATGAGTAAGCAAACCTAAATTATATCTCAATCCTAACTTGTGAATCACTTGGTGATCATAAGTAGAATCCTATCTACATTTCACTTATTCCTTAATTAAAGAAAACAAGAAAACCTTTAGAGTTAAACTCTATACCTTATATGGTGAGAAACCATTCATCCATATAACCAAAGTTAACTATAAAAAGAATCAATGCCCATATCACAACCTAACTTGTGAATTAATTGATGATCACAAGTAAAACCCTAAACTACATCTCAATCTTAGTTTGTGCATCACTTAGGTGATCACAATTAAAACATAGAACATACTTGGTAATTAAACCATGTGTGGTGATCAACCAATTACCTTTGTAACAAGATAAACCATGATGGAAACAATACCTACTTAGATACTTTCAAATATAATGATAGTATTAACCTTAATAAGGGGGGTTATGATAGAAACTATAAAACCCTAATACATTTGAGCTCACATAAAATCATGTGCAAGTAACCAATTCCCCAAATGGAAGTCAAGTCCTAATACAACCTCTGAAATATTTTAAGTTAAAATATCAACTCCAATATTTCCAAACAGATTTGATTCACAAGATAAATGGATATTAAAATAAGAGCATAAATCATGCTTAATTAAAATTTGCAATAAAGGTTCACATATATTAAATGCTCATTCAAAAAAACAATTCAGTGTTACAATGATCCTTTATTTAGTCCTAATGAAATTCAAATTATCAAATACCTGCAAAATAGAAAAGTATTCAAATCTGAATTATAAAACGAGAATTGAAAAGAGAAATGGAAAATAGAAATTATACAAAACGAGAAAATGAAATAAAAGAAAAGAGAAATGGACCTTACCGGCCGAGCTGCCCACCGAGCGGTCCATCGGCCACGGCCCAAACCACGGCCTGGCCCAGCCCACTTACCCCTTCGCCTAAAAAATGCGGGAGGAGCTCGTCCTCATCCCCTTCCTCGCGCGTGGAGGCCAGCGCGACGCCGTGACCGCCTTCTCCCTCTCGCTGGCGATCCCTCCGCCCTCGACAACGTGACTAGGCTCGTTTTCGAGCCTATAAGAACCCCAGCACGAACCCTAGCTCCCGAGTTCTTCCCCTCTCTGCGTTAAATTCCGCCCAAATCGAAACCCTAGCTGAGCCGGCCAACCCCTACCGCCATTGATTGTAGCACCCCGAGCCAAGGCCGAGCACGCCATCGTGACCGCCGTCCTCGACTCGCTCATCCTGCAAGAGGAATCGAGCCATAGCCTCCCGGAGCGTCGCAGGTGACTTCATCTTCTCCGGCGCCGGCATCGAGCAATCCCGGCGATTGCAACCTCCCCTCGCCTCGCCGACACGCCCGTCGTGCTCGCGGTGAGTCCTCGACTCTCCTGAGCATCCTCGCTCCTCCGCTAGCACTCCCTAGCATGCCCAGCATCGTAGGCCCGTGGGCACCGCCGCAGCACCTCGCCGTCGGACTAGCTCCGGCGACGATTTAGGGGCAGCGTTGGTACTCTTGTGTTCACCACGGCGAGCTGAATCGAGTGGCGTGAGTAGTTTGTCCGCGCGAGTCCGGGAGCGGCGGCGCCGTCGCCGTCTGATCGCCGGCAGAGAGTTCTCCTGGCCACGCGCGGCTATTTTGACTAGTCCACGCCGCGTGGCGGCTGACGTGGATCATTGGCCCACTCGTCGGTGACCACGGGTAACACTAACCCGGGTGCGTTTAGTAGTTCTTCGTTTCTATTTCAAATTCAAAAATTGCTGCAACTTCAAATAAATCTAGGAAATTCAATTTAACTCAGAAAAATTAAAATAAGATATCAAAATTCTTCTAAAAGTAAATTCTATCCAATAAAAAATATAATATGAAATCTTTATTATCAATAAAAATTTAATTATTTAATACTTGTGATTTAAGCTATATGTATTAATTCTAAATTCAATTAAAATTCAATAACTAGGAAAACTTTTCAAATTAAATAAAAACCAGCAAATAAATAAAGAAAACATTAAAAGTAATTTTCTTTATTTATTACTTTATTAAATCCTTATTAGAGGGATTTAAACCCTAATTAATAATTACCTTAATTATTAATTCATTAAAAAATTATAAAAGGTCAAAACCAATATTACTTTTATTTCAAGGTTATTAATAACTCCAACTTGATAATGAAGTTATTAATCATAGACCTATATGATAATTAGAAAAACCTAATTCCATATTGAATGATATTATAACCCTATCATTTCATGTGAAACCACAAACCTTAAATCAATTAGGACCCCTAGCTCCATTAATCAATTCGAAACCTAAATGGTTCTAACCTAAACCCTAGGTTAGAACATGTGATCATGATACTTTCTTTCAAACATAGAACCATAATAGCAACTAAATAATTGCCATGATCACATAAAATGTAGAAGACCTATCACTAATATATGGGTATCCCATATATTCATCTTCATCAGACCTAAATAATCAGGTAGGGTCAACCAAGTGTAAACCCTAGATCCTATTACCCAAAACCGTCATTCCTATTCATTCCTATTCAGCATCACATCAATATGATGAACCTCAGGAGAAACTATGCCAAATCCTGAGCATTACCTAACCATATTCCACTAAACCCTACTAGTGTTGGATACTGATCCACCATCCTATTTAGGAGCCAATTATTCCTTACTTAGTGGATCAAATAGTAAAACCTAGACAACCTCAACCCTAACTAATATACTTCTTATTACTTAAGAAGTATGTTCTTCAAAAGTTATTCTTTTGAAGTAAATAAAGAAGCATCACCAACCCTGCTTATAAGAACCTATAAACCCTAGCTAGCAATCACCAGTCAGATGAATCAACCTTGATAGCAACCATGTATAAATACTTGCTTAGGATGCCTAGGCTTAACTCAAACTTACAAGCCCTAGGTGTTGATGAATCCAACATTGTTGGGATCCATCTAATACTTACTCCAACAACTACATGAAACCATAGTCAACCACAGAACCCCCAACCTAATTATCATACTTGTTCTTTATTAAAGAATATGTTCTTCAAAAGTTATTCTTTTAAAGTATAGGATAATTAATCATTAACCATGCCATGTAGTGTTAAAACCAACCACTATTCATTACATGTTAGGATTATACCAAATGTTATTGTTGTGTGCTATTAATACTATTATTATGATATATTGCAGCACATGTTTAGGATACCAAGTAATCACACCTGAATAAGAACCTTGTTTGTGAATCACTCTAAAAGTGCAACACACTCTAAACAAATCATTTCAACTCACTAATCCTAAATCATCGGGGTTAGGTCACGCTTAGAGCGAGTGCATCTCATACTTATGCATTATTGCATCCTTGCCAATCTTTTAAACATCGTCCTTACCGGACGATGATGCTATTTCAGAATTTGGAGTTATTGCGTATCGAAGACCTTGGCTGCATAATCTTGCAGTCAAGAAAGGCAAGTTCATCACTTGCTCATGTCATTTGAGTATCTTTATCAAATTACTTGCAAAGTACTATGATTATCACTATTGCATAAAAACCAAAACCACTACTTTCATAACTATGAATATGACTATGTGGTGGACAATGGAACCATGGATTGTGTTGATATGGTGGAGGTTCCATTGCAAGGGTTAATATCCATCTAGGATTAAACAACAAATGTCGCCGAGTGATTCTTGTGCCGTAATACCCGTGTTAACCATAAGATCCGGAGTGGGACGGAGTAGTCAAAAGTGTTTCCACCTCTCGTACATCAACGGATGCGCTTACCGTAGACACTTGACCCGAGGTTGGGCAAGCGGTGGGGTGGGGATCCCATTCTAATTCCCCACGGTAAGTGGTCTATGATGGGTTGCGGCTCACGGCGAAGGAGTTTGGTTAACGAGTCCCAAAGCTGTTGTCGTGGTCGGGGTCCATCCTTAATTGGTATAAGAGGACCGACGAGGACCCAGGGTCGGGGTATGCAACAAAGGGTGGGTGTGCGAGGTAGCGGAGGAACTTGATTGGCTAGACCTTATACCGGGCCTCACACCAAAGGAAGTGTGGACGAGAACTTAAGCTCGGTTGGCACCAAGGTTAAGATCTCTTATGGGTAAAGCAACACACCTCTGCGAGTGTAAAGAACCGTGACTGTCACTCCTTGTTCCGGGATATGGAAGCTGTGACAGCGGCCGGAAAGGAGCTCCATGAAGTTCTAGTAAACCGGTGAAGGCTGACGGACATAGTTCTTCTGAATAAAAGCAACCTCTTGAAGAAATGATTATGAAAACCTGCATTGGTATTAGACTTTCTGGCCTAATGCTGTAGCTAGTGCATTAAACACCTCTTTCCTATAATGAACTTGTTGAGTATGCTCGTACTCATTCCACTCTTAAATCCCCTGCTTAGATATGGAGGCATCGAAGGAGGAGCTACAGTGCAACTCGAAGGCCGAGGAGTCAACAACTACTTCAAGAGACAGGACCCTGTCAGATGAGTCGAATACCACATCCAACAAGGAGAAACCTAGTTTAGCCATAGAATGGAACTAGCTTCCTAAACCTAGCTCCTACTTAGCTAGAATCTATTCATAGCCTCTATAGCTAGTCAAATACTCTACAAATAGAGTTCGTGACAGGATTAGACTACGAGTCGTTCTTCTGGAGTTTATTTGCAGATTTACCTCATTGTAAAGTAGGAGGCTGTGATGATCTTATGTAACAGAGTCAATATTGTAATTCTATAGACATGCCTTGGACCCGCATATGTTTCTGTTGTACCACTACGAGCGATATAATACTAGTGGAACGGTGTTTCATTGGTGTTATATCGGACTTGCATACTACACCATGCGGTGGTATGCCGGGTCATCCACGAGTTGGTATCGAGCAAATGCTTTGACCCTAGGATTAAAACCCTTTAAAGGAGACCTATAGGATTGGTAGTGTCTATAGGAAGTTGTCTTAGGTGAACCAAATCTTTTTATGACTTGAGATGGGTATTCACTTGAGAATAATCTGACACACTTGAGTCAACATTTCTTACCTATATTTCCTAAGTAATGTTAGCTAGCTAATCTCAAATTATGTAGGATACTCTTAAGACCCTAAAATAATTATGAGTAGACCACAGTTGGTATACAATACATGGTAGTCCAAAGAGAGGATACAACCATAAGGAAGATATCCTATTGGAAGTTGTGTACCAACACATGTTATGATTATATAAAATTATCCAGACCTGTAATAGGAGTAATATCAAGTGATGAAGATAATTAAGATATCCTAACAGAAAATGTAGACCAAGTTAAGTAATGAGTAAGTAAATTATCCAAACTTGTAAAACAAATGATAATAAGTGATACAAACAAGTGATATGAGTAGTATAGACCATGATGAGTCAATCATGGGAAATAAGGAAGAGTGATAGGAATAATATATGTCTAATTACATGGTAGAGTTATTAATCATCTATGATTCACTTGAGAATCATTATGTGATGGAATAGAACCTCATAAATATTTAGGAGGAGAATAATAAGTAGCCAGTGGTTCAACAATAGTGCAAGATTGGTGTTCCAAAAACCATGGGAACTGTGTCAAGAACATTAAGTCCATAGCCTTACGGTACAATAACTTGGAAGTATAGGAGCTATATTCCAATAGTTATGTGTCTAGAATAGTGATGTTAGAACTAGACATATCATTGAAGTAGTCCTCAACAAAATGGAAGCTAAGTTAGTACTTCCAAAGAAAATTAGGTTAACCACAACTATCCTAGACCACTTTGTTTCAAGTTTATCTCATTGCAAATGTGCAATTAAGGTAAAGGTTGAGACAAATAGTAGAATTCCCTATATTCGTGCTAAGTATCACGATATAAACCTATATTATGTGGTGTTATATACTACACATCAGAGCCTGATGTTTAGAGATGTCTTACTCAACTATTATATTCAGGCTTATGATGGAATGTATTATATGCACAAAGCTGAATCTTCTTGGATTTTATTGGATTTTCATTGTTTGACTAGATCCATACATGAAGTCTGACTTTGATATGCAAATGCATGTTGCGATATCAAGTTCTTACTTGGTGCTATAGATCTAGAGGGTAATGGTAAACGTGTGAGGAAGTGACGAATTCTGGAAGATTCCGAAGACAAGATGAAGGTGCAACAGAAAAAGGAAGTGAAGTTGTGGGAAGTAACCACAACACTCTAAAGGAATTATCACTCAAAACTCAAGCTTAACCTCAACAGAGGAGTACTTTAGTACATGAGAAGCATGGAGGTAAGAAATATGGTGATTATGGTGAAGCTGAAGCAGATCCATAGTCAACATAGAAGAGGGAATGCATGGGAAATCACTTAGGATACTATAATCATAGTGTCAGCTAGTGGTTTTCTTGCAAAATAAACCCTGAATGAAGGAAGGTGATATATGAAATCATAGCAGACATGAGAAGACCATAGTCGATATCAGAAGACCACAATTGGTATAATATCAATACTGCGAGATAAAGTAGAAGATGTCTCGTCCAGTTGATCAGAACCTATAATAGAATCCATTTTTAGATATCAAATAGCCACGAGTTGGTATAATAACCACAGTTGGTATCAGTTGGTATTACAAATAGTCCACGATTTAATTAGTTGTAACAAAAGTTTGTGAACAAATAAAAATCTTGTCAGCCAAATAGCTAGATCTATAATCATTTAGTCGAAGGATTCACATTGGATGTCCACAATTGAGTGGATACACCACCAACATTCTTCGCGAGACCTCAGAAGAAGTAGAACCATAAGTTAGAACCAGACTAATATTCTAATCATAAGTTCAATAGTTGGAAGAAAAGGAGTTGAAGACCTTAAGCAAACTCTAAGGGGTAGAGTAAAGATTGAGTTGGATGTACAATAACTCAATACTTTGAGCATAATAGAAGAAGAAGGTCTGAACTGAAGGGAAGTTCGATCTTATTTTCATAAGATTGTTGAACAATACTTCCAGAAGGATGTCAGACCAGAAGCCGAGGTTCATACCTCGAGGAAGTAAGAAGTGGACTATAACTAGAGAAAGTGAGTAATATTTACTCAGAAGTACGGAAGCTCAAGTAAGTCAAAGATAAAGAAGTTGGACGAAGGAAATATCAGAGACCAAATACAGCTCAAGAAGGTCAAAGACCGAAGGAGATTGACTATACCAAAACTAAAGTCAATTTGAAAGATTCCTTTCATGGAACCTAAATAACCCAAAATAGTTATAGCTATCAACTGTAAACCATGATTGGATGGACTAAATGAGTCTAATCTATTCTTTGGGAAATAAACCATCACAACCATTCCCATGGTAAGTACATTACCAAGTACCATTACTGCAATTTTGGTAGTAAGGGAAAAACAAAGACCTATTTTATCAAATAGGAGCATGTTATCCAATTAGTCTTCAATTAAGACGAGCAGCACTAGAAGAAGCCTCAATCATTGAATCTTCAACGAGAAAGGAAACAAGCTTATAGAGTTGGAAGAAATCAATGAATCAAAGTAAGAACCATGGTTCAGAGACAAACCTTAATGGATTCCAGGAAGAATCTGGACAAGGGATATATACAATTATATCCAGTGAGATCACCACGGAGTTCGAGAAAGTTTAAGTACGCATAAGACGGATCCACACTCAGAAACGTGAGAGAGTTCAAACTTCGAGGACGAAGTTTAGTTTAAGGGGTAGAGACTGTAATATCCCAGGTATTGGGGTTACAAAAATAGAGGAAACAGATGTGTGCATTGCATTCATGCATAGAAAATTTGGGGAATTTTAGCGCTTTAAAGTAAAACAGTCACAGTAACTGAAGTTTCACTTGACCTTGGTGGAATTGAAGTAGCTCATCAAGTCAAGCGCTATAAACCTCAATGTGACTTTGCCAAAACTTTGTTTTGGGTAGAGGTGATTTGATCCAATGGGTTAGATCAAATGGAACTAGTAATCAACACAACAACACTTTACTCAATGATCAATTATTTGAGCGTATTAAAGATCACAACATGGTATTCCTTGCCATAACATATGAACATCCATTTAATTGGAAATCAAGTAACAATAATTGGAAAAACTATTCTTGACTTATCCTTTTCCATGTCTTAAACAAATCCATGTTCCTACCATGAACCTCATGGTATTTCTTGAACTAAACTCTTGAACTTAACACCAACAAAAGCTTATCATTAAACCCTAGAGATGGGAGAGGTATATAACCATTAAATAGATAAGAAGCACACTCTAAATTATTAACACTTAAAAGTTAAGCAACTACCTTGAGGTACAATTGAATTCACTTTAAAACTAAATACCAAATATAGCAAAACCCAAGGACCTAAGTGCATAAAAGCCACATCTTCGATTCAATCATAACTTATTAAATATGTGGAATATCACAAAACTAAATTCGTTTACATTACGAATTATAGTTCAAACTATTTGAATAAAATAAACTATGAGTATTTTGAAACTCATATGATCATGCCTTGATGAAATCAAACATCACCATTCAAAATTGGGTTATAATCCTTATCTTTGATATTTTGATCCCAATAATAATATAAATACAATCACATATGATATAGTGACTCAACCACAAGCATAAAATCATTCACAAGATATTTAGTAACAAAAGCCACTTGTCTATCCAAAAATAAATCACATGAGAGGATAATACCAATGCCACATAGGATGAAAATATCTACATTGCTTGCATCTTAAGCTATGCCACCTCATGCCTAAAGGATTGCTATGGATGAGAGCATGACAACCAAGCAGCTTACTCATCAAATTAAAGCAAGAGTCATCCACCCATGTGTCATGTTACTAGAGCATGCCCAAGCCTATAAAAGGAGCCTCACACTTCATTCATTTCATCATCTTGCACATTGATGCAAGAAGACCAACACATTGAGCCACTCCATAAAATAGTAAGGATCAAGATGAAGCAGCTAGGAGGTGGAGGCATGCCACAAGATGCGGGTTTATCAGATTTCTGAAGAACAAGCTACGAAGCTAGCAAGGTAGAATTCTTAGGCAAACCACATATTTAGTTAATCACATAATCACTCCTTGAGTAGAACCATAGATTATAATCCAAGACCTTGTGAAGTGAGAGGGGTAATTGGAATAACCATATATGAATACTTTTAGTGATACTTAAGGAAGCCCATACCATGCATGATCATCACCATTGGGTAATGATCAAATACTCTAAGAATTGGGAGTACAAGCCATTGAGAACAAATTGCTCATGATAGTGCCATGACTATACTTTGGAGAAATAGAAGGATAAGCCATAAGTTAAATCCTACATGATCATTCACCACATGAAATGATAGAAAAATCATGAGTAAGCAAACCTAAATTATATCTCAATCCTAACTTGTAAATCACTTGGTGATCATAAGTAGAATCCTATCTACATTTCACTTATTCCTTAATTAAAGAAAACAAGAAAACCTTTAGAGTTAAACTCTATACCTTATATGGTGAGAAACCATTCATCCATATAACCAAAGTTAACTATAAAAAGAATCAATGCCCATATCACAACCTAACTTGTGAATTAATTGATGATCACAAGTAAAACCCTAAACTACATCTCAATCTTAGTTTGTGCATCACTTAGGTGATCACAATTAAAACATAGAACATACTTGGTAATTAAACCATGTGTGGTGATCAACCAATTACCTTTGTAACAAGATAAACCATGATGGAAACAATACCTACTTAGATACTTTCAAATATAATGATAGTATTAACCTTAATAAGGGGTTATGATAGAAACTATAAAACCCTAATACATTTGAGCTCACATAAAATCATGTGCAAGTAACCAATTCCCCAAATGGAAGTCAAGTCCTAATACAACCTACTGAAATATTTTAAGTTAAAATATCAACTCCAATATTTCCAAACAGATTTGATTCACAAGATAAATGGATATTAAAATAAGAGCATAAATCATGCTTAATTAAAATTTGCAATAAAGGTTCACATATATTAAATGCTCATTCAAAAAAACAATTCAGTGTTACAATGATCCTTTATTTAGTCCTAATGAAATTCAAATTATCAAATACCTGCAAAATAGAAAAGTATTCAAATCTGAATTATAAAACAGAATTGAAAAGAGAAATGGAAAATAGAAATTATACAAAACAGAAAATGAAATAAAAGAAAAGAGAAATGGACCTTACCTGGCCGAGCAGCCCACCAGCAGTCCATCAGCACGGCCCAAACCACGGCCTGGCCCAGCCCACTTACCCCTTCGCCTAAAAAAATCTGGGAGGAGCTCGTCCTCATCCCCTTCCTCGCGCGTGGAGGCCAGCGCGACGCCGTGACCGCCTTCTCCCTCTCGCTGGCGATCCCTCCGCCCTCGACAACGTGACTAGGCTCGTTTTCGAGCCTATAAGAACCCCAGCACGAACCCTAGCTCCCGAGTTCTTCCCCCTCTCTGTTAAATTCCGCCCAAATCGAAACCCTAGCTGAGCCGGCCAACCCCTACCGCCATTGATTGTAGCACCCCCGAGCCAAGCTGAGCACGCCATCGTGACCGCCGTCCTCGACTCGCTCATCCTGCAAGAGGAATCGAGCCATAGCCTCCCGGAGCGTCGCAGGTGACTTCATCTTCTCCGGCGCCGGCATCGAGCAATCCCGGCGATTGCGACCTCCCCTCGCCTCGCCGACACGCCCGTCGTGCTCGCGGTGAGTCTCTGACTCTCCTGAGCATCCTCGCTCCTCCGCTAGCACTCCCTAGCATGCCCAGCATCGTAGGCCCGTGGGCACCGCCGCAGCACCTCGCCGTCGGACTAGCTCCGACGACGATTTAGGGGCAGCGTTGGTACTCTTGTGTTCACCACGGCGAGCTGAATCGAGTGGCGTGAGTAGTTTGTCCGCGCGAGTCCAGGAGCGGCGGCGCCATCGCCGTCTGATCGCCGGCAGAGAGTTCTCCTGGCCACGCTGGCTATTTTGACTAGTCCACGCCGCGTGGCAGCTGACGTGGATCATTGGCCCACTCGTCAGTGACCCTGGGTAACACTAACCCGGGTGCGTTTAGTAGTTCTTCTGTTTCTATTTCAAATTCAAAAATTGCTGCAACTTCAAATAAATCTAGGAAATTCAATTTAACTCAGAAAAATTAAAATAAGATATCAAAATTCTTGTAAAAGTAAATTCTATCCAATAAAAAATATAATATGAAATCTTTATTATCAATAAAAATTTAATTATTTAATACTTGTGATTTAAGCTATATGTATTAATTCTAAATTCAATTAAAATTCAATAACTAGGAAAACTTTTCAAATTAAATAAAAACCAGCAAATAAATAAAGAAAACATTAAAAGTAATTTTCTTTATTTATTACTTTATTAAATCCTTATTAGAGGGATTTAAACCCTAATTAATAATTACCTTAATTATTAATTCATTAAAAAATTATAAAAGGTCAAAACCAATATTACTTTTATTTCAAGGTTATTAATAACTCCAACTTGATAATGAAGTTATTAATCATAGACCTATATGATAATTAGAAAAACCTAATTCCATATTGAATGATATTATAACCCTATCATTTCATGTGAAACCACAAACCTTAAATCAATTAGGACCCCTAGCTCCATTAATCAATTCGAAACCTAAATGGTTCTAACCTAAACCCTAGGTTAGAACATGTGATCATGATACTTTCTTTCAAACATAGAACCATAATAGCAACTAAATAATTGCCATGATCACATAAAATGTAGAAGACCTATCACTAATATATGGGTATCCCATATATTCATCTTCATCAGACCTAAATAATCAGGTAGGGTCAACCAAGTGTAAACCCTAGATCCTATTACCCAAAACCGTCATTCCTATTCATTCCTATTCAGCATCACATCAATATGATGAACCTCAGGAGCAACTATGCCAAATCCTGAGCATTACCTAACCATATTCCACTAAACCCTACTAGTGTTGGATACTTGATCCACCATCCTATTTAGGAGCCAATTATTCCTTACTTAGTGGATCAAATAGTAAAACCTAGACAACCTCAACCCTAACTAATATACTTCTTATTACTTAAGAAGTATGTTCTTCAAAAGTTATTCTTTTGAAGTAAATAAAGAAGCATCACCAACCACTGCTTATAAGAACCTATAAACCCTAGCTAGCAATCACCGGTCGGATGAATCAACCTTGATAGCAACCATGTATAAATACTTGCTTAGGATGCCTAGGCTTAACTCAAACTTACAAGCCCTAGGTGTTGATGAATCCAACATTGTTGGGATCCATCTAATACTTACTCCAACAACTACATGAAACCATAGTCAACCATAGAACCCCCAACCTAATTATCATACTTGTTCTTTATTAAAGAATATGTTCTTCAAAAGTTATTCTTTTAAAGTATAGGATAATTAATCATTAACCATGCCATGTAGTGTTAAAACCAACCACTATTCATTACATGTTAGGATTATACCAAATGTTATTGTTGTGTGCTATTAATACTATTATTATGATATATTGCAGCACATGTTTAGGATACCAAGTAATCACACCTGAATAAGAACCTTGTTTGTGAATCACTCTAAAAGTGCAACACACTCTAAACAAATCATTTCAACTCACTAATCCTAAATCATCGGGGTTAGGTCACGCTTAGAGCGAGTGCATCTCATACTTATGCATTATTGCATCCTTGCCAATCTTTTAAACATCGTCCTTACCGGACGATGATGCTATTTCAGAATTTGGAGTTATTGCGTATCGAAGACCTTGGCTGCATAATCTTGCAGTCAAGAAAGGCAAGTTCATCACTTGCTCATGTCATTTGAGTATCTTTATCAAATTACTTGCAAAGTACTATGATTATCACTATTGCATAAAAACCAAAACCACTACTTTCATAACTATGAATATGACTATGTGGTGGGCAATGGAACCATGGATTGTGTTGATATGGTGGAGGTTCCATTGCAAGGGTTAATATCCATCTAGGATTAAACAACAAATGTCGCCGGTGATTCTTGTGTCGTAATACCCGTGTTAACCATAAGATCCGGAGTGGGACGGAGTAGTCAAAAGTGTTTCCACCTCTCGTACATCAACGGATGCGCTTACCGTAGACACTTGACCCAGGTTGGGCAAGCGGTGGGGTGGGGATCCCATTCTAATTCCCCACGGTAAGTGGTCTATGATGGGTTGCGGCTACCGGCGAAGGAGTTTGGTTAACGAGTCCCAAACTGTTGTCGTGGTCGGGGTCCATCCTTAATTGGTATAAGAGGACCGACGAGGACCCAGGGTCGGGGTATGCAACAAAGGGTGGGTGTGCGAGGTAGCGGAGGAACATGATTGGCTAGACCTTATACCGGGCCTCACACCAAAGGAAGTGTGGACGAGAACTTAAGCTCGGTTGGCACCAAGGTTAAGATCTCTTATGGGTAAAGCAACACACCTCTGCAGAGTGTAAAGAACCGTGACCTGTCACTCCCTGTTCCGAGATATGGAACTGCGAACGCGGCCGGAAAGGAGCAACCTCTTGAAGAAATGATTATGAAAACCTGCATTGGTATTAGACTTTCTGGTCTAATGCTGTAGCTAGTGCATTAAACACCTCTTTCCTATAATGAACTTGTTGAGTACGCTCGTACTCATTCCACTCTTAAATCCCCTGCTTAGATATGGAGGCATCGAAGGAGGAGCTACAGTGCAACTCGAAGGCCGAGGAGTCAACAACTACTTCAAGAGACAGGACCCTGTCAGATGAGTCAGATACCACATCCAACAAGGAGAAAACCTAGTTTAGCCATAGAATGGAACTAGCTTCCTAAACCTAGCTCCTACTTAGCTAGAATCTATTCATAGCCTCTATAGCTAGTCAAATACTCTACAAATAGAGTTCGTGACAGGATTAGACTACGAGTCGTTCTTCTGGAGTTTATTTGCAGATTTACCTCATTGTAAAGTAGGAGGTCTGTGATGATCTTATGTAACGAGTCAATATTGTAATTCTATAGACATGCCTTGGACCCGCATATGTTTCATGTTGTACCACTGCGAGCGATATAATACTAGTGGAACGGTGTTTCATTGGTGTTATATCAGACTTGCATACTACACCATGCAGTGGTATGCCGGGTCATCACAATGGTGTAGTATGTAAGTCTGATATAACACCAATGAAACACCGTTCCACTAGTATTATATCGCTCAGAGTGGTACAACAGAAACATATGCGGGTCGAAGGCATGTCTATATAATTACAACATTGACTCTGTTACATAAGATTATCACAACCTCCTACTTTACAATGAGGTAAAACTGCAAATAACTCCAGAAGAACGACTCGTAGACTAGTCTTACCACGAACTCTATTTGTAGAGTATTTAACTAGCTACAGAGGCTATGAATAGATTCTAGCTAAATAGGAGCTAAGTTTAGGAAGCTAGTTCCTTTCTATTGCTAATCTAGGTTTCTCCTTGTTGGATGTGGTATCTCGCCTCCTCCGACAGGTTCCTCGTCCCTTGAAGTAGTTGTTGACTCATCGGTCTTCGTGTTGCACTCGTAGCTCCTCCTTCGGTGCCTCCATATCTAAGCGAGGATTTAAGAGTGGGATGAGTACGAGCGTACTCAACAAGTTCATTATAGGAAAGAGGTGTTTAATGCACTAGCTACGGCATTAGACCGTAAAGTCTAATACCAATGCAGGTTTTCATAACCATTTCTTCAAGAGGTTGCTTTTATTCAGAAGAACTATGTCCGTCAGCCTTCACCGGTTTACTAGAACTTCATGGAGCTCCTTTCCGGCCGCGTTCGTAACAATCTGAACATAAACTTGGTTCAATGGTTTCACTCAATAGCATCAACAACGAGTAGAGATCGATACCGGGAGAGTTTCCCCTATCAAACAATCAAGATCAAACCCAAATTGCTACGGCGGTGACGGTGTCCAGCGGTGATGACGGCGGTGATGATGGTGGAGATGATGATGATGGTGATGGCGATGATGTCCAGCTTGATGACGGTGACGATGGCGTCGATTTCCCCCTCCCGGAGGGAATTTCCCCGGCGGATTCCTGCCCGCCGGAGAGCTCTTTTCTCTCTGGTGTTCTCCGCCCCGCGAGGCGGCCGTAACTCTTCGCGAGGTACCCCTTCGGCTTAGGTTTTCGGGACGAAGGATTTCGCGAAGAAAAGGAGGCGAAAGGGGTCGTGGGCCCTCCACACCACATGGCGGCGCGGCCGGGGCCCGGGCCGCGCCGCCCTAGGGTGTGGGCCCACCCCGGCTCCTCCTGGCTCCTCCTTCTGGCTTCCTTCGTCATCTTGAAAAATAGGATTTTTGGTATAATTTCCTTCCACAGGTGATCTTCCGAAATATTGCTTTCTGACGGTGCTTTTTCCAGCAGAATCCTGGCTCCGGTGCTTGATCCTCCAATAATGATGAAACATGCAAAATAGATGAAATAACATAAGTATTGTGCCCCAATATGAAATATATCAATGAATAACAGCAAATTATGATATAAAATAGTGATGCAAATTGGACGTATCAACTCCCCCCAAGCTTAGACTTCGCTTGTCCCCAAGCGAAACTGAACTCGATAGACATGACCACATGTTTATGGAGTGAAGAGTCGATAAATAAAATACGGACAAGAAGCATCATATTCATTCACACAGGACATTATAGTAAACAATCTCTTATAACTCATATTGAAATAAGTATAAGGTAATCACAAGTAAAGGTGCATGAGAAATCATCATTGGTGATGGCAAACTTCGTTCTTGGTCAGAGAACAATTAACAGATTATATTTATCTCATTGAGCAGCGCTCTAATGTTAAAGTTTATAAGGCACAACTTGCATACTCAATCATAATGGTCCTCTCATGATCATTGATAACTTGCAAAGCTATATTCATTCAGATAAAACTTGTACTAAACAAGGAAGAATAGAAGACATGATGAAGCAAATCACAATATAATGGTTTGATCACAACTACTCAAATGCTTGCTTGAGATGGAGGGAAATAGGTTTACTGACTCAACACAAAGTAAAAGACAGGCCCTTCGCAGAGGGAAACAGGGATTAAATCATGTGCTAGAGCTTTTTCAGTTTTGCAATCATATAGAGATAATAAAAGTAACATTTTGAGAGGTGTTTGTTGTTGTCAACGACTGGTAGCGGGTACTCTAACCCCCTTGCCAGACAACCTCCTAAGAGCGGCTCCCATAATATTTTCATTTTGTGTGGCACTCCTTCCAACCTTTCTTTCACAAACCATGGCTAACCGAATCCTCGGGTGCCCGCCAACAATCTCATACCATGAAGGAGTGCCTTTTTATTTTAGCTTTATGATGATGACGACACTCCCCCCAACCTTTGCTTACACAAGCCATGGCTAACCGAATCCTCGGGTGCCGTCCATCAATCACATACCATGGAGGAGTGTCTATTTAGTTTAATTAATTTGGGACTGGGAATCCCATTGCCAGCTCTTTTTGCAAAATTATTGGATAAGCGGATGAAACCACTAGTCCATTGGTGGAAGTTGCCCAACAAGATTGAAAGATAAAACACCACATACTTCCTCATGAGCTATAAAACATTAACACAAATAAGAGATACTAAGTTTTGAATTGTTTAAAGGTAGCACATGAAGTATTTACTTGGAATGGCAGAAAATACCATGTAATAGGTAGGTATGGTGGACACAAATGACATAGGTTTGGTTGAAGGTTTGGATGCACGAGAAGTATTCCTTCTCAGTACGGGTCTTTGGCTAGCAAGGTTAATTAGCAAGCATAGGAGTCGAGGGAAACAAACCAATATACATATGATAGAAACAATCATGCATCTTCCTTGTAAGCACAAATAATTTTAACTTCAGAATAATGAGCTATGAGCTAACAAGAAAGACAATGAAACATCTACATGTATTTCTCTTTTCTATTTAAACCTCAAAGTGTTGTTGCTATTGACCAATGCTAAGTTTGCCAAAACCAAATAGATTTATTCAATGCTCCCAAAGTGATACCTATACTAACAACAAGACGAATCATATAGAAGAGATTGCAAACTAAAATAAGATGTGCAATATGTAAATGATAAGACTTCTCATTAATATTCCATATCGATAACTCACACCAAGGGATACATAGACAACTAAAAGAGAGATACTTCCAAACGCAACCCATCTTATACGATAACTTCCCTACTCATGATATGACACTACTTGACAATTAAAAGTAAAAGGTAGTGATGATGTGATACCGCGGCACTCCCCCAAGCTTGGAACAAACCAAGGGGATGCCAATACCGATGATGAATTACTCCTGCGGAGATGGTGGTGATGAATTCTTCCCGAGCTTCTTAATAAGCTCCTTCGTCTTCAGTTTCTCAGCTTGATAATTCTGCACTAAGATTCGAAGAGATTCATTGTTATCCGAAGTTGGCGATGATGACCTTGTGACGCGAATCGAGTGGTATTCAATCAATCTTCGGAGACGGCAGTTCTCCTCCTGGAGTATCTCCACTTCTCTTCTCGAGCCCGATATTGATCACAAAACTCATCGGTAACCCGTAGAACTTCTTCCATCATGGGGAAGGAGTCGAGGCTAAGAGCGGGTGGTAAAGGTCCCTGCAGGTTATGAGAAAAAGAACGTCGAGTGTCAACAGATCCCACCAAGATTTGCTTGCTCCCTCCGGCTTGCTGGCTCTTGTCTTGATGGCACCTCCTTCACTTCTTCCTCCGAAAGCCCCTTGCCCTTGTTGTTGGAGGTCATGGTGCTTCTAGACTAAAAACAGATCCTGGCAGAAACAGCTCGAAACAAAACACGTCGAAAATACGATATACGGACCTCCAGGGGTCCGGGGGATTATATAGCAAAAATTTTCTCGACAAAAGGAAAGCACCAGATCGAACCAGAGTCGGAAAGGGGCGACGGGGCGGCCAGACCATAGGTCGGCGCGGGCCCAGGCTTGGCCGCGCCGGCCTATGGTGGCGCCCCCTCGTGCGTCCTTTCCACTCCGTTTCGAACTCGTAATTTCTCATATTTTCCAAAAACAGCAAAAATATAGTTCGGAAAGTAAATTGCGTACTTTTCATTACCGATCTTGTTACCTATTCAAAGTCGAGTTCTGGCGGACTGTCAATTTGCCCTTTGATGAAAGCTTCCGGTGTTTCCACTTGAATAATATCAACATCAACATTATGGGAATCACCCGAGATATAATGCTTGAGTCTTTGTCCATTCACCACTTGTGTAGCATTGCCTTGGAGAGAGCTAATTTTGATTGCTCCTGAACGATACACCTCCTCGACAACATATGGTCCTTCCCATTTCGAGAGTAATTTTCCTGCAAAGAATGCGAGACGAGACCGATACAATAGGACTTTATCCCCAATATTAAATTCTCTTTTGATAATCCTCCTATCATGCCATTTTTTAACTTTCTCTTTAAAGAGTTTAGCATTTTCATAAGCTTCACTTCTCCATTCATCTAGAGAACTCAATTGCAACAACCTCTTATCACCGGCAAGTTTAGGATCTTTATTTAATTCTCTAACGACCCAATAAGCTTTGTGCTCTAGTTCTAAAGGTAAATGACAAGCTTTCCCATAAACCATTTTATAAGGTGACATTCCCATGGGATTTTTATAAGCAGTTCTATAAGCCCAAAGTGCATCCTTCAATTTACTAGCCCAATTCTTTCCGGTTTTATTAACGGTCTTTTGCAAAATAGATTTAATCTCTCTATTTGATAATTCTACTTGACCACTAGTTTGAGGATGATAAGCGGAAGCAATTCTATGGTTAATACCATACCTAGCAAGAGTTTTTCTAAAACCTCCATGAATAAAGTGAGAACCTCCATCAGTCATAATATATCTAGGCACTCCAAATCTAGGAAAAATAATATCTAAGAGCATTCTTAAAGAGGTCTCACCATCAGCACTTTTTGTAGGTATAGCTTCCACCCATTTAGTAACATAATCAACAGCAACAAGTATATGAGTGTTACCTTCTGAAGACGGAAAAGGTCCCATGAAGTCAAATCCCCAACAATCAAACGGTTCAATAACAAGAGTATAATTCATTGGCATTTCATTGCGTACTGGAGATATTACCAACCCTTTGGCATTCATCACAAGATAAAATGAACTTTCTCGCATCCTTGAAGAGAGTTGGCCAATAAAAACCTGATTGCAAAACCTTTTGCGCGGTTCTTTCTCCGGCGTGATGTCCTCCATAAGCACTACCATGACATTTACTCAATATCTCTTGTTGTTCATATTCGGGAACACATCTTCGCATAATACCATCCACTCCTTCTTTATATAAGTGTGGGTCATCCCAGAAATAATGCCTCAAATCATAAAAGAATTTCCTCCTTTGCTTGAGCTGAAAAGGTTGGAGGCAAGTACTTGGAAACAAAAAAGTTAGCATAATCAGCATACCAAGGATCTGTCTCGCGAACTCACCTTTATTACAGCCAATTGTTCATTTGGAAAACTATCATTAACGAGAACAGGATCATAAGCAATATTTTCCAATCTAGACAAATTATCAGCAACAGGATTATCAGCACCTTTCCTATCTACAATATGTAAATCAAATTCTTGCAACAGAAGTACCCATCTAATAAGCCTTGGCTTAGCATCTTTCTTTGTCATAAGGTATCTAATTGCGGCATGATCAGTATGAATAGTAACTTTTGAATCAACAATATAAGATCTGAATTTATCACAAGCAAAGACTACAGCTAATAATTCTTTTTCAGTTGTAGCATAATTTCTTTGAGCAGCATCAAGAGTTTTACTAGCATAATGAATAACATTCAGTTTTTTATCTACCCGCTGTCCAAGAACAGCGCCTACAGCAAAATCACTAGCATCACACATAATTTCAAATGGTAAATTCCAATCAGGGGGTTCAACTATAGGAGCAGTTGTTAAGGCTTTCTTAAGAGTTTCAAAAGCTTCCTTACAATCATCATCAAAAACAAATGGTACATCTTTTTGAAGAAGATTAGTAAGAGGCTTTGAAATCTTGGAGAAATCTTTAATAAATCTCCTATAAAACCCAACATGACCAAGAACACTACGAATACCTTTAACATCCCTCGGATAGGGCATCTTCTCAATTGCTTCAACTTTAGCTCTATCAACTTCAATACCTCTCTCGAAATTTTATGTCCCAATACAATTCCTTCATTAACCATAAAGTGGCATTTCTCCCAATTAAGAACAAGGTTAGTTTCTTCACATCTCTGCAAAACTTTATCAAGGTTTCGCAAGCAACTATCAAAAGAATTCCCATAAACGGAAAAATCATCCATGAATACCTCTACAATACTTTCACAAAAACCATGAAAAATAGCAGACATGCATCTTTGAAAAGTAGCAGGAGCATTACATAAACCAAAAGGCATACGCCTATAAGCATAAGTTCCATAGGGACAAGTAAAGGTGGTTTTCTCTTGATCTTTAGCTTTAACAGCAATTTGTGAAAACCCAGAATAACCATCAAGAAAGCAAAAATGAGTATTTTTAGACAATCTTTCTAGCATTTGATCAATAAATGGTAAAGGGTAATGATCTTTCTTAGTAACCTTATTAACTTTTCGAAAATCAATGCACATTCTATACCCTACAACTACTCTTTGAGGAATGAGCTCATCATTATCATTAGGCACAACGATCATACCTCCTTTCTTGGGAACGCAATGCACCGGACTAACCCATCTACTATCAGCAATAGGATATATAATACCAGCTTCAAGAAGTCGTAATACCTCATTCCTTACCACTTCCTTCATCTTCGGAATTAGACGACGCTGATGTTCAACAACAGGCTT
The DNA here is from genome assembly GCF_022539505.1 of Lolium rigidum. Taxonomy (NCBI): domain Eukaryota; kingdom Viridiplantae; phylum Streptophyta; class Magnoliopsida; order Poales; family Poaceae; genus Lolium; species Lolium rigidum. Next base: position 238,821,827 of record NC_061511.1, on the reverse strand, counting down.
TGCATCATCTTCCATATTAATAGCATGTTGGCAAATAGACGGAGAAATCCCCTTCAAATCATCAAGAGTGTAGCCAATAGTTCCTCGGTGCTTCTTCAATATTTGCAATAATCTTTCTTCTTCAAACTCTGTAAGCTTAGAACTAATAAAAACAGGATATATTTTCTTATCATCAATATGAGCATATTTAAGATTATCGAGTAAAGGCTTTAAATCAAAGACGAGGATCTTCCTTTGGTGGCGGTGTTGTACCCAAATCTTCCACCGGTAAATCATGCTTGAGAATAGGTTGGCGAAGAAAAATTTCCTCAAGTTCATCTCTTTCTTTCCTAAAAATTTCACTCTCGCTATCCTCCAAATGTTGCTGCAAAGGATTGTTAGGAACAAGAACAATAGATGCACACCTTGCTCCATTTTAAAATCATTACTAGGCAAATCAGCTTTATAAGGAGTTTTAGTAAATTTAGAGAAGTTAAACTCATAAGATTCACCAGCAAATTTAGTCAAAATTTTCTCTTTCTTGCAATCTATAATAGCTCCACAAGTATTTAGAAAAGGTCTACCAAAAATAATAGGACAATAATCACTAGCGAGCGAGAACCAAGTACCAAGAAGTCAGCGGGATATTTAATCTTACCGCATAAAACTTCCACATCTCGAACAATACCAATTGGAGAAATAGTTTCTCTATTAGCCAGCTGAATAACCACATCAATATCTTCAAGTTCACAAGAATCAATTTCGTGCATAATCTCCGTGTAAAGCTCATACGGAATAGCGCTAACACTTGCACCAATATCACATAATCCATAATAGCAATGATCACCAATTTTAACAGACATCATAGGAACACTAGCTTGTTTGGGTTTATTAGGATGCGAAACAATATTAGAAGCATCTTCACAGAAAATAATATGACCATCCTCAACATTTTCGAGTCACAAGATCTTTAACTATTGCAATAGCGAGGTTCAATTTTTATTTGCTCTTCGGGTTCTACAGGTTTCTTTTCACTTTTATGAACCGCACTATTTATAACAGAGTACTCCTTCATTTTAGCAGGGAAAGGAGTTTTTTCAATATAAACTTCAGGAATAACATGATCAGCAGTTTCAACTACAGCACATTTATTAATAGATGAATCAATTTTATCTTTATATGGTTCATGATACTTATCAAAATTCTTCTTTGGCAATTCATAATGAGAGGCAAAAGCTTTATAAAGATTTATAGCAACTTGAGAATCAAGACCATATGTAGCACTCATATTACGAAATAAATCAGTATCCATAAAAGCTTCAATGCATTTATAATCATAAATTATACCTGATTCTCTATCCTTGTCGTTCTCCCATCCTTCAGTATTTTCTTGGATTCGATCAAGAAGGTCCCTTTTAAACTCTTCTTTGTTGCGTGTAAATGATCCAGAACAAGAAGTATCCAGCAAGGTCTTGTCTTGAAAAGAAAGTCCTGCATAGAAATTATCAATAATAACATTACCAGGAAGCTCATGAATGGGGCATTTGAGCATTAAAGACTTCAATCTCCCCCACGCTTGGGCAATACTCTCTCCATCATGAGGCCAAAAATTATATATGCGATTCCGATCCTTATGAATTTCACTTGGAGGATAGAACTTAGAATAAAACCGGGGCACAATATCATTCCATTCAAGAGAATCCCCATTATCCGAGTAATTTATACCAATGCGCCGCCTTACCGGACAGCGATAAGGAGAATAATTTCTTCCTCACTTCATCCATAGCAATACCTGCACATTTGAATAACCCGCATAATTCATGCAAAAACAGTAAATGATCACCGGGGTGGACAGTTCCATCCCCTTCATAGCGGTTATCCATAACACGTTCAATAATTTTCATAAGTATTTTATATGGTATCACTTCCTCACCTGGCGCCTCATCCACTACCGTTGCAGTAGTAGTAGATTTCCCAAATAGAAAATGAAGAGAAGATCTCTCCATAATGACTTATAGCAGCAGGCAGAAATAAAATCAGCACAACAGTAAAGGTTTTCCTTACCAATTCCACTTACCAACAGCGCTTCACTCCCCGGCAACGGCGCCAGAAAATAGTCTTGATGACCCACAAGTATAGGGGGTGTATCGTAGTATCTTCGATAAGTAAGAATGTCGATCCCAACGAGGAGCAGAAGGTGTTGACAAGCGGTTTCGATGAAGGATTCACTCGTAAATGCTCACGAGACAAGTATTCGGGGGTTTTGATGTAACGGTTGAATAAAGTACGAGTATGTAAAGTGCGAGAGAAATAATTGCAGCGAGTGGCCCAATCCTTTTTAGCACAAAGGACAAGCCGGTTTGTTTACTTATAATGACCAAACGTTCTCGAGGACACACGGGATTTTAGTCTAGTGCTTTCGCTACATACGGCTAAATAATCTTCATTGTTATGATAAGTGTTGTGTGGGTGAACCTATGCTAATGTACCGCCCTTCCTAGGACTAATACATACTTGTGATTATACCCCTTGCAAGCATCCGCAACTACAAGAAAGTAATTAAGAATAAATCTAACCACAGCCTTAAACTCTGAGATCCTGCGATCCCTCCTGCATCGATATACTAACGGGGGTTCAGGTTTCTGTCACTCCGGCAACCCCGCAATTAGCAAACGAATACAAGATGCATTCCCCTAGGCCCATAAATGGTGAAGTGTCATGTAGTCGACGTTCACATGACACCACTAGAAGAATAACACCACAACTTAAATATCACACCATTGAATATTACTCAACCATAGTTCACTACTAACATTTAGACTTCACCCATGTCCTCAAGAACTAAACGAACTACTCACGAGACATCATACGGAACATGATCAGAGGTGATATGATGATGAATAACAATCTGAACGTAAACTTGGTTCAATGGTTTCACTCAATAGCATCAACAACGAGTAGAGATCGATACCGGGAGAGTTTCCCCTATCAAACAATCAAGATCAAACCCAAATTGCTACGGCGGTGACGGTGTCCAGCGGTGATGACGGCGGTGATGATGGTGGAGATGATGATGATGGTGATGGCGATGATGTCCAGCTTGATGACGGTGACGATGGCGTCGATTTCCCCTCCCGGAGGGAATTTCCCCGGCGGATTCCTGCCCGCCGGAGAGCTCTTTTCTCTCCGGTGTTCTCCGCCCCGCGAGGCGGCTGTAACTCTTCGCGAGGTACCCCTTCCGGCTTAGGTTTTCGGGACGAAGGATTTCGCGAAGAAAAGGAGGCGAAAGGGGTCGTGGGCCCTCCACACCACATGGCGGCGCGGCCGGGGCCCGGGCCGCGCCGCCCTAGGGTGTGGGCCCACCCCGGCTCCTCCCGGCTCCTCCTTCGGCTTCCTTCGTCATCTTGAAAAATAGGATTTTTGGTATAATTTCCTTCCACGAGGTGATCTTCCGAAATATTGCTTTCGACGGTGCTTTTTCCAGCAGAATCCCGGCTCCGGTGCTTGATCCTCCAATAATGATGAAACATGCAAAATAGATGAAATAACATAAGTATTGTGCCCCAATATGAAATATATCAATGAATAACGGCAAATTATGATATAAAATAGTGATGCAAATTGGACGTATCAGTTCGCAGTTCCATATCCCGGAACAGGGAGTGACAGGTCACGGTTCTTTACACTCTGCAGAGGTGTGTTGCTTTACCCATAAGAGATCTTAACCTTGGTGCCAACCGGGAATGACCCGTCCACACTTCCTATGGTGTGAGTCCTGGTATAAGGTCCAGCCAATCATGTTCCTCCGCTACCTCGAACACCCACCCGTTGTTGCATGCCCCGACCCTGGGTCCACGCCGGTCCCATTATTCCCGTAATTTCAGGGTGGACCCCGACCCCGACGACAGTGCTGGGCTCTACCATACACTCCTACGCCGGTAGCTGCAACCCATCATAGACCGCATTACCGTGGGGAATTAGAATGGGATCCCCACCCTCCGGTTGTTCCGCAAGACACAACTGCTACGGCAAGCAATGCTTTACCGTGGGGAATTAGAATGGGATCCCCACCCTCCGGTTGTTCCGCCGGATACAAGCGCTACGGTAAGCGCATCCGTTGATGAACGAGAGGTGGAAACACTTTTGACTACTCCGTCCCACTCCGGATCTTATGGTTAACACGGGTATTACGGCACAAGAATCACCGGCGACATTTGTTGTTTAATCCTAGATGGATATAAACCCTTGCAATGGAACCTCCACCATATCAACACAATCCATGGTTCCATTGCCCACCACATAGTCATATTCATAGTTATGAAAGTAGTGGTTTTGGTTTTTATGCAATAGTGATAACCATAGTACTTTGCAAGTAATTTGATAGAAATACTCAAATGACATGAGCAAGTGATGAACTTGCCTTTCTTGGCTGCAAGATTATGCAGTCAAGGTCTTCGGTGCGCAATAACTCCAAATTCTGAAATAGCATCATCGTACGGTAAGGACGATGTTTAAAAGATTGGCAAGGATGCAATAATGCATAAGTATGAGATGCAATCGATCTAAGCGTGACCTAATCCCGATGATTTAGGATTAGTGAGTTGTAGTGATTTGTTTAAGGTGTGTTGCACTTTTAGATGGTTCACAAACAAGGTTCTTATTAAGGTTGATTACTTGGCATTATAAATAAATAATGCAATATATCATAACAATAAGATTACTAGCACACAACAATAAGAATTGGTATAATCCTAACATTTAATGAATAGTTGTTGGTTCTAGCACTCTATGGCATGGTTAATGCTTAATTATCATATACTTCAAAAGAATAACTTTTGAAGAACATGTTCTTTAATAAAGAACAAGTATGATCATTAGGTTTGTGGGGTTCTATGGTTTACTATGGTTTCAATTAGTTCTTGAGTAGATATTAGATGGATCCTAACAGGGTTGGAAGCATATCTTAGGTAATTTATTAAACATGGGTGCTATCAAGGTTGGTATACCTTGTTGGTGATAGTTGGATAGGGTTTATAGGTTATATAAGGTAGGGTTGATGATGATTCTTTATTTACTTCAAAAGAATAACTTTTGAAGAACATACTTCTTAAGGAATAAGAAGTATTACAATTAGGGTTGAGGTTGTCTAGGGTTTGCTATTGGATCCATTAAGTAATGAATAGTTGGTTCCTAAATAGGATGGTTCATAATTCTTTGGTACTTGTAGGGTTTAGTGGAGTATGGATATGTAATGCAAATTATTGGATATAAATGCTATTATGGTTCATCACAAGGGTGTGATGCTAATCAAGGGTAATTAAGGATGAGATCCTAGGTAATAGGAATTAGGGTTGATCCTATTTGATCGTCTGGATTCTATTAGGTTGAACACAAGGAATACCATTTGATTAGTGATAGGGTCTCTATGATTTTATGAGGACATGAGATGTATTTAGTTGTTTCTATGGATCTATGAGGCAAAAGAATTTAACATGATCATACTTTATTATCCTAAGGTTTTAGGGTTAGAAGTAAATTAGGTTTCACATAAAATAATAGAGTTAGGGTTTTAAATAGGATTTAGGGTTTATGATTCTCATGAAATTATGAAGTTGTGATTTTATAATGGAACTAAGTTTTTCCTATTGGTGATATAATTCCTAAAACAATAATTGGTAACGGAGTTAAAGTGATTTAATTACTTTGAAATAAAATGATAATAGGTTTAACATTATATTATGCCAAAAGACTTAATGAAATATGATAAATACTATTAGGGTTTAGGGTTTTGAATTAATAGTTGAAGTAACGATTAGTTAGAATTGTCATATGGTTAAATACAATCATCAATAAATATTTGTTGTTTTATATGGCATTTCAATGTAAAGTAATATTTTCTTTATGTGAAGACTAGAAACCAGAAAATTATATGTTTAGTATTTAGGCCTTAATAGTTTAGGATTTGAAATTAGGCCTATTAAAATTTAGAGAAAACTTTAAAATTATTGTTCCTTTAACTTTAAAGTATTTTTTTAATAATAATATTATTATTAAGGTAATTTTTCTGTTACCCACTTTTATTTATTGGTTGTTATTTAATTAATTTATTTTAAATGGTAAAATTTCCTAGGAGAAAATTAAGAAAGGAAAAAAAATATAGACCAAATGGCCTGTTGGTTTGGCCCAATGACCAGGTCAACCAGGCCTGGCCCAACCAGGTTGGGTTTAGGACCGAACCCGGCCGGTCATCGACCCCAGTACTCTCTCCCCTCTCTCGTCTCACGCACACGACCCCCTCCTCTCTTTCTCTCTCGCGACCACCATGCCCCTGCGGCGTCGCCGCCTGCCCCCAGCCGCTCCCGGCCAACCTCGGTACCATCGTGATGGGGCTTTTGCTCTCCTCGACGAGCTCTATCACCTCCCCTTGGTTAATTTGGTTTTCGTGGGCTCTAGCGGTCGCCTCTGACCCCGGAACCCTAGTTCCGTCTCCTGTATGTCCGGCCATCGCCGGCCGCTTCCAGCGCCGTCAATACTCCGGCCGGCTTCAGTCGTCCCCGCTCCATTTGACCTCATCCACAGAACTTTCTACCATTGCACACCTCCCTGGCGCCGTACTACGCCCGCGCGCACGGCCTGGTTCCCATGGCTGCCCCGCCGCCTGGCATGGCTCCGGCCGATTTCGGCCTCCTCTGCCGCCGCTGCTCCTCGGCTTGACTTCGCCACGGACCTCTACACCACCAGTGCTCACACACGGCGTTGTGGCTAACCGTGGCTTGTGCTGGCTCGGTCGCTGACACGGCGCTCGTGCTCCCACGCTTCCGACTGCTCTGGTTCCTCAAGTGGTGGTATTCTGGTGGCGTGTTGGTGATGGGGCTGTGAGCTGTTGTGCTCGACTCCGATGGACGGTGTTCCAAACGCAACCTCGGCGTCGACTACCACTTCTCCGCCACGGCACTGTGAGCTAAACCTCTCTCATCTCTGTTCATGGTTATAGTGTTTGGCTGCATCCTTACTACTGATTCATTGGTGCTATTGATGGTATACATACGTGTGTAGTGGGGCTAAATAAATTATGCCCATGTAGTGGCGGCAAGAATTATTATTCCCTGTGAGGGGTGGCTTGATCTGGCAATGCTTTGATCCATTTATATACTGCCTTGTGCTATGGTTGATGCCTCCATTTGGATAATTTTCTTATCCATGATATGATGGTTTGTGGACTGACTGAACCTGAAAGGTTCAGTCACTGAAATAATCTAGTGAGTCATCTATATTTTATCTTAATGGACTTAGACCTCCAAGATGCAATTACCCTTTCTTGCAGTTACATGATTTACTTGATGTGTTAAACACTACTTCTACTTTGGTTGTACTTGGTTGGCCTGGAATCTATCTTCTGGACCCCAAGTAATTCCTGGAGCAAGTTATGTATTACTGTCTGTTTATAGTGATGTCTAAATCGAGTGCACAAACAATACTGGACAGATCCTTGCTTAGTAATTACAGTGATGCCTCTAATTGGATGATTAATCATCCAGGCATATGTAGCTGGCTGTATTTCTTTTACTGATGAAACTGAGTAGACACTGCAGCATGCATTATTTACTTGATGCTTGGTTTGGTGGTTTGACTGTGAGCTTTGGTGCTACTATTTTAATTGTGCCTCAATTCCAGACTGTTGTTATTAGTATCTAGATCATGTGCATACATGATCATGGACAAGCTTATGTTGGTGGTGTGTTGAGATGCATCCAATGGACATATCTGCTGTTTATAGATGGATGCTTTATTTGATGGCTTAATTACTTGTGCTTATAGCCTCTGATTGTTGCATGGTGCTACTTGGTTGGCCTGGGTAATTTCCTGGACCCCAAGTAGACCACTGTAGATGATGAATTTATTGGTGAAAGATGTGTTGTGTAAAATCTATAAGTACAGATGCTGCTACTTGATTCTTGGGCCCCGCCTGTGATGCAAAGGCTGAGGCTTTAATTAATACTAAGAACAGATACTGCTTGTGCCTTTTTATTTCTCAGTGATGAGACTGGCATAGCACTTCTATGCCATTCTGAGAGAAATCCATCTCTCTATCCTCCTAGGTGAAAACCTAGTAGAAGGGTAGTGAGATGGTTTATTTTAGATACTCCCCTTATTCCCCTGGTGTGACTATGCAAACTAAGAACAGATGCCATGCTTAACTTGTTGCCTAATACCTGCTGTTGGAGAGTAGCTTTACCTTGCTTGATGTTGATCTGGCTTTGTTGCTGATCTTGGCGTCCACCTCCCCCATGGGTTGTGCCTGCTCCTCCTGGGCTCATATTGTTACCATGATTCTCCTTGCAACTTCGGTTATGATCTTGATATTGATTTTCTAGATGGTTGCCTGGGAAGGATTTGTGGTTTTGGCTGTTGAACTGAAGTTGATGTTCTTGGATGGATCATCTTGTGCTAGCTAAGCAGTTGTGTGCTGCAAGAGACACCACTTTTATATGGTGCCCAAGAGCTGTGCTTGGCCGACAGCTATGTACATGCATGTGTGTGTGAGCTGCTTGCATGTGGGACCCTCCTGGTTCAAGTTTCCCTGTGAAGATCTTTGTAGTTGTGGATCAGCTCAACTGAGTCGGCCTTATCTTGAGTTGGGATTTATTCTTGATATTGCCAAGTGTTAAATTGACCCTGCCCATGATGCATGAGCCTGAGGCCAAAATTGAAGATAAGAACAAATACTACAAATCTGGCCCTTAAATTATCTACTCAATGATGAGTTTAGCATAGCAATACTATGCCAAAACCTGAGAGTAATCACTAACCAAAAATTATCTCTCTTCTACTTGTTTTGTTTCTCTTATTGCAGGAAAAGAAAAATATTGGAAGATTGGGAAGATCAAGATTTAGTATAGGAATTCTTTTTTATTCTTTTGTAATATAATTTATTTTTGTAACTTGGAATTTTTCTATTTCTATTTAAGAGACTTGTAACTATTGGATGATAAAGGTTGTAATAAAGTTTAATTCATTTACTTGTTTTGAATTTTAATTTGTATTTGACCTCATATACTTTATGTGATATGATTATTGGGAAATTCAAATTCTTATTTGAATTTTTATTATTCAAATTTGAATCTCTATTATCCATATGTGTAATGAATTCAAATTGTTCCCCCCAAAACCAAATAGTTCAACAAAGGTCATGCCGAAATTTATCGCACTCACGTCGATGAGCTAAATCAATTCCATCGATGTGAGAGAAACCTCGATCTCTTTGTGTTTTGAAAGAACGCGCGAAAATTCCCCGGATTTTCTATGCATGAATGCAATGCACACTTCTGTATTCTCTCATTTTGTAGCCTCTAAACCTGGGATATTACATGACTCCAAGAGGGAGTATTTATGCTCGATAGCGGGTTCATGCCTCTAATTTTCTGGAAGAGTGACAATAATTTCTAAGATTGTAGATGTGTTGTTGCTATTAGGGAGAAAACATCAATGTTTTATCACAGGGTAATTATATTGTTTACATTTCACACAATGCTTAATGCAATTATCTGTTGCTTGCAACTTAATAGTGAATGGGGTGTGGACGCTAACCGAAAGGTGGATTTTTAGTCATAGACGCAGTTGGATTACGGTCTATGTATCATGTTGTAATGCCTAATCAAATCTCATAGTAATCATCTTGTCATGTATGGTTGATATTCTGTCAATTGCCCAGCTGTAATTTGTTCACCCAACATGCTATTTATCTTTATGGAGAAACACCTCTAGTGAACTGTGGACCCCGATCATTTTTCCTTTATACTGATAAATTCAACTACTGCAATCTTGCTGTGTTACTTACTGCAATTCCTGTCCTGTTTAATTACCGCAAACATCTTCTTCCACTTGATACGTCTAATCCTTTGTGTTTATCAAACCGGTGAGATTGACAACCTCACTATAAGTTGGGGCAAAGTACTTTGATTGTGTTGTGTGTAGGTTCCACGTTGTTGCTGACGACGGTAGTGCGCCCTGCCACTAGTCAGCAAGCAACACCTTCAGAAGTCACGCCTTTCTCCTACCGGTCGATTAAACGTGGTTTCATACTGAGGGAAAACTTGCTACTATGATTCCTCTTGGGGTTCCCCAACAGCACAAGCGGACCTTCATGGGGCCAAAGTGGGTCGTGCCCCCCCCCAGCAAATTTGCAAAAAAATTACTACTACCCATGTAACCCATAGTCTTGGAGCCCATTAGCTATTTTAGGACTATTCTGTGAATGAGACTGGAAACCACGTATCGCACTGTTCTCGAGTCTCGACTCGTCCTCAATTTCCTCATCGTCTTCCTCGTTCTGTCTCCCAGTCTCGTTTCCCTTGGCGCTTTTCGACAGCGAAATCTCACGGTGGCACGGCCAGGTGGCCGGCGGGTGGCTGGCAAGGCTCAGGTTGGTCGCCGACGCCGTTCGTTGTTGGCCGCACTACCGCAGCTAGCAGCGGAGGCGTGGTCGGCCTAGCCCCTGTTTCTCCATCAATACGTCTAGGTAATTTAGTGCTCTGATTCTTTCTCTTTCCCTCTGCCTCAGGTGATTTAGTGCCACTATTTTGCTTTACTTGCCTGATTGCACAACTACTTGATTAAAAAATTTACATCAAAATTGGGTTAGTTCAAACTAGGTCATGAAATTCCTCCGATTGGTTGTGACTCTTCAGGTTTCTACGGGTGCGAAGAAATCTGAAGTGATCAAAATCCCTGGTTAATTAGTATATAGTTTTATTAAAAAAATTAGTATATAGTTTATTCTGTTTTAGTCCTTTTGGAGTAGGTTATGCATATATTGATGTTGGAAGTGTATTTTGTAGACAATATCAATCAAAATATAGCAGTTTCTGGAAATGATACAAATTCTAGCTTGTCATTGTCACTTGATTTGGTCTTCCAAAATAAAATTTCATGTCATGTTATAGCATCACCCCCCAGAGTTTTTCTGCAAGGCCCACCACTGCCCAACAGTGTGAACTCGGCGTAATGATAAGCACCATCACCACCTTCGACTCAAAGAGGGGTTGTGAATCGGGAACTTGCGAAGCGATCTAAGAGTTCCCAATGCAGACAAGCTCCTGGCTAAAGTCATCACAAAAGAAGTCCTACACACATCGTAGTACATATAACGTGAATCTACTTGGGAGCAAAGACATGCCTAAAGTGGAAAGCACAAACCATACCAACATCATCCTAAATCAGACAAGCAGTTCATTGCAACTGTGAACAGCATAAACCCTAGCAAGATCATGGTAGCTCAGCACATTTGGCACAAACAAGCAACCGGAAATGTCGAAACCTAGCAAGATCATGATAGCTCAGCACAATCCGGACTAACCCCTGCTACAGGACCAAACCCTAGCTAAGATCCGACAACTCCTCACCTAGATCTAAACATAACCACGGTACCGGGATAAGGGATTCCTTACAGTCATCGCCAAGGGTGAAGATGTGCTGCACCAGGAAGTAGAAGAAGTCACCCAGATGCAGTTGCCGCTGCCGCTGCCACCGTTGCCGACCGGAGATGCGTGCGCCTCTTACCTGCTTGCCGATGGGAGGAGGAGCTCGAAATTTGGGGGAGAGTGGAGGAGGAGGTAGAAATAGGCGATGGGATGCGGCCGGAGGTGATGGAATCCTTCCCGCCCCCCTTTTCGCTTTTTGCCGATGCGCGCCGCACATCCCGCCATCTCCATCCTCGTCTCAGCGTGTGTGCCAAAGATTCGCTTTTGCATCAGCCGCGTTCGAGGTTTGCCTGGACCGCTGGGAACTGCCGAACTAGGTGTTCCTCCAGGACCTGCCCGACGGTGCTTTGAGAACCAATTTTTGCAACAAAGCGACTCAATCCAGGCAACCAAACAACCCAAAATTACTGGACCGAGCGAGCCAAGGTGAGACCTGGCTACCAAACGCGCCTCAAGTGGATTCCAGCGAACATGTATTCGAGCATAGGTGTTGCCTACGGCCAGGCAGCAGGCATACCATATAAGAGTGGGCTCCGATCAATGTAATTAAACATGATTGCTACTTATAATGAAAAAAGACTAGATTGCTCTTTGAAATTTTGGGAGGGTTTGTACGAAAGCAGGCCCAATAATAGGCTGGATCGACAAGTGCTTGCGGACGGCCTCCCACCTCTTCGACAATCACTGGTAGAAAAAAGGGCTTCGGTCGCGGTTCGCAACTGCCATTGGTCGTGGTTGCGCAACCGCGACCAATTAAGCGCGACTAAAGGCCCCCCCTTTAGTCGCGGTTCCTTACGAACAGCGACTAAAGGCACGTCCACGTGGGCGCCAGCAGTCCGTCGGGGCGGAGGACCTTTAGTCGCGGTTCTCCTGGCCAACCGCGACTAAAGGCCGCCGCAGGTTTAGGGTTTTACCCCCCCTAAACCTGGTTTCTTTTTAATTTATATTGTTTTATTTCTTTTGGGTTTTAATTTTGAAGGAGTTTCACATATTCTACGGTACTACATACATGCATATGAATGTACAATTTCAAACAAATTTGAAATTAGAACCAAAAAGAATTCAAGAGGAATATACAATATATATTCAAGGGATTTCTATTTTCGTGCCCTCGGGTCCTTAGTTGTGCTCAGTTTTCCCCAGCTCCTTAGTTTTTCCTCAGTTTTACCCAAGCGTTTGTCTGAAACCATCACACGTGATGTAACGGCCGGTTGCTCGACGGTTGACCGTTATCTTCTGACTAGTGGGGCCACGTAGAGCCTGCAAAGACACGTCGGACCATCCATCTTTGTTTGACCGTAAGCATCGCTGTATCCCCGACCAAAACGCGAACGAGTGGGGCTTCGGTATATCAAATGACAAGTACGGCCATGACGCTCGATACAAGGGGCAATACACGGGTAGGATTAGATTTTTAAACGGAGCTCTACAGCGATGGCACGGAGGAGGTGGCATGCGGGGTGCCGAGATGAGATCGACGTCCACAAAGAACTGCATGAGGCGAGACCGGACGCATTAGATAGATATGAACTAGACGCGTTTAACCATGCAAAGAAGAGAAGAAATGGTCGACGACATCGACGACCACCTCAAAACTTTGACTCGACCGTGTCGGACACGAACGCGAGCAATGTAGAGAAAACTAGTGTCTCTCCTTTCTGGCGTGTATAGGTGGGTGCTAGGAGAGTGTGGTGGCGAAGGGAAAGACCTCGCGGCGGTCTGTGGCGTCCAGCATAGCGGGTCGGCGTGGCCGTGCCCACAGCGGCGTGCATGCATGATCGGCATTGGCATCAGCATGTACGTTCGGCATTGGCCTCGGCGGTATCTCCGGTGTGTCGGTGATCGAATGAGGGGACGGGATTGAGGGTGCATCCCGACGTTGACCTAGCGATGGCGGCGAGCATAGCCGTTCGACCATGCCGATATCGGCATCGGCATCGTTTGGAGGCTGTGGTGCTCGAATCAAGTTGGGATTTGTTTCTTGTAGGCCAAAATGAATTTGAAACAAGTTTCATGTTGAAGGTTAGGTAACGAAAGTTTGTAACTATCCCAAAATTATACTAGCGCCATGGTGAGGTTCTTTTTGATAGAGCTATACGGTTGGGCAAACTTTTTTGACACTTTTTAGATAGGGTTCCTTGTTGTTACACGTATGGCATCATGTATGGAAAATTTGGGGTCATTTGGAGATGTTCGAAAAAATCACTTTGCTTAAGCGCATGCCGTTTCGTCTCGCTCGAAACCAGCTTTTCTAACAAGGTGATTTTTTCTACCTTCTCTAAATAACCTCAAATTTCATACAGCTGATCTTCTATACATAGATAGATAGATTGTTTCGTTTTTACATTTTTCGAACTTTTTATTTCCCTTTACAATACCCAATTGATTTTCAGGTCAAAACCTCGAAAAACAAGCATCATGTATGGCATCATTTTCACCCTAAATTTTCTCGAAACTTTCCCTTTTAGATATTCCTTGTTGTTATAGGTATGCCATCATGTATGCCAAACTTGGTTAGGTCTCACTGAAACCAGCTTTTGTAACAAATTAGGTTTTTTCTGCGTGAAAAGTAATGGCTACAACAAATTGTTGATGGTTTATCATTTTTTTGCGTGAAAAGTAATGGCTACAACAAATTGTTGATGGTTTATCATTTTTTGCGTGAAAAGTAATGGCTACAACAAATTGTTGATGGTTTATCATTTTTTGCGTGAAAAGTAATGGCAACAACAAATCGGTGATGGTTTATCATATTTTTTGCGTGAAAAGTAATGGCAACAACAAATTGTTGATGGTTTATCATTTTTTGCGTAAAAGTAATGGCTACAACAAATTGTTGATGGTTTATCATTTTTTGCGTGAAAAGTAATGGCAACAACAAATCGGTGATGGTTTATCATTTTTTTTGCGTGAAAAGTAATGGCTACAACAAATTGTTGATGTTTATCATTTTTTTGCGTGAAAAGTAATGGCAACAACAAATCGGTGATGGTTTATCATTTTTTTTGCGTGAAAAGTAATGGTAACAACAAATCGGTGATGGTTTATCATTTTTTGCGTGAAAAATAACGCCTAAAACAGTTTATAATTTTTAGCGCGTGAAAAATAATACAGAAAACCGCCCTTCAGCAAGCTAATTAACCGCCAACAGAGAGAGAGGGGTTATCCTGCCCGTTCCCTATATCATACGATCAACGGTCGGTGGGCACGATCCGCGTGACATGGGCTAGACCAATCAGAGCGATGATGCACGTCTGCGAGAATTTGTGAAGAGAGAGGGCAAAGCCGAGTACTATCAAGAAACCAAGGGCACCTGAGTAGTAAATAGACTAAGGGATTCAAATATGAGATTTAAAAAATGGAAAATGCGTGTTTTGTACAATGAAACCCATCTTGGCCTACCTCAAACTATTTGCAATACCAATATACATCAGTGTGAGAATTGTGGCCTCATTTAGACAAAGTATGATTTGGGGGAAGTCTGTTTTGGGAAGGGCTTATTGTGGAAAACCATGCACCTTCATAGCTACTAGGTGATTTGAGAAGTGGCAATTTGTGGTAAAACTTGATTTATCTATGATTTATCTATGATTTGAGAAGTGTCAATTTGTGGTAAAGACTCCATGAGTAAGTGCCACTCTTTTTAGGATTTTTTTGCACATTAAATGACTCATTTAACTAGTTAATCCCATTTGTTGACTCTCCGTTGACCAGCCACTTGAGGGTAAAACTGAGTATATTGCACTAGCCAGTATTAGCACTCGAGGGGAAAATTGAGCACACAAAAAATGCTAGTATAAGACTCGAGGGTATACCTGAGTATATCTAAATTTCCAGGGTTAGACTCGAGGACACGTGCAATTGTTGACGCGTAGACGCGGGTCGCGGTGGAGAAGTCGAGACGTGCAATCGTGGACGCGTGTCGCGTTGCGAAGTCCAAGACGTGCGGACGTGCACCCGTGCACGCGTAGGACGCGGGTCGCATTAACCACCCCTCGCCTTTATAGACGCCTCCTCGCACTGTCTCTCGTCACTCTCACTCGCTCACGCATCGCCAACTCTCTCCCACGTCCCATCATCTTCTCCAAAGCAAAAACCCTCTCCCTCTCCCTCTTCCTCTTCCTCTTCCTCCGCCGGAGAGATGGACAAGGAGAATGCCAATCCCATCGTCGAGGTTGGCTCGAAGCGCGACGCCTCCATCTTCGGCCCCGTCCCCTCGACGGACGACGCCGCCGCCGCCGCCGGTGCATCGGAGGCTGCCGCCGCCGGTGGCGGTCGGATCCCGGCGGGATGGGACCCCTACGACCCCGTGCCGTACGTCCCGCCCCCGAACCCCTACGACACCTCCCTGGAGGACCCATGGAACGAGGTAACTACGGTTTGCTTCCTTTTTTGTTCCCCATTCCTTTTTGAACCCTATTTTTGCTGGTGTAGATGGATCTGTAGATGGATGAGTATTGGGCTAATATTTGCGCCGATTTTATTCCATTTTGTTTTGATCACTTCTTGATTTGGGGTTCGGCTGTTCGGTTAATTTATGCAAGTAATATTGGATCTCAATCGGTTAATTTATGCAAGTAATCATGGGATCTCAATCGGTTATTTTATGCACTAATCAAAAGATATCAACCGTTTAATTTTGCAAATAATCTCGAATGTGTTCAAGTTCAGATCTAGTTCAGATCTAGAATCGTTTCTTTGCCTATGATGAATGGTTGGGCACAAATTTTTACGGGGAGGGTTCAGCGAACCATTGCTGTGTACAAATCTGTTGTGCATGAGCTTTAGTTCGCTTACCCCTTCCCCGTAGATATATAATCATGTCCACTCTAACCGAGGCTGACTCTGTTTTTCTTAACTTTGTTATCATGTACGTTAGTCATCGTTGCAACTCATTCACTAGTTTCTGTTTGATATGGATCGGATGTACGGCAGCGACGTCGGCAGCCGACGAAGAGCGAGGAGGACGTCAAGACTCGCCAGTGTGCCGCGGAGGCTGCAGGTCGGCCGATACATCTCCTACTTCGCCAAGGAGGTGTACAGGTGCCCTTCCGCACCGGGAGACTCGGCGGCACGGACTTCAACTGCCTCGTCACACATGCCGAGAACATCGGCAACACCTTCCCCAAGGTCGGCACGACGGTGAACGTCCACTCCTTCCGCGCCAAGCACAGGGCGCTCGGCATGCACCTCCGCAGCTTGCAGCGGGTGGAGATCTCCGCCGGGCGCATGCCTCCGCTCAAGCCCAAGGCTCCCAAGGGGAGCAAGAGCAACAAGTGGAGGGAGAGCCAGATGGGGTAGGCGGAGTCCCGGACGTGTGCTGCTGCCGCTGCCTCCTAGTTTGTTGTTGGGATCCCTTTGTTGTTAGCTAGGGATCCCTTGTTGTTATGTTAGTATGATGGTGCTTGTGAAGAACCTCGTTACTATGTTGGCTGCTGTGTATGCAGCCTATTATCTATCCATATTATCTAGGGATTATCTATCCCTAGTCTACTATATTTTGTTGGCCGTACTTAGTTTTCTTGATTTACTATGACTGTGAATTTATCGTACATTATCCTGGAGATTTGCTTCTAGATTTAACTACATACATATGAACCGGAGGGAGTACTAGATTTGCTGCCATATTGGGCAAACAACGAGGGCCAAAAGGCACAAATAATTGAAGAAAGTCAGAAATGCAAGCTTCTCTAGATTTTATACTAATTTGGTGAAAAGGACGAGAGAGAAAGAGGGGAAAAAGGTGCACTTAATAGGGATGCCAATTTGGGGCCGAGAGAGACGGAACCCAGCCTCCCGCTCACGTGCAACCAAACGCTTCTCGTCCTGTCCCACGCGGGCCCTTTCTACCAGCCCCACGCGACGCGGGCCCACACGACTCGGCCCCACAAGACGCGGCCCCACACGTGACAGAACGGTCAACTAAACGGGAATCCTGCCGTCTGAGCTGCTTCTGCGGGTTTCAAACAAGGGCTTGGGGAAAACTGAGTACAACTAAGGACCGGAGGGCACGAAAATAGAAATCCCTATATTCAATATCGGATGACCATATACAATTTTGAACAAGTTTCCATACATAATTTAGTGCATATGAAGTTCTACGTCCTCTACATAGTGTTCTCCTCTAGGATCGATGACTTCCCTCGCGAACCATCCAGCCTAGTTCCTCTTGAAGTGGTCGGAAGCGAGCTTCGGACTAAGCGTCTTCCGGAGGTTATTCCTCTTGATGTTGTTCTCGGACGAGCTGCTGCCGCTCATTGGTGTATCTCCGGATCCTCTCACAAACATAGTATCCACATAGATTGGTCCCCGGTGGCTGAATATCCCCGGTCCCAGTGCACTGCCCTTTTAAATTGTAGCTCTTTTTTGAATTCACCGACCTTTTCATCTACAAACCGTCTCCAAACCCTACGAGGCAAAGAAAATTAAATGAACAAGAGAGTTTTTAATTAGTTACTTGATATTAGGAAATGAACGAAATAGGCCGATCGATATAGAGCGCAAATGAATGAAAATAATTACTTTTGCATCATTTTTCTCATGTCGGCCCAAAGCGCCGGATCCATATTCAGAGAGTCGTGGACGAGAACTGTGGAGGTGTGAAATTGAATTACTAGCAGAATCCAGTGGAACCTGCGGACACGATACATGCACAGTCATGCATAACTCATCGATTAGCCACATACCATGCATGGAGTAAACAAAAGAGAATGTGCTCAAGACAGTACACACTCACCCAAAATGGTAAGGAAATAGAATATCACTTTTGAGTTCCTGTTTTCTAAGAAACCGCCACGAGTCTTCCTCCACGTCGGCGGGGTGGTGTTCTAACACATATGAATTAACGATGTGTGGGTCAATGAACCCAACATCATGGATGTTCCTTATTCGCATTTCCCGCTTCTTCATTCCGCATAATAGCGTACACAACAAGATAGTTAGGACTATATATATATATATATATATATATATATATATATATATATATATATATATATATATATAGTGCAGGCAATGAACGAGATGGGGTAGAAATTAATAAATCACTTACGTAACGTAGCAACCGATGATAGATTTGTCGAGCTCGCGCAGATTGAACAGACTGGAACAATTCACTCCGATGAATTGTTATATAGTAATGTTTGAAGTGATGCTCATGTCTAACTTCCGCATAAATATAGTCTTTGGCGTTTTTAAGTTTTATGTAACCCTTGTACCAATTTAGCAGACCAGGTCATTTGTCGAGGTAGATCCTCTTCCTGCGCGAGGCTCGACGAGAGGCCCATTCGGCACATATGTAAATACTACGTCCTTCATTGGCGCCTCATCAAGGCCTAACACTGCACGAAGAGTGATACCTAAGTTGGCCGCTTGTTCTCTGGCACTCGTTACAGTCAATCCCTATGCTGCCACAGCTGCTATGATATCGGGGGCATCCGGACCGGCGGCTTTCACTATGAGCGGGGCAATCGATTGTTTACTTTGTTCCCCGAGCTGGGCAACTCGTTTCCCGCTTTTTTTACTTGCTAATTCTTTCTCGGCCTCCTCCAAGGCTTTCTTCTCCTGCTTCTCCGCCCGCTCTTTCTTCTCTTTCAACATGAGTGCCTGCCTACGAAGTTCACGTGCATAGTCGTCAGGAAGATTCTTCGCGGCTTGGGACGGTGTGCTCAAAAATGACTTAGCCCACTTCTTTTGCTCATCAGAAAATACTGGCTTGGGCTCGGGCTCTCTTTTCTTCTTGCTGTCCGCCTTCCATTTCTCATAATCAGCGGTCGCGGCCGCATTGACTTCCTCGGCACTACGTTCCCAAGGCCTTGTGGGGAGAGGCTTCAGTGATGGCTCAGGTACCTTTGTGGTCATAGGTACATAAGGGTCCGGGTTGATAGTCCAGGACTGGTTCTGCTTCTTCGCCGGAGGTGGATTGGGGGGCGGCGTCTGCTTACCCGCCCGGGGCGGACTGGGGGGTGGCGGCTGCTTACCCGCCGGAGGTGAATTGGGGGGCGGCGTCGGCTGACGTGAAGGAGGTGTAGGTGAAGCACAACCACCACCACCACCGCCGCTGATACGTCTCCGACGTATCGATAATTTCTTATGTTCCATGCCACATTATTGATGATATCTACATGTTTTATACACATTATATGTCGTATTTATGCATTTTCCGGCACTAACCTATTAACGAGATGCCGAAGAGCCAGTTGCTGTTTTCTGCTGTTTTTGTTTTCAGAAATCCTAGTAAAGAAATATTCTCGGAATTGGACGAAATCAACGCCCAGGGTCCTATTTTTGCACGAAGCTTCCAGAAGTCCGAAGGAGAGTCGAAGTGGGGCCACGAGGTGGCCGGACGACGGGCGGCGCGGCCTAGGCCCCGGCCGCGCCGGCCTGTGGTGTGGGCCCCTCGTGACGCCCCTTTACCCGCCCTTCCGCCTACAAATAGCCTTCGTCGCGAAACCCCGCATCGAGAGCCACGATACGGAAAACCTTACTGAGACGCCGCCGCCGCCAATCCCATCTCGGGGGATTCTGGAGATCTCCTCCGGCACCCTGCCGGAGAGGGGATTCATCTCCCGGAGGACTCTTCACCGCCATGGTCGCCTCCGGAGTGATGAGTGAGTAGTTCACCCCTGGACCATGGGTCCATAGCAGTAGCTAGATGGCTGTCTTCTCCTCATGTGCTTCATTGTCGGATCTTGTGAGCTGCCTAACATGATCAAGATCATCTATCTGTAATTCTATATGTTGTGTTTGTCGGGATCCAATGGATAGAGAATACTATGTTATGTTGATTATCAATCTATTACCTATGTGTTGTTTATGATCTTGCATGCTCTCCGTTATTAGTAGAGGCTCTGGCCAAGTTTTTACTCTTAACTCCAAGAGGGAGTATTTATGCTCGATAGTGGGTTCATGCCTCCATTAAATCTGGGACGAGTGACAGAAAGTTCTAAGGTTGTGGATGTGCTTGTTGCCACTAGGGATAAAACATTGATGCTATGTCCGAGGATGTAGTTATTGATTACATTACGCACCATACTTAATGCAATTGTCTATTGTTTTGCAACTTAATACTGGAAGGGGTTCGGATGATAACCTGAAGGTGGACTTTTTAGGCATAGATGCATGCTGGATAGCGGTCTATGTACTTTGTCGTAATGCCCAATTAAATCTCACAATACTCATCATATCATGTATGTGCATTGTTATGCTCTCTTTATTTGTCAATTGCCCGACTGTAATTTGTTCACCCAACATGCTATTTATCTTATGGGAGAGACACCTCTAGTGAACTGTGGACCCCGGTCCATTCTTTTACATCGAATACAATCTGCTGCTATTGTTCTTTACTTGTTCTTTGCAAACAATCATCATCCACACTATACATCTAATCCTTTGTTACAGACAAGCCGGTGAGATTGACAACCTCACTCGTTTCGTTGGGGCAAAGTACTTTGGTTGTGTTGTGCAGGTTCCACGTTGGCGCCGGAATCCCTGGTGTTGCGTGATACGTCTCCGACGTATCGATAATTTCTTATGTTCTATGCCATATTATTGATGGTACCTACATGTTTTATGCACACTTTATGTCATATTCGTGCATTTTCTGGAACTAACCTATTAACAAGATGCCGAAGTGCCAGTTCCTGTTTTCTGCTGTTGTTGGTTTCAGAAATCCTAGTAACGAAATATTCTCGGAATTGGACGAAACGAAGACCCAGGTTCCTATTTTCACCGGAAGCATCCAGAACACCCGGGAAGGACCGGAGGGGGGCACTTGGGCCCCCGGACCATAGGCCGGCGCGGCCCAGGCCCCGGCCGCGCCGCCATATGGTGTGGCCACCCCTTCGACCCTCCTGCGCCGCCTCTTCGCCTATATAAAGCCTCCGTCGCGAAACCCCCGATGCGAAGAACCACGATACGGAAAACCTTCCGGAGCCGCCGCCATCGCGAAGCCAAGATCCGGGGGACAGGAGTCTCCGTTCCGGCACCCGCCGGAGCGGGGAAGTGCCCCCGAAGGCTTCCCCATCGACACCGCTGCCATCTCCACCGCCATCTTCATCACCGCTCGCTGCTCCCATGAGGAGGGAGTAGTTCTCCATCGAGGCTCGGGGCTGTACCGGTAGCTATGTGGTTCATCTCTCTCCTATGTGCTTTAATACAATAATCTCATGAGCTGCCTTACATGATTGAGATTCATATGATGATGCTTGTAATCTAGATGTCATTATGCTAGTCAAGTGAGTTTTACTTATGTGATCTCCGGAGACTCCTTGTCCCACGTGTGTAAAGGTGACGAGTGTGTGCACCGTGTGGGTCTCTTAGGCTATATTTCACAGAATACTTATTCACCTGTTGAATGGCATAGTGAGGTGCTTATTTATATCTCTTTATGATTGCAATGTGTTTGTATCACAATTTATCTATGTGCTACTCTAGCAATGTTATTAAAGTAGTTTTATTCCTCCCGCACGTGTGCAAAGGTGACGAGTGTGTGCACCGTGTTAGTACTTGGTTTATGCTATGATCATGATCTCTTGTAGATTGCGAAGTTAACTATTGCTATGATAATATTGATGTGATCTATTCCTCCTACATATGCATGAAGGTGACAGTGTGCATGCTATGCTAGTACTTGGTTTAGTCTTTTGATCTATCTTACACTAAAGGTTACTAAAATATGAGCATTATTGTGGAGCTTGTTAACTCCGGCATTGAGGGTTCGTGTAATCCTACGCAATGTGTTCATCATCCAACAAAAGTGTAGAGTATGCATTTATCTATTCTGTTATGTGATCAATGTTGAGAGTGTCCACTAGTGAAAGTGTAATCCCTAGGCCTTGTTCCTAGATACTCGCTATCGTTGTTTGTTTACTCGTTTTATCTGCGTTACTACTCGCTGCGTTACTACTGCTTGTTTACTCGTCCTGGGCAAAGCACTTTTCCGGTGCCGTTGCTACTGCTTATTCATACCACCTGTATTTCACTATCTCTTCGCCGAACTAGTGCACCTATTAGGTGTGTTGGGGACACAAGAGACTTCTTGCTTTGTGGTTGCGGGGTTGCATGAGAGGGATATCTTTGACCTCTTCCTCCCCGAGATCGATAAACCTTGGGTGATCCACTTAAGGGAAACTTGCTGCTGTTCTACAAACCTCTGCTCTTGGAGGCCCAACACTGTCTACAAGAATAGAAGCTCCCGTAGACATCAAGCACTTTTCACGGCGCTCGTTGCCGGGGAGGAAAGGTAAAAAGGCATTCATACTACGGTCCCAGGTAAAGTATTTTTCTGGCGCCGTTGTGTGTGTGCTCGAAGCTATTTCCTTTAGATCCTGCAATTGCATCTTTTTGTTTCTTGTTTACACTAGTTTGGCATAATGGACAACAATGAGCTTCTTATTCTATTTCCTGATTTAAAACATGGATTGTTTGATGCGAAAATTAAAAAACCTATGAAATCTTATTTGCATGCTGGTAGTAATATTAGTATGAACGCTTTGAACACCATTGTTGATAATAATATAGAAAGTTCTAAGCTTGGGGAAGCTGGTTTTCATGATCTTTTTAGTCCCCCAAGCATTGAGGAGAAAATTTTCTTTGATGATACTTTGCCTCCTAATTATGATAGTGGTCCTTTGATACAACCTACTATGGAGAGTAAATTTTATTGTGATTATACTATGCCTCCTACACTTGATGAGAATAATAATGATAGCTACTTTGTTGAATTTGCTCCCACTACAACTAATAAAATTGATTATGCTTATGTGGAGAGTAATAATTTTATGCATGAGACTCATGATAAGAATGCTTTATGTGATAGTTATATTGTTGAGTTTGCTCATGATGCTACTGAAAGTTATTATGAGAGAGGAAAATATGGTTGTAGAAATTTTCATGTTACTAAAATGCCTCTCTATGTGCTGAAATTTTTGAAGCTACACTTGTTATATCTTCTTATGCTTGTTACTTTGCTCTTCATGAACTTGTTTATTTACAAGATTCCTATGCATAGGAAGCATGTTAGACTTAAATGTGTTTTGAATTTTTCTCTTGATGCTCTCTTTTGCTTCAAATACTATTTCTTGCAAGTGCATCATTAAAGCTGCTTGAGCCCATCTTAACGGCTATAAAGAAAGAACTTCTTGGGAGATAACCCATGTGTTATTTTGCTACAGTACTTTGTTTTATATTTGTGTCTTGGAAGTTGTTTACTACTGTAGCAACCTCTCCTTATCTTAGTTTTATGTTTTGTTGTGCCAAGTAAAGTCTTTGATAGTAAAGTAAATACTAGATTTGGATAACTGCGCAGTTCCAGATTTCTTTGCTGTCACGAATCTGGGTCTAATTCTCTGTAGGTAACTCAGAAAATTATGCCAATTTACGTGAGTGATCCTCGGATATGTACGCAACTTTCATTCAATTTGGGAATTTTCATTTGAGCAAGTCTGGTGCCCTTTTAAAATTCGTCTTTACGGACTGTTCTGTTTTGACAGATTCTGCCTTTTATTTCGCATTGCTTCTTTCGTTGTGTTGGGTGGATTTCTTTGTTCCATTACCTTCCAGGTAGCTTTGAGCAATGTCCGAAGTGTTAAGAATGATTGTGTCACCTCTGAACATGTGAGTTTTTGATTATGCACTAACCCTCTAATGAGTTTGTTTCGCGTTTGGTGTGGAGGAAGTTTTCAAGGGTCAAGAGAGGAGGATGATATACTATGATCAAGGAGAGAGTGAAAACTCTAAGCTTGGGGATGCCCCGGTGGTTCACCCCTGCATATTCTAAGAAGACTCAAGCGTCTAAGCTTGGGGATGCCCAAGGCATCCCCTTCTTCATCGACAAATTATCAGGTTCCTTCTCTTGAAACTATATTTTTATTCGGTCACATCTTATGTACTTTACTTGGAGCGTCTGTGTGCTTTTGTTTTTGTTTATTTTGAATAAATGCTTGTGTGGGAGAGAGACACGCTCCGCTGGTTCATATGAACACATGTGTTCTTAGCTCATAGTATTCATGGCGAAGTTTCTTCTTCGTTAATTTGTTATATGGTTGGAATTGGAAAATGATACATGTAGTAAATTGCTATAATGTCTTGGATAATGTGATACTTGGCAATTGTTGTGCTCATGTTTAAGCTCTTGCATCATATACTTTGCACCCATTAATGAAGAAACACTTAGAGCTTGCTAATTTGGTTTGCATATTTGGTTTCTCTAGAGTCTAGATAATATCTAGTATTGAGTTTTGAACAACAAGGAAGACGGTGTAGAGTCTTATAATGTTTACAATATGTCTTTTATGTGAGTTTTGCTGCACCGGTTCATCCTTGTGTTTGTTTCAAATAACCTTGCTAGCCTAAGCCTTGTATCGAGAGGGAATACTTCTCATGCATCCAAAATCCTTGAGCCAACTACTATGCCATTTGTGTCAACCATACCTACCTACTACATGGTATTTCTCCGCCATTCCAAAGTAAATTGCTTGAGTGCTACCTTTAAATAATTCAAAATTTATCACCTCTGATTTGTGTCAATGTTTTATAGCTCATGAGGAAGTATGTGGTGTTTTATCTTTCGATCTTGTCATTTACTTCGACGAGACTTTCACAATGGACTAGTGGCTCATCCGCTTATCCAATAATTTTGCAAAAAGAGCTGGCAATGGGGTTCCCAGCCCCGATTAATTAACCTGCATTAATAATTCTTTTCACATGTTTTGCTCTGATTCATCAGTAAGCAACTTAATTTTGCAAATAGACACTCCTTCATGGTATGTGATTGTTGGAAGGCACTCGAGGATTCGGTTAGCCATGGCTTGTGTAAGCAAAAGGTTGGGAGGAGTGTCATCCATAAATAAAGAAAAACTAAACTAAAGTACATGTGTAAACAAAAGAGAAGAGGGATGATCTACCTTGCTTGGTAGAGATAACGTCCTTCATGGGAGCCGCTCTTGAAAGTCCGGTTGATGAGGTAGTTAGAGTGCCCACTACCATTCGTTGACAACAACAAACACCTCTCAAAATTTTACTTTTATGCTCTCTTTATGTTTTCAAAATAAAAGCTCTAGCACAAATATAGCAATCGATGCTTTCCTCTTTGAAGGACCATTCTTTTTACTTTTATGTTGAGTCAGTTCACCTATTTCTCTCCACCTCAAGAAGCAAACACTTGTGTGAACCGTGCATTGATTCCTACATACTTGCATATTGTACTTGTTATATTACTCTATGTTGACAATTATCCATGAGATATACATGTTACAAGTTGAAAGCAACCGCTGAAACTTAATCTTCCTTTGTGTTGCTTCAATACCTTTACTTTGATTTATTGCTTTATGAGTTAACTCTTATGCAAGACTTATTAATACTTGTCTTGAAGTACTACTCATGAAAAGTCTTTGCTTTATGATTCACTTGTTTACTCATGTCATTACCATTGTTTTGATCGCTGCATCCACTACATATGTTTACAAATAGTATGATCAAGGTTATGATGGCATATCACTTCAGAAATTATCTTTGTTATCGTTTTACCTGCTCGGGACGAGCAGAACTAAGCTTCGGGATGCTTGATACGTCTCCGACGTATCGATAATTTCTTATGTTCTATGCCATATTATTGATGATACCTACATGTTTTATGCACACTTTATGTCATATTCGTGCATTTTCTGGAACTAACCTATTAACAAGATGCCGAAGTGCCGGTTCTCGTTTTCTCGCTGTTTTTGGTTTCGAAATCCTAGTAACGAAATATTCTCGGAATTGGACGAAACGAAGACCCAGGTTCCTATTTTCACCGGAAGCATCCGGAACACCCGGGAAGGACCGGAGGGGGGCATCTGGGCCCCCGGACCATAGGCCGGCGCGGCCCGGGCCCTGGCCGCGCCGCCATATGGTGTGGCCACCCCTTCGACCCTCCTGCGCCGCCTCTTCGCCTATATAAAGCCTCCGTCGCGAAACCCCTGATGCGAAGAACCACGATACGGAAAACCTTCCAGAGCCGCCGCCATCACGAAGCCAAGATCTGGGGGACAGGAGTCTCTATTCCGGCACCCTGCCGGAGCGGGGAAGTGCCCCCGGAAGGCTTCCCCATCGACACCGCTGCCATCTCCACCGCCATCTTCATCACCGCTGCTGCTCCCATGAGGAGGGAGTAGTTCTCCATCGAGGCTCGGGGCTGTACCGGTAGCTATGTGGTTCATCTCTCTCCTATGTGCTTTAATACAATAATCTCATGAGCTGCCTTACATGATTGAGATTCATATGATGATGCTTGTAATCTAGATGTCATTATGCTAGTCAAGTGAGTTTTACTTATGTGATCTCCGGAGACTCCTTGTCCCACGTGTGTAAAGGTGACGGTGTGTGCACCGTGTGGGTCTCTTAGGCTATATTTCACGGAATACTTATTCACTTGTTGAATGGCATAGTGAGGTGCTTATTTATATCTCTTTATGATTGCAATGTGTTTGTATCACAATTTATCTATGTGCTACTCTAGCAATGTTATTAAAGTAGTTTTATTCCTCCTGCACGTGTGCAAAGGTGACGAGTGTGTGCACCGTGTTAGTACTTGGTTTATGCTATGATCATGATCTCTTGTAGATTGCGAAGTTAACTATTGCTATGATAATTTTGATGTGATCTATTCCTCCTACATATGCATGAAGGTGACGAGTGTGCATGCTATGCTAGTACTTGGTTTAGTCTTTTGATCTATCTTACACTAAAGGTTACTAAAATATGAGCATTATTGTGGAGCTTGTTAACTCCGGCATTGAGGGTTCGTGTAATCCTACGCAATGTGTTCATCATCCAACAAAAGTGTAGAGTATGCATTTATCTATTACTGTTATGTGATCAATGTTGAGAGTGTCCACTAGTGAAAGTGTAATCCCTAGGCCTTGTTCCTAGATACTTGCTATCGTTGTTTGTTTACTTGTTTTACTTGCGTTACTACTGCTCGCGTTACTACTTGCTTGTTTACTGTCCTGGGCAAAGCACTTTTCACGGTGCCGTTGCTACTGCTTATTCAT
This sequence comes from Lolium rigidum, assembly GCF_022539505.1. NCBI lineage: Eukaryota > Viridiplantae > Streptophyta > Magnoliopsida > Poales > Poaceae > Lolium > Lolium rigidum. The sequence goes on along the minus strand of NC_061511.1, from coordinate 238,794,337 downwards.
ACCACCTGTATTTCACTATCTCTTCGCCGAACTAGTGCACCTATTAGGTGTGTTGGGGACACAAGAGACTTCTTGCTTTGTGGTTGCAGGGTTGCATGAGAGGGATATCTTTGACCTCTTCCTCCATGAGATCGATAAACCTTGGGTGATCCACTTAAGGGAAACTTGCTGCTGTTCTACAAACCTCTGCTCTTGGAGGCCCAACACTGTCTACAAGAATAGAAGCTCCCGTAGACATCATTGCGCCGCACTACATCCCGCCGCCATCAACCTTCAACGTGCTTCTTGGCTCCTACTGGTTCGATAAACCTTGGTTTCTTTACGAGGAAAACTTGCCGCTGTACGCATCACACCTTCCTCTTGGGGTTCCCAACGGACGCGTGCTGTACGCGTATCAAGACTGTTTTCTGGCGCCGTTGCCGGGGAGATCAAGACACGCTGCAAGAGGAGTCTCCACAATCCAATCTCTTTACTTTGTTTTTGTCTTGCTTTATTTTATTTCCTACTTTGTTTGCTGCACTTATATCAAAACACAAAAAAATTAGTTGCTAGTTTTACTTTATTTACTGTCTTGCACTCTATATTAAAAACACAAAAAAATTAGTTACTTGCATTTGCTTTACTTATTTCAACATGTTTCCTTTTAATTTTACCGTAAAGGACATACCGGTAGGACGTGGGTCTATAATTGGGAGAAATAATATAGAAGAATTTTTCAATCATGTTAGTACCGTTGAAGATTTTGAAGATAGAAACTTGGTAGAACTTGCTCCTACTTATGAAATTGCTGCTGCTGCTTTAGTTCGCATGTTGCAAACTAAATTTGTTAATCTCAATCCTATAATCCAACACATGTTTCTTACACTCGGTGATATGGAAGAAGGGGAAAAAAGATTTTGTTTTAGAAACCCTTCTTAGAGAATTTGGTGGTATAGCAAGAGAGGCTAGAAAGGTCTTTATTAAATATAAGATGCTTGGTTCTTATACCAATTTTGTTAGTATCCTTGAAAAGATGGACATGCAGAGAGTAAGGTACACTAATAATATTAATGATGGTGGGGAGATCAAAGCACCAATACCATGTAAGCTCCTAGCGATGAATGAAGCGCTAGAAAATAACTATGCTTGGCTTGTTCCTGAAAATTTGTTTGATGAGAGTAGCAAGCCCAAGACTAATGAAAAGGGAGCCGCTGAAACTTATGTATCCAATATACTATGCATGGTTGAGAAAACTCCAAACCTCGCTGAAGATGCATCATCTCTTGATAATACTTGATATACACTTTCTGCGCCTAGGCTGAAAGGCGTTAAAGAAAGCGCTTATGGGAGACAACCCATGTTTTTACTACGAGTACTTTTATTTTGTATTTGAGTCTTGGAAGTTGTTTACTACTGTAGCAACCTCTCCTTATCTTAGTTTTGTGCTTTTTTGTGCCAAGTAAAGTCGTTGATAGTAAGGTTCATACTAGATTTGGATTGCTGCGCGATAGCAGATTTCTTTGCTGTCACGAATTTCGACCTGCCTCTCTGTAGGTAGCTCAGAAAAATATGCCAATTTACGTGCGTGATCCTCAGATATGTTCGCAACTTTCATTCAATTTGGGCATTTTCATTTGAGTAAGTCTGGTGCCTCGATAAAATCCATCTTTACGGACTGTTCTGTTTTGACAGATTCTGCCTTTTATTTCGCATTGCCTCTTTTGCTATGATGGATGAATTTCTTTGTTCCATTAATGTCCAGTAGCTTTATGCAATGTCCGAAGTGATAAGAATGATTATGTCACCTCTCGAACATGTTAATTTTTATTGTGCACTAACCCTCTAATGAGTTGTTTCGAGTTTGGTGTGGAGGAAGTTTTCAAGGATCAAGAGAGGGAAATGATGCAATATGATCAAGGAGAGTGAAAGCTCTAAGCTTGGGGATGCCCGGTGGTTCACCCCTGCATATTTTAAGAAGACTCAAGCGTCTAAGCTTGGGGATGCCCAAGGCATCCCCTTCTTCATCGACAACATTATCAGGTTCCTCCCCTGAAACTATATTTTTATTCCGTCATATCTTATGTACTTTGCTTGGAGCGTCGGTTTGTTTTTTGTTTTTGTTTTTGTTTGAATAAAATGGATCCTAGCATTCATTGTGTGGGAGAGAGACACGCTCCGCTGTTGCATATGGACAAATATGTCCTTAGGCTTTACTCATAGTATTCATGGCGAAGGTTGAATCTTCTTCGTTAAATTGTTATATGGTTGGAATCGGGAAATGCTACATGTAGTAATTCTAAAATGTCTTGAATAATTTGATACTTGGCAATTGTTGTGCTCATGTTTAAGCTCTTGCATCATATACTTTGCACCCATTAATGAAGAAACACCTAGAGCTTGCTAAATTTGGTTTGCATATTTGGTCTCTCTAAAGTCTAGATAATTTCTAGTATTGAGTTTTGAAAAACAAGGAAGACGGTGTAGAGTCTTATAATGTTTACAATATGTCTTTTATGTGAGTTTTGCTGCACCGGTTCATCCTTGTGTTTGTTTCAAATAACCTTGCTAGCCTAAACCTTGTATCGAGAGGTAATACTTCTCATGCATCCAAAATCCTTAAGCCAACCACTATGCCATTTGAGTCCACCATACCTACCTACTACATGGTATTTCTCCGCCATTCCAAAGTAAATTGCTTGAGTGCTACCTTTAAAATCTCCATCATTCGCCTTTCCAATATATAGCTCATGGGACAAAATAGCTTAAAAACTATTGTGGTATTGAATATGTACTTATGCACTTTATCTCTTATTAAGTTGCTTGTTGTGCGATAACCATGTTTCTGGGGACGCCATTAACTACTCTTTGTTGAATATCATGTGAGTTGCTATGCATGTCCGTCTTGTCTGAAGTAAGGGAGATCTACCACTTTATTGGTTAGAGCATGCATATTGTTAGAGAAGAACATTGGACCGCTAACTAAAGCCATGAATCATGGTGGAAGTTTCAGTTTTGGACATATATCCTCAATCTCATATGAGAACACTAATTGTTGCTACATGCTTATGCATTAAAGAGGAGTCCATTATCTGTTGTCCATGTTGTCCCGGTATGGATGTCTAAGTTGAGAATAATCAAAAGCGAGAAATCCAAAATGCGAGCTTTCTCCTTAGACCTTTGTACAGGCGGCATGGAGGTACCCATTTGTGACACTTGGTTAAAACATGTGTATTGCGATGATCCCGGTAGTCCAAGCTAATTAGGACAAGGTGCGGGCACTATTAGTATACTATGCATGAGGCTTGCAACTTGTAAGATATAACTTACATAATACATATGCTTTATTACTACCGTTGACAAAATTGTTTCATGTTTTCAAAATAAAAGCTCTAGCACAAATATAGCAATCGATGCTTTCCTCTTTGAAGGACCTTTCTTTTACTTTTATGTTGAGTCAGTTCACCTATTTCTCTCCACCTCAAGAAGCAAACACTTGTGTGAACTGTGCATTGATTCCTACATACTTCCATATTGCACTTGTTATATTACTCTATGTTGACAATTATCCATGAGATATACATGTTATAAGTTGAAAGCAACCGCTGAAACTTAATCTTCTTTTGTGTTGCTTCAATACCTTTACTTTAATTTATTGCTTTATGAGTTAACTCTTATGCAAGACTTATTGATGCTTGTCTTGAAAGTACTATTCATGAAAAGTCTTTGCTTTATGATTCATTTGTTTACTCATGTCATTTACCATTGTTTTGATCGCTGCATTCATTACATATGCTTACAATAGTATGATCAAGGTTATGATGGCATGTCACTCCAGAAATTATCTTTGTTATCGTTTACCTGCTCGGGACGAGCAGGAACTAAGCTTGGGAATGCTGATACGTCTCCGACGTATCGATAATTTCTTATGTTCCATGCCACATTATTGATGATATCTACATGTTTTATACACATTATATGTCGTATTTATGCATTTTCCGGCACTAACCTATTAACGAGATGCCGAAGAGCCGATTCTTGTTTTCTGCTGTTTTTGGTTTCAGAAATCCTAGTAAAGAAATATTCTCGGAATTGGACGAAATCAACGCCCAGGGTCCTATTTTTGCACGAAGCTTCCAGAAGTCCGAAGGAGAGTCGAAGTGGGGCCACGAGGTGGCCAGACGACAGGGCGGCGCGGCCCAGGCCCTGGCCGCGCCGGCCTGTGGTGTGGGCCCCTCGTGACGCCCCTTACCTGCCCTTCGCCTACAAATAGCCTTCGTCGCGAAACCCCCGATACCGAGAGCCACGATACGGAAAACCTTACCGAGACGCCGCCGCCGCCAATCCCATCTCGGGGGATTCGGAGATCTCCTCCGGCACCCTGCCGGAGAGGGGATTCATCTCCCGGAGGACTCTTCACCGCCATGGTCGCCTCCGGAGTGATGAGTGAGTAGTTCACCCCTGGACTATGGGTCCATAGCAGTAGCTAGATGGTTGTCTTCTCCTCATGTGCTTCATTGTCGGATCTTGTGAGCTGCCTAACATGATCAAGATCATCTATCCGTAATTCTATATGTTGTGTTTGTCGGGATCCGATGGATAGAGAATACTATGTTATGTTGATTATCAATCTATTACCTATGTGTTGTTTATGATCTTGCATGCTCTCCGTTATTAGCGAGGCTCGGCCAAGTTTTTACTCTTAACTCCAAGAGGGAGTATTTATGCTCGATAGTGGGTTCATGCCTCCATTAAATGCTGGGACGGTGACGAGAAAGTTCTAAGGTTGTGGATGTGTTGTTGCCACTAGGGATAAAACATTGATGCTATGTCCGAGGATGTAGTTATTGATTACATTACGCACCATACTTAATGCAATTGTCTGTTGTTTTGCAACTTAATACTGGAAGGGGTTCGGATGATAACCTGAATGTGGACTTTTTAGGCATAGATGCATGCTGGATAGCGGTCTATGTACTTTGTCGTAATGCCCAATTAAATCTCACAATACTCATCATATCATGTATGTGCATTGTTATGCTCTCTTTATTTGTCAATTGCCTGACTGTAATTTGTTCACCCAACATGCTATTTATCTTATGGGAGAGACACCTCTAGTGAACTGTGGACCCCGGTCCATTCTTTTACATCGAATACAATCTGCTGCTATTGTTCTTTACTGTTCTTTGCAAACAATCATCATCCACACTATACATCTAATCCTTTGTTACGGCAAGCCGGTGAGATTGACAACCTCACTCTGTTTTGTTGGGGCAAAGTACTTTGGTTGTGTTGTGCGGGTTCCACGTTGGCGCCGGAATCCCTGGTGTTGCGCCGCACTACATCCCGCCGCCATCAACCTTCAACGTGCTTCTTGGCTCCTCCTGGTTCGATAAACCTTGGTTTCTTTCTGAGGGAAAACTTGCCGCTGTACGGATCACACCTTCCTCTTGGGGTTCCCAACGGACGCGTGCTGTACGCGTATCAGCCGCCACCGCCACCACCACCGTAGGGGGGTGGACTTGTTTGCCTTGGCGCCTCGCCTGGAAACTTGATAAACTTCTTTTGCCATAGAATGAAATGGCGCTTGACATCTCCAAGTCTTCTCTCCCCTTCAGGTGTAGCAATGTCAATCTCCGGGTCCTCAAACCACGGGACTATGTCCTCCACCGTGACACGAGCATAGCCATCTTGAATGGGCTTGTTGTGGTGGAGTGCTCCAGGTTCACATGGTAAAGCACTGCCGATGGCTACCTTCATGGACATGTTCCCAATTGGATAATACAGATGACATTCTTTCATCTCCTTTACATTGTTCACGGGGTAGCGAGGAGGCTCCGGTGCAGTAATCTCGATCGCCGGAGCATGTGCACTAGCCGGCGGGGCCTCCGTGGAAGCCACGCTGCTTCTCCGCTGCTGGCTTCCGAGATCCACTGGATGATCTTCATGCTGCGCCCGAGCTGCATCTCTTTCTTGTACTAGTACACTCACGGTTTTCTTCATCTCATCCATTTCCGATGCCAACCGCGCCACAACATCTGCATCCCGATCCATCTTTCTCTTACGGCTTCGTAACCGTACGGGTCATCGTTATGGGAGAACCCTATTTTCCACGGAATGTGCCCCATGCCTCGTACACGTCCTCCGTGTTCAGGATTCCCGAGGGCTTTTGTCAGCGCGTCGTTCTCTCTGTTGAACTTGATCTTCCCCTCTTGAGCATCCCTCATTGCGTTAATAAGGGCTTGTGTGGGTTTAATTATTTTGCCCCGGTAAACACACTCCCCTGTCTCCGGGTGTAAGCGTTCCCCCATGCCCGTACCACCGGCTTTTGGCCCTTGGGTCCCATCCCTCCGTACCGGGACGGATTCCTCGCGCCCTCAGCTCGTTCTCCATCTTCTCCCACCTAGGCTCCCAAAGGCGATACCCTCCTGGCCCCATAATATGATTGTACTCCTTCTTAGCCGCATTTTCCTTATTTTTTTCGATATTTGAATGAGCTGCTCCGATTTCTTTTGCTTCACAAATTCTGGCCAATCATGTTTCGGTTTCTCATATTGTCCTTTGAAATCCGGAGTCTTGTTCTCGTTGACATAGTCACGGGCTAGATTTTGCTTGAATTTCCGGAATGCGTCGGCCATCTTATGAAGATCGGTTTGGCGGAGAAGAAGAAGTGGTGCGGCGGTTCACGCCCGCCAGTATATATAGGACCCCCCCTTTAGTCGCGGTTGGGGTCGTCAACCGCGACTAAAAGGGTACCTTTAGTCGCGGTTGGCCAGACCAACCGCGACTAAAGGCTTATTTCACCGGGTTTTTCGTTCCCACGCGCACAGACCTTTAGTCGCGGTTGGCGATGCCAACCGCGACTAAAGGTGTTTTTCAAATTACTTTCTTTTTCAAAATGTTAAAAATACATATAATATATCAATAAATTCAGAAAAATAAAACTAATTCATTTCAAAATCATAAAATAGAAATACGTAACGAACTAAAGCATAT
>NC_061511.1:238752918-238787265 GCF_022539505.1 Lolium rigidum | reverse complement strand
CCTCCCACACTAGATTTCGAGATAGATCCATCTAGACCCAAACTCCTTGCCACACAAGTCCAAGCCTTATTCGCGCGAATCCACGGATCTCATTCAAGATGACATGTTGGACCTAGCGGCAAAACTCCCGAAATAATGTCGGGTCTCCTCTTCTTTATTCTCTCCGAATTCTCGCTCGTTCGGCTCCGACTGGCTTCCCTCTACAATAAACACCGTCTTTTGAACGAGCCGACACGAAGAGCGGGCCCATTTTGACAGAGTTGGTTAGACCTCGAGGGCGAGCTGCCCCCCGAGCCTTAGCCACGGCGAGGGTAAAGGATGGATCATCATCATTGAGATTTCGGGCGGGCCCAACCCCGTCCAAAAGAGTTATCCCGCGAGGCCACCAGCCGATCACCTCCCTTCCGTTGAGGGTCCATACAGCCGATCCAGCAAGCTATGATAAATTTGCAACATAGGCACCGTTCCTCAGGTAACTTGCGGTGCAGAGTTCGGCCGATCCCAACGAGATCGGCTCCCCGGAGCAGAGACCTTCAAAGTGAGCTGCCCCCCGGGCCTTCAAGGTGAGAATAGCAGCGAGCCGATTACGTCAATCATCCTTGGTTTCTAACTCACAACGCCGTATCAACCGATTTAGAACAAATCGGCTCCTTTAGAATGAGGGAATTCCGGGACGAGCCGCCCTCCCCGAGCTTCTTTAGTCCAAACCTTGCGCCTTGCCGATCAGATCAGCTCATCATCTTCGGCAGGTCGAAGCAACTTCCGGTGAGAACGTTTTCGTGTTTCGACGCTCTCCGGACTCTTGGAGGGAACTACCCCTCTCGCTCTTAAGTTGATGCCTGCTGCATCGGCTATGCCTGAAATTTTCGAACTTTTTTTTTTTTATTTTTCCGGCCGACTTGTATATCGGCCCCCCATGTTCCAATACCCATCAACAGAAGATAAAATGGTTCTGTTGCACACCCTCATATTTTATATACCTGGGTGCCCCCCCGAGCCGATTCTGTCAAGAGAATTGATGGTATCGGCTCTGTTGGATAACATGTTGAACCCAGGCAGAATGGTGGGTGAGGATATTCCCGGCCGATTACTGGAATCGGCCTCCACGTTGTTTGCTCAGTGAAGGTCTTGTAATGCTCCTTCACAGATCCTTGGGGCCGATCACAAGGATCAGCCTCGCCGACTTACACATTGCTTGGCTTACACTACATGGTCAGGCCAGTGGATAAAACTAGCTTAACCCTTCCCTTCGTCACATCGATGCGCTCGCAGTCGTCTAATTTGATGCCTGAAAGGGGTTCTTGGCCTGCTGCTTCCCATGCGTTCATGCCAGCCGTTGAAACTTCGGCCGAGTCGTCGGCTTGGACGACCTCTACCTCATCCCCATCCCACTGTATTATGCATTGGTGCATCGTGGAGGGAATGCGGCAGTTGGCGTGGATCCAATCTCTTCCTAGCAAAACAAAGCATAACCGCTCGTGCTATCAACGATAAAGAACGCCGTGGGGATGGTTTTTCTTCCTACGGTCGGATCCACATTCAGAACTCCTTGTGCTTCGGATGCTTGGCCGTTGAAGTCGCTCAACGTTACGTTGGTCTTGATTAGATCCGAACTCGAGCGTCCCGGCCGACGTAGCATAGAATACGGCATGATGTTAATCGCCGCTCCGGTGTCCACCAGACATCCTGTTTACGGGCCTCCCATCAATATACCCTCGTAAGTACAGGGCCTTCGGATGCCCGTAGCTCCTGTCTCGTGGCTTCTCAAAGATAACCGGCCGTGGGCCGCGATCAAGTTGTGCCACGGAGGTCTCGTCTAACCCCGGGGCATTGAACTCCGAAGGGAGGATAAACACCATATTTGTGCCAGCCCGATGTTTCATCATCGGCTTTTCTCGTTCGGGGCGCCACTCTTTTCTTCGTGGCTGACCTTCCTCGTCCAAGGTTCGCAGAATTTTGGCGGCCGGATCGGGCCGTGCCCTCCTTAGCGTGCGCGAGATATAATCTTTCGGTTTCTTTCAACCCTTGCGGACGCCGGACTCTTTGCTTCGGGAATGGCCGAGCCCATCGTGGTACCATCCGGACCGACGATATTTGTATTCTTCACTATCGTCCTCTAGCTCCTCGAGATCTTCCATCCGAGGGGACTCGGCACGCTTGTCCCGATGCGGGAAAGGCCCTAGCCGGCCGAACGCGGACACGTTAGCGGCACCCTTCTTTCTTTGTTTGCATTCCGGCGGTCCTCGATTGTTGGCAATCGGCTCATCCCTGAGTCCCAGCAATGTTTGAAAAACGGGCAGTCCCAGTGCTTATCCATGTTACTCCGTCCCCTTGGCCTCCCTTCGGCGTGACGGCCGTACCTTTTGTTGCTTCTACCATGTTGGCGGTACCTTCCGACCTCGGCATCAGACCGGACATTCCTCTCATCGTCGGCGTCGTAGCGCCGACGTCGGTCTTGGTGTTGCTCGTATTCTGCCGAGAGGGTGCTTGGAGTGTGGGCGTTGATACCGCATGCTTTTTATTCCCTCCCTTGCCAGGTACCGCATGTCCTCGCCTCGGGGTTGGCCGCGCGGATCGGCCCCCTCTTCATCCTTGCCACGGGAGTGGCTGCTTTCTGTTTCCCCTTTGTCATGGCGGCTTGCAGATCCTGCCACATTGACACCAAAGGAACACTTTGGCCGATCTATGGGGTGGCTGAGATCCACCGTGTCGACGCCGGGCCCCGGGCGTGGGTTCCTACCAAGCCCGATATCGTGCGGCCGGGTCTTCTCAGCGGAGCCGATGAGTTCGGCTCCAAGGGTTGCCTTGATCCCGTCATGTTCCCTTCTGAGCTCCTTGGGTAGATCCCCATGCTTCAGAGACTTGGTGCGCTCCTCCAACGGGGTGGAGAGATCCCTCTCCTCAAGCGCGCCTTCGGGCGTGGAGCCCCTCCCCCGACGCCATGGGAGTGGGTTCGGTGGGAGGAGCCGAAGAGTGCGGCTTCGAGGATGGCTTTGATCTCGTCGCATGTGATCGGCGTGCCGTCCGCCATCTCGGATGTAGATGGCGATGTGGTTGATGTAGACGATTGTCCCACCGAGCGTGCCGAATGTGTTGACTACCAAAACCCACCGGCGGGCAGCGGCCTTGTCAACACCGTAGAGCCGGGGGAGCCTAGAGCCGCGGCTGGCCGAGACCCCTCCGAGCGACGGCCCGCAATGCTCTTCTGGTCACACGCGGCGTTGCGAAGTGCAAGGGCGTGCCACCTGACCTATACCCGGTCGGGAAGGTGATGAGATTGCCTCGCTTAGTTTCCTGCGGGGCATACATGTAAACGTTAAATACGAGCCTCGATCGGCTCTCAGGTTATCCCGTGAATCGGCTCAAAGAGCCGATCCACCCATGATCCGTACGGGGTGTACGAATACTTGGTGGTCCTCGCTTGATCAAGATGAAGCTAATGAGATCTACGACGATTTAGGGTTTTCACCACATAATCGGATCATCCTACTCCGGGTTGGGCCGGATGGCCACGCACGGTGCTCGTAAGCCGATCCTAAACAAGGCCAAAAAACCAACATGAAGTTGATCCTAGGAACATCCCGTTTAGGACTTGCGAACGCCACCCTACGTGCCACAGGATCCTCCCCCCTTTGTAAGGCCAAACTATTGCAGATATTAAACTAATCCTTGTAGAACAAGGAGCAATCGTAACGGATCAGATCTACTAAATAATGATCAAGCGGGGTGCCGCCCCACACCCGAGATAGGCGTGAGGACGGCTAGATATGCAAGGGTTGCACTACGTAAGCATGCTTAAACGAAGAACAATGCTAACCCTAACACATCTAATGATAACTACGTTGCTCGCCATCAAAAGCGCTTCAAGACGAGCAACGCATGAACAACGTGGGGCTTGTGCTGCCTAGATCGCAAGATGCGATCTAGGCGAGCATGTCGCTACCCGATAGAAACCCTCGAGACGAAGGAGTTGGCGATGCGCCGAGATTGGTTTGTTTTTGGGGTTGAACGTGAGTTGTTGTTTATTCCATAAACCCTAGGTACATATTTATAGTCCAGATGGACTTTCTAATGTGGGCGTGCACCAAACCGTGCACGAGATAAAATCTAAATTCTAAACCGGTATACAATCTATTATATTAAGATACACGGGCTAACTAGCCCAAATTCTCCGTGCCAGGCCGCTTCATACTTCTTCCATATGTAATCTCCCAAGCCCATCTCGATCGCGGCCCACCTCCTGATTTAGCCAAAATCTGGTGATAACAATTTCACACAATTCAACAAAATTATTGAGATGGGCAGCAGCATCATCAGAACTAACACCAGAAAATTGCTCTCGCATAACAAGATTCAGTAAAGCAGGTTTAATTTCAAAGAATTCTGCTGTAGTAGCAGGTGGAGCAATAGGTGTGCATAAGAAATCATTATTATTTGTGGTTGTGAAGTCACACAACTTAGTATTTTCAGGAGTACCCATTTTAGCAGTAGTAAATAAAGCAAACTAGATAAAATAAATGCAAGTAACTAATTTTTTTGTGTTTTTAATATAGAGTGCAAGAAAAGTAGTAAATAAAGTAAAGCTAGCAACTAATTTTTTTGTGTTTTGATATAATGCAGCAAACAAGTAAGTAAATAAAATAAAGCAAGACAAAAACAAAGTAAAGAGATTGGATTGTGGAGACTCCCCTTGCAACGTGTCTTGATCTCCCCGGCAACGACGCCAGAAAAAGATTTGCTGGCGTGTAGTTGCCGTGGGAGTTAGAAACCTTTGTGGTGTAACTTTTCTTCAGCTCCCCGGCAACGGCGCCAGAAAAAGAGCTTGATGCGTGCAGTCGACACGTCCGTTGGGAACCCCAAGAGGAAGGTGTGATGCGTACAGTAGCAAGTTTTCCCTCAGAAAGAAACCAAGGTTTATCGAACCGAGGAGGAGCCAAGAAGCACGTTGAAGGTTGATGGCGGCGGGATGTAGTGCGGCGCAACACCGGGGATTCCGGCGCCAACGTGGAACCTGCACAACACAACCAAAGTACTTTGCCCCAACGAAACAGTGAGGTTGTCAATCTCACCGGCTTGCTGTAACAAAGGATTAGATGTATAGTGTGGATTATGATTGTTTGCAGAAAACAGTAAAACAAGTATTGCAGTAGATTGTATTCGATGTAAAAGAATAGACCGGGGTCCACAGTTCACTAGAGGTGTCTCTCCCATAAGATAAATAGCATGTTGGGTGAACAAATTACAGCTTGGGCAATTGACAAATAGAGAGGGCATGACCATGCACATACATGATATGATGAGTATAGTGAGATTTAATTGGGCATTACGACAAAGTACATAGACCGCTATCCAGCATGCATCTATGCCTAAAAAGTCCACCTTCGAGTTATCATCCGACCCCTTCCGAGTATTAAGTTGCAAACAACAGACCAATTGCATTAAGTATGGTGCGTAATGTAATCAATAACTACATCCTCGGACATAGCATCAATGTTTTATCCCTAGTGGCAACATCACATCCACAACCTTAGAACTTTCCATCACCGTCCCGCATTTAATGGAGGCATGAACCCACTATCGAGCATAAATACTCCCTCTTGGAGTTAAGAGTAAAAACCTGGCCGAGCCTCTACTAATAACGGAGAGCATGCAAGATCATAAAAAACACATAGGTAATAGATTGATAATCAACATAACATAGTATTCTCTATCCATCGGATCCCAACAAACACAACATATAGCATTACAGATAGATGATCTTGATCATGTTAGGCAGCTCACAAGATCCGACAATGAAGCACATAAGGAGAAGACGACCATCTAGCTACTGCTATGGACCTATAGTCCAGGGGTGAACTACTCACTCATCACTCCGGAGGCGACCATGGCGGTGTAGAGTCCTCCAGGAGATGATTCCCCTCTCCGGCAGGGTGCCGGAGGCGATCTCCTGAATCCCCCGAGATGGGATTGGCGGCGGCGACGTCTCTGGAAGGTTTTCCGTATCGTGGCTCTCGATGCGGGGGTTTCGCGACGAAGACTATATGTAGGCGGAAGGGCAGGTCAGGGGGCCACACGAGGGGCCCACACAACAGGCCGACGCGGCCAAGGCTTGGGCCGCGCCGCCTAGTGTGGCGCCACCTCGTGGCCCCACTTCGTAAGTCCTCCGGTCTTCTGGAAGCTTCGTGGAAAAATAGGCCCCTGGGCGTTGATTTCGTCCAATTCCGAGAATATTTACTTACTAGGATTTCTGAAACCAAAAACAGCACAAAACAACAACTGGCTCTTCGGCATCTCGTTAATAGGTTAGTGCCGGAAAATGCATAAATATGACATAAAGTATGCATAAAACATGTAGATATCATCAATAATGTGGCATGGAACATAAGAAATTATCGATACGTCGGAGACGTATCAGGAAGCCACTTGTAACTGAAATGAACAACCACTTGCAATTTAATTAAAAATCACTTTTCAACTTAGTTAGATTTTCTGGTCGGTAGCTTTCACATTTTAGCGTGAAAAAATAACGTGGTAGAGGGTTGATAAACTAGTTTTTTTGAGTCGATAATTTTTTCACATTAACTATTGATAAATAACAAGGAGATGGTTGATAACTTATTAGCTAAAAAATCTCTAACTAATATAAATGAATTTTTTTTTTGGGTACGTAAATTTTCGCATTTACCATTGATAAATCCGGGTAGTTGGTTGATAAATTATGTGCTAAAAATGTCCCCAAAATGTTCTAAATAAAATTAACTAATAGGATTGGTAACTTTTTCACATTAATTGTTGATAAATAACGAGGAGAACATTGATAATTTGTTAGCTAAAAAATCTCTAAAATAACCTAAATGAAATTAGTTTTTTCGGGTAGGTAAATTTTTGCATTTAACATTGGTAAATAGCGGGTAGAGGGATTGATAAATTGTGAGCTAAAAATATCCCAAAATATTTTAAATAAAATTAAGTAGTAGTATCGGTAACTTTTTCACACTAACTGTTGATAAGTAACGAGGATAGGGTTGATAACTTGTTAGTTAAAAAAGCTCTAAAATAATCTAAATGAAAACAGTTTTTCGGGTCCATAAATTTTTGCATTACCATTGATGAATAACAGGTAGAAGTTGATAAATTAAGAGCTAAAATATTCCTAAAATAATCTGAATGCAATTAACTGGTAGGATCGGTAACCTTTTCACATTTACCGTTGATAAATAACGAGAAGAGAGTTGTTAACTTGTGAGCTAAATAATAATAAAAAAAATCTAAATGAAATTAGTTTTTTTGATCGGTAACATTTTCACATTACCATTGATAATTTACGGGATAGAGGGCTGATAAATTGTGAAACAAAACATCCCCAAAATATTCTAAATAAAATTAACTTTTGAAATCAAAAACTTTTTGTTATTTAGTGTTGATAAATAATGGGGGAGAGGGTTGATAACTTGTGAGCTAAAAAAGTTGTCAATAAATTTTTAGATGAAATTAAATTTGGAGTTAATAAATTTTTTAATTTAAAATTCATAAATCACGTATTCAGGGTTCATAACTTTTAGTCCGAAAAAAAAGTTATCGAAACATATTAACATGGGTGCAAGTTTTGAAGATCTCGCCGAGACTGATTTATTGGTGAAAATAGATCTTAAATTGGAGTTGTCGTTTGAGAGATAAAATAGTTTGAATTTTCGAATTAGGAAAGATCCTCGATCACATAAGTTTTTTTTTGTCTTCTAGTTGAATACATGATTTTTTCCATAAATAGAAAATACCATCAGAAAAGTTACTAAAAAAGAAAATATTGGGTGATAACATGTGAGATAAAAAATTCGCCAAAATATTTCAAATGAAATTAACTTTTGGGGTTGATAATTTTATACATTTACGTTGATCGGTCAACTACACATGGTTGATAATTCAAATAGAGAGCACTGATAAATTTTAAGCAAAATTTTTTTTTGTCAAATTATATCAATACGGAGTATTTGATTTTACTCTTTGATTTTTAAATAAAGTATTAAGTTTTTACACATTTGGATGTTTAAAGTTGCAAATATAATATGGAGTTGCTGATTTATGCGCTGCACTTTTTAGTGCACGATTTTTTTGGTAACTCCTAAAATCTTGATAAATTTACAGTAGTTGTAAGTTTTCATCCTATATATTAAAGTAAATTGGCTTAATTTTCTGAGGTGTCTAAGTAGAGCAAAAAAATCAGTTTACTGCAGCAAAAATTCTGGACAAATTGTGCCTTACTTTGTTAAATCCATTCTTTTGAGTGTCAAGATGATTTTTTACTTGGATCTTTTGATATGCTAGAATGAGTAGAAGATTATGTGATCTCTGGTTCATGAACATATAATTTTATTCTTGAGTAAAATCGCAGCAAGCATGATTTCTTTGTACCTCTAATATCACCCATAGAAAAGAAGTGTAGAAAAGTGTGTGTTAAAGTTTTTTCACAGGGAATGAAGGAATACCACAATAAGATGATTCAAGTATGATGAAGATCATAAGCTTGGGTATTCCCATGCAATTCCATTGGACTCATTTAAAATTTCTGGTTTGAGCACCTCTAAACTCTGTTTTTTGAGCAACATATAATTTTCGCAAAAAACTTGAAGCGTCCTTATTTTATTGTGTCTAGTTTTGTTTTGTTTTGTTTTGTTTTGTGAGAGGACCGTCATATTGTGTGTTTAAAATTCACATGCATGACCTACTGGACCAAACTCTTTATCTTTGAATGTTCAAAGTAAAATAAGTTGCATGCTTTTAAAAGAAAAGGAGAAATGCCTAAAAGCTGAATTTTTTTGTGTATTGTATTTCTAGTTTCACATGCTCTATTGAGTGATGATTTGTTATGTGCCTTATTCAGTGCTAGTTCTTGCTAGTATACATAGATGTTTAATTTTAAGTATCATTGTTTGATGATGAATGAATAGTCTATGGATACGTACTATTGCATGCTTTTAGACCTCTTGCTAGCCAAAAGATTTGAATTCTTACACAAGTATAGACTTATTTCCAAGCTCAAGTCAAATCTTGCTATTCCAAGTAAAATGTGTGTGTTTTCTCTAATCTTTTCAAAACTTTCTTCTTGTGTAATATAAAGCTCATAAGAAAGTAAGATTTTGTAGGAAATAACTATGCATGTTGTTGGTTTGACTGATTATGAGTAATGAGCTAGACCGTAACCATGTTTATTAGGGAAGTCTTTCAACATTGCACTTTTGAGGTATTGCACCCTGCGTTGATCATCATTTATTTTGTTTTGTTGATGGCTATCTCTTGTGAAATATAAGTAGAGGTTATTTAAGCAAGTAAACATGCATTGTTAGAGAAGAGCAATGGGCCGCTAACCGAAGTCATTCTTAATCATGGTAGAAGTTTCAGCAACGAGTATCCTCAATAGGAAGAGTGAAAAAAAAGAGTTGTGTTAAAAAAAGTTGTGTGAAAATAAAGTTGTGAAAAAAGAGTGTGCGAAAAGAAACAAAAAGAGTATGAAAAAAGTGATAGAGAGTTAGAGAAGATGCTCAACGTCTGTTGTTCATGTTGTCCCGGTATGGATGACCTATAGTTGATATGCACATCTCCTTTGGTCCTTTGTACAGTGGCATGAAGGTACCCCATTGCGATACTTGGTTAAAACATGTATGTCGAAAAATCTTGGTAACCCGGAGTTGAGTAACAAGAGATGTAGCCCTTAGCATCAAGAAAATGAGGCAACACTTACTCATAAGAGGTCAAACTCATGACACATAGATATCTTTATACATGAGATATTTGGTACCCCATCCTTATTATTAAACCATGTTTTATGCTCTCTACTTTTTATTTTGTTGGAGGTTTAGCACATACATTCTCTGCTTATTTTCTTGTGTTCAAGAGTCAGAAGAAATATTCCTGAAAAGAGAAGACAAAGAATCTTCCAACAATTTCATATGATCTTTCCGAACATGCTTTATGATTCACAATACTGCATGCTATGTAGAATGTAAGAGTTATCGCTTGATGAGCTCATATTACTTATTGTCATTCTTTATTGATTGAACCTTGTGATACTTTGCATGATTATTTAGAAGCTATATATTATAAACTTCAAAGTTCATGTTTGTTTTATCACCTTCATGCTCGGGACGAGCATAGGTTAAGCTTGAGGATGTTGAGGATGTTGATTCACAATATTTTGTCCATTATCATATTGAATTCCCACATAGCAACATATATGATGATAATACCATGTTTTACATTGATTTATGAGGATTTACCAATGGTCCCCTTTATTTGATTTATAACGCTGCAAAACAGGAAAACCATATTTCACGTATTTTTCACTTTCACAGACCTATACGGGGTCAAATTGACCTGAGATTTTTGGAGCACCACTTTTTCATCAGGAGAAACAATATGGGCCCTGGAAGCTCACCTGGAGAGGCCCGAGGGTCAAAAGAGACCAGGTGGCATGGCCAAGAAGTCTGGCCGCGTCACCCACCCTCTTTCAGCCGTCGATCGCCCGTTTGCCCTGATTCTTTCGCGAACCGACATATTTTTCCCTAAAATTAAACCACTATATATATGGCCACGAAGAGTTCTCGGGAGGAGAGCACTGCAGAAAGACAGAAACACCAAAATGGAGGCTACTGCTGAGAAGATTTGAGGGGGAAACTCCGCCGGGATCACCGCCGGAGGGATCTCCACCTTCTCCAACGTCTTCATCATCATCACCATGACCAAGAGGGAGTAGTCCACCTCTGGACTACGGGTTTGTGGCAGTAGATTGATCTATTTCTTTCATGTTCTTCATAGTACTTAGTGCCATATGAGTCGCCTATCATGATTATGGTCATATTTGTAATACATATGTGGTGGATCCTTATTCTAGATATTGTTTTATGGGATTAGATCTTATTATATTGTGAGATGTATTGATACATATTATGTACCTCGTTCTTAAGTTTATGTTCTGATCCAACATCTATGCAAGAGTGTGTGTAGGGTGATGTGTGTATTAGATGGAGTAGCATGGTTTTAGTGATTGGATAGTGACAATATGTTCATGATCTATTATGCCTTTGCCTTTATTTTGTTACCTCACTAGGGATAAAGTGAATGCATGTGTTATATTCGCCATGTGACAACAATGATGATTTGTTTGTTCAAGGTAACATATTTGATATTCAAACTCAATGTCAAAGTACTTATTGCTATGCTCTGTTAATTCTTAATACAAAATTGATGAAGTTTTTATTCTCGTGGAGTATAAGAGAGGTGTGTTGCATCATCTCTATGGTATGACGTGATGCCCATATTAATTTTTATCTTACATATAATATTATTTGCACCTTCATATCTTATTGATGAAATGCGTTTTGTCCACCACAACTTTATGAGAGAATAGTCAAGTGTACCCATGAACCCCGATCCACTTTTTATCATAAGACACACCTTTATATTGCTTTTACATTGTTTTCTATGTGCTGCACTATTTTAATCCGAAAGTGCAAAAATATTTACTTTTTTATTTGCACCCAAAACACAAAAAAATCAACATCTTTACAGTGTTTACTTAGTTATCTTATCTAGTTTAGTTTCTACTTGTTTTATTGCTACTTGTATTATTTACTTACGCGAAACCTTGTGCTTGACAACGCCACACAGTGGAGTTGGGGACACAATATATTTATTTTACTTGCAGGATTGCTTGAAGAAGAGATAAGAATACACTCTTGCTTCCAGTTCCCCGAGAGTTCGATATAAACCCTCGAGTCACCTTTGTGGGGAAGATACTCCCTTCATACAACACTCTACACTTGGAGTCCCAACGTATCAGGATCTTTTTAGCGTTGCTAGTAGACGTCATCAAATAGTGCTAAATTTTGAGCTATCAACCTGCCACTTGTTTTCCATTACATGCAGAAATATTTTTCTAGAGTGGCCACCAAAGAATGTCATACAATGCTCCACCCACAAATTTCTTGGTCATGGAGCAAACATTAGTATGCACAATGTCAAGGACATTATCTGCATGATGCAGCACGAGTGTACAAATGCAAGCCTATGTTGTTGCAAAACACTGTTCACGGGGTTTTAAAGTTATACCTTTTATTTACTGGACCTTTCTGGATTAGTTTATATCTTGGGTTGTGTTGGTGGATGGAGATAGGCTAGGGTTGAGGTTTCACCTGCAACTATGCATACATATGGGATAAACATAAAGTCAACACATTTATGTGTAAATTATGTAAAATAGATATGATTTGTGGGCAGCATATATGTGAATACTTCACGTTTCGCGCTTCACCGGGTCCAACCATCGCGTCTTGGTTTAGGCGTTGAGAACCACATAAAGGGGACCATCACGTCGTGTGTGTGGTGCTACCGCTAGTCGGGAGGAATTTTGCTCGACGCCCACTGATGTCTACGTTCCCCCTCCTTTCCTGTAGACAGTGTTGGGCCTCCAAGAGCAGAGGTTTGTAGAACAGCAGCAAGTTTCCCTTAAGTGGATACCCAAGGTTTATCGAACTCAGGGAGGAAGAGGTCAAAGATATCCCTCTCATGCAACCCTGCAACCACAAAGCAAGAAGTCTCTTGTGTCCCCAACACACCAAATAGGTGCACTAGTTCGGCGAAGAGATAGTGAAATACAGGTGGTATGAATAAGTATGAGCAGCAGCAACGGTGCCAGAAAAGTGCTTGGCGCGTAGTTGATGGTGGTGGTATTGCAGCAGTAGTAACACGATAGAAACGAGTAAACAAGCGGTAGTAACTCGGCAGTATTTAGGAACAAGGCCTAGGGATTACACTTTCACTAGTGGACACTCTCAACATTGATCACATAACAGAATAGATAAATGCATACTCTACACTTTTGTTGGATGATGAACACATTGCGTAGGATTACACGAACCCTCAATGCCGGAGTTAACAAGCTCCACAATAATGCTCATATTTTAGTAACCTTTAGTGTAAGATAGATCAACGAGACTAAACCAAGTACTAGCATAGCATGCACACTTGTCACCTTCATGCATATGTAGGAGGAATAGATCACATCAATATTATCATAGCAATAGTTAACTTCATAATCTACAAGAGATCATAATCATAGCATAAACCAAGTACTAACACGGTGCACGCACTTGTCACCTTTGCACACGTGCGGGAGGAATAAAACTACTTTAATAACACATCACTAGAGTAGCACATAGATAAATTGTGATACAAACACATTGCAATCATAAAGAGATATAAATAAGCACCTCACTATGCCATTCAACGGTGAATAAGTATTACGTGAAATCTAGCCTAAGAGACCCACACGGTGCACACCTTGTCACCTTTACACACGTGGGACTAGGAGTCTCCGGAGATCACATAAGTAAAACCACTTGACTAGCATAATGACATCTAGATTACAAGCATCATCATATGAATCTCAATCATGTAAGGCAGCTCATGAGATTATTGTATTGAAGCACATAGGAGAGAGATGAACCACATAGCTACCGGTACAGCCCCGAGCCTCGATGGAGAACTACTCCTCCTCATGGGAGCAGCGGCGGTGATGAAGATGGCGGTGGAGATGGCAGCGGTGTCGATGGAGAAGCCTTCCGGGGGCACTTCCCCGCTCCGGCGAGGTGCCGGAACAGAGATCCTGTCCCCCGGATATTGGCTTCGCGATGGCGGCGGCTCCGGCGGGTTTACGTGGGTTTCGTCAATTGGTATCGGGTTTTCCGATCCGGGGGCTTCTTATAGGCGAAGAGGCGGCGCGGGAAGGTCGAAGGGGGGCCCACACCCTAGGGGGCGCCCCCCTTGGCCGCGCCGGGGTAGGGTTTGGTGGCCCTGCCTCCCTTCTCCGGCGGTTCTCGTGTGTTCCGGATGCTTCCGGGTAAAATAGGAACACGGGCGTTGATTTCGTCCGATTCCGAGAATATTTCGTTACTAGGATTTACGAAACCAAAAACAGCGAGAAAACGGAAGCGGCACTTCGGCATCTTGGTAATAGGTTAGTTCCGAGAAAATGCACGAATATGACATAAAGTGGGCATAAAACATGTAGATAACATCAATAATGTGGCATGGGACACAAGAAATTATCGATACGTTGGAGACGTATCGGCATCCCCAAGCTTAGTTCCGCTCGTCCCGAGCGAGTAAAACGATAACAAAGATAATTTACGGAGTGACATGCCATCATAAACTTGATCATACTATTTGTAAAGCATATGTAGTGAATGCAGCGATCAAAACAATGTGTATGACATGAGTAAACAACTGAATCATAAAGCAAAGACTTTTCATGAATAGCACTTCAAGACAAGCATCAATAAGTCTTGCATAAGAGTTAACTCACAAAGCAATAATTCAAAGTAAAGGTATTGAAGCAACACAAAAGAAGATTAAGTTTCAGCGGTTGCTTTCAACTTGTAACATGTATATCTCATGGATATCGTCAACATAGAGTAATATAATAAGTGCAATAAGCAAGTATGTAAGAATCAATGCACAGTTCACACAAGTGTTTGCTTCTTGAGGTGGAGAGAAATAGGTGAACTGACTCAACATTGAAAGTAAAAGAATGGTCCTCATAGAGGAAAAGCATCGATTGCTATATTTGTGCTAGAGCTTTGATTTTGAAAACATGAAACAATTTTGTCAACGGTAGTAATAAAGCATATGCATCCTGTAAATTATATCTTATAAGTTGCAAGCCCCATGCATAGTGTACTAATAGTGCTCGCACCTTGTCCTAATTAGCTTGGACTAGCTGGATTATCACCGCAATACATATGCTTTAACCAAGTTTCACAAAGGGGTACCTCTATGCCGCTTGTACAAAGGTCTAAGGAGAAAGCTCGCATTTGGATTTCTCGCTTTTGATTATTCTCAACTTAGACATCCATACCGGGACAACATAGACAACAGATAATGGACTCCTCTTTTAATGCTTTAAGCATTTGACAACAATTAATTCTTTTCTCATTAGAGATTTGAGGATGTTTGTCCAAAACTGAAACTTCCACCATGAATCATGGCTTTAGTTAGCGGCCCAATGTTCTTCTCTCACAATATGCATGCTCAAACCATTCAACTCGGTGTAGATCGCCCTTACTTCGGACAAGACGAACATGCATAGCAACTCACATGAAATTCAACAATGAGTTGATGGCGTTCCCCGATAAACATGGTTATCGCACAACAAGCAACTTAATAAGAGATAAAGTGCATAATTACATATTCAATACCACAATAGTTTTTAAGCTATTTGTCCCATGAGCTATATATTGCAAAGGTGAATGATGGAATTTTAAAGGTAGCACTCAAGCAATTTACTTCGGAATGGCGGGTAAATACCATGTGGTAGGTAGGTATGGTGGACACAAATGGCATAGTGGTTGGCTCAAGTATTTTGGATGCATGAGAAGTATTCCCTCTCGATACAAGGTTTAGGCTAGCAAGGTTATTTGAAACAAACACAAGGATGAACGGTACAGCAAAACTCACATAAAAGACATATTGTAAACATTATAAGACTCTACACCGTCTTCCTTGTTGTTCAAACTCAATACTAGAAATTATCTAGACCTTAGAGAAACCAAATATGCAAACCAAATTTTAGCATGCTCTATGTATTTCTTCATTAATGGGTGCAAAGCATATGATGCAAGGGCTTAAACATGAGCACAACAATTGCCAAGTATCACATTACCCAAGACATTTATAGCAATTACTACATGTATCATTTTCCAATTCCAACCATATAACAATTTAACGAAGGAGAAACTTCGCCATGAATACTATGAGCTAAGAACACATGTGTTCATATGAACCAGCGGAGCGTGTCTCTCTCCCACACAAGCATGATGTAATCCAATTTATTCAAACACAAACAAAAATAGAAACAAACAAACAGACGCTCCAAGTAAAGTACATAAGATGTGGCCGAATAAAAATATAGTTTCGGGGAGGAACTCGATAATGTTGTCGATGAAGAAGGGGATGCCTTGGGCATCCCCAAGCTTAGACGCTTGAGTCTTCTTGATATATGCAGGGGTGAACCACCGGGGCATCCCCAAGCTTAGAGCTTTCACTCTCCTTGATCGTAGTATATCATCCTCCTCTCTTGACCCTTGAAAACTTCCTCCACACCAAACTCGAAACAACTCATTAGAGGGTTAGTGCACAATATAAATTGACATATTCAGAGGTGACACAATCATTTTTAACACTTCTGGACATTGCATAATGCTACTGGACATTAGTGGATCAAAGAAATTCATCCAACATAGCGAAAAAGGCAATGCGAAATAAAAGGCAGAATCTGTCAAAACAGAACAGTTCGTATTGACGAATTTTAAAATGGCACCAGACTTGCTCAAATGAAAATGCTCAAATTGAATGAAAGTTGCGTACATATCTGAGGATCATGCTCGTAAATTGGCATAATTTTCTGAGCTTCCTGCAGGGCAGTGGGCTCAGATTCGTGACAGCAAAGAAATCTGGAACTGCGCAGTAATCCAAATCTAGTACTTACTTTTCTATCAAAGACTTTACTTGGCACAACAAAACACAAAACTAAGATAAGGAGAGGTTGCTACAGTAGTAAACAACTTCCAAGACACAAATATAAAACAAAGTACTGTAGCAAAATAACACATGGGTTATCTCCCAAGAAGTTCTTTCTTTTTAGCCATTAAGATGGGCTCAGCAGTTTTAATGATGCACTCGCAAAAGATAGTATGTGAAGCAAAAGAGAGCATCAAGAGGCAAATTCAAAACACATTTAAGTCTAACATGCTTCCTATGCATAGGAATCTTGTAAATAAACAAGTTCATGAAGAGCAAAGTAACAAGCATAGGAAGATAAAACAAGTGTAGCTTCAAAAATTTCAGCACATAGAGAGGTGTTTTAGTAACATGAAAATTTCTACAACCATATTTTCCTCTCTCATAATAACTTTCAGTAGCATCATGAGCAAACTCAACAATATAACTATCACATAAAGCATTCTTATCATGAGTCTCATGCATAAAATTATTACTCTCCACATAAGCATAATCAATTTTATTAGTAATAGTGGGAGCAAATTCAACAAAGTAGCTATCATTATTATTCTCATCATCAAATATAGTAGGCATATTGTAATCATAATTAAACTTATCCTCCATAGTAGGCAGCACTAAAAGACCAATATCATCATAAATAGGAGGCAAAGTATCGGCAAAGTAAATTTTCTCCTCAATGCTTGGGGGACTAAAAATATCATGCTCATCAAAGCCAGCTTCCCCAAGCTTAGAATTTTCTATATCATTAGCAACATTGGTGTTCAAAGCGTTCATACTAATATTACTACCGAGCATGCAAATAAGATTTCATAGGTTTTTTAATTTTCGCATCAAACAATCCATGTTTTAAATCGGGAAATAGAACAAGAAGCTCATTGTTGTCCATTATGCCAAACTAGTGTAAACAAGAAACAAAAAGATGCAATTGCGGGATCTAAAGGAAATAGCTTCGAGCACACACACGACGGCGCCAGAAAAATACTTTACCTGAGACCGTAGTATGAGTGCCTTTTTACCTTTCCTCCCGGCAACGAGCGCCGGAAAAGTGCTTGATGTCTACGTTCCCCCTCCTTTCACTGTAGACAGTGTTGGGCCTCCAAGAGCGAGAGGTTTGTAGAACAGCGAGCAAGTTTCCCTTAAGTGGATACCCAAGGTTTATCGAACTCGGGGAGGAAGAGGTCAAAGATATCCCTCTCATGCAACCACTGCAACCACAAAGCAAGAAGTCTCTTGTGTCCCCAACACACCAAATAGGTGCACTAGTTCGGCGAAGAGATAGTGAAATACGGGTGGTATGAATAAGTATGAGCAGCGACAACGGTGCCGAGAAAAGTGCTTGGCGCGTAGTTGATGGTGGTGGTATTGCGACGGTAGTAACACGGTAAAACGAGTAAACAAGCGATAGTAACTCAGCGGTATTTAGGAACAAGGCCTAGGGATTACACTTTCACTAGTGGACACTCTCAACATTGATCACATAACAGAATAGATAAATGCATACTCTACACTTTTGTTGGATGATGAACACATTGCGTAGGATTACACGAACCCTCAATGCCGGAGTTAACAAGCTCCACAATAATGCTCATATTTTAGTAACCTTTAGTGTAAGATAGATCAACGAGACTAAACCAAGTACTAGCATAGCATGCACACTCTGTCACCTTCATGCATATGTAGGAGGAATAGATCACATCAATATTATCATAGCAATAGTTAACTTCATAATCTACAAGAGATCATAATCATAGCATAAACCAAGTACTAACACGGTGCACGCATTGTCACCTTTGCACACGTGCGGGAGGAATAAAACTACTTTAATAACACATCACTAGAGTAGCACATAGATAAATTGTGATACAAACACATTGCAATCATAAAGAGATATAAATAAGCACCTCACTATGCCATTCAACGGTGAATAAGTATTCACGTGAAATCTAGCCTAAGAGACCCACACGGTGCACACACTTGTCACCTTTACACACGTGGGACTAGGAGTCTCCGGAGATCACATAAGTAAAACTCACTTGACTAGCATAATGACATCTAGATTACAAGCATCATCATATGAATCTCAATCATGTAAGGCAGCTCATGAGATTATTGTATTGAAGCACATAGGAGAGAGATGAACCACATAGCTACCGGTACAGCCCCGAGCCTCGATGGAGAACTACTCCCTCCTCATGGGAGCAGACGGCGGTGATGAAGATGGCGGTGGAGATGGCAGCGGTGTCGATGGAGAAGCCTTCGGGGGCACTTCCCCGCTCCGGCGGGGTGCCGGAACAGAGATCCTGTCCCCCGGATCTTGGCTTCGCGATGGCGGCGGCTGCGGCGGGTTTACGTGGGTTTCGTCAATTGGTATCGGGTTTTTCGATCCGGGGGCTTCTTATAGGCGAAGAGGCGGCGCAGGAAGGTCGAAGGGGGCCCACACCCTAGGGGGCGCCCCTTGGCCGCGCCGGGGTAGGGTTTGGTGGCCCCGCCTCCCTTCTCCGGCGGTTCTCGTGTGTTCGGATGCTTCCGGGTAAAATAGGAACCTGGGCGTTGATTTCGTCCGATTCGAGAATATTTCGTTACTAGGATTTACGAAACCAAAAACGACGAGAAAACGAGACTGGCACTTCGGCATCTTGTTAATAGGTTAGTTCCAGAAAATGCACGAATATGACATAAAGTGTGCATAAAACATGTAGATAACATCAATAATGTGGCATGGGACACAAGAAATTATCGATACGTTGGAGACGTATCACCCACCACCAAGAAGATTGTTGGCCAAATGTAGGTATTTTTCATATTTTATTGAAACTTTGACATCAAATTTTCATTTTTTCATAAATAACGAGGCACTTGTAGCCTTTGCTCCAAAGTAAACTTTTGAATGTAGTTGGTGCTTCTTGCCTAAGTCTCTGCCTCCTTTGCGTGTTCCACTTGTTCTTACTGAAATGAAAGGCCACGACTAGTGGTTTATCCTCACATCCCCTTCTTATTCATGACGATTCACCTTAGTGCCTCTTCGGTGAAAGATGCATGGTGGAAGTTGTTCCATCGTCCCCATGGGAAATGAAAGAGATCTATAGATATGAAAGCTTTTATCTCATTTTTTAAATTTTTGTTGGGAGGGAGGGAGGGTTCCACTCTTGTTTTCATGAGGTGGGGTCCTATAATTATGTACTATGATCCTAGCACATTGCCATTCGGTGGATCTATATACCTCAAACTATCGTTCCTTTCCATCTCCAAAATGAGAAGCTATAACACCACCCTCCTAGTTTTCATAACCATGCTATTTTCAGGCATCCATTTTCATTTCCTTCTTGTTCTTTCTTCTCTTGGATTATGTTTTCCTTCTTTCTATACATAGTTCAGTACTATGGCATGGACTCCTAGTAAGCGGACCTTCCAGGCTTAGACGCTTAGTATGCGGATACTAAATTAAGTTATCCCAAATTTAATTGGAGTAATATACCGCTAGAAAAGGAACGAGACTAAAAAATGTAAACCAAACAGAAAACCAGAAAAGGAAAACAAAGAAGATAATTCCAAATTCTTCCTCATGGAAAAAGTGGATGATCCTAGCCCAATGCCAAACTCTGGGCCCTCGGCTGCCTCACTTCATCGGCCCGAGGCCACGTCCACGCCGCCACTGACAGAATCCCACTCACGCGCAACCTGCACCGCGCCGCTCACCCACCGGCGGCCACCGGAGACCAATCGAGGGGGCATCTGCAAACGACCACTCCTCGGACACGGAGCCGGAGGGTCTCCTGGCTTAAAAAAACCCTCTTTTCCTCGACCAGGCCGCGACACTTGCCGTTCCCCATTCCCCACTCTCCCCACCCCCACACCCCGCCGCTGATCCCTCCGCCCCGCCCCGCCATGGCGGTCACGGGGAAGGGCAAGCAGCTCGCCTCCGACGCCCCGGGCGCCTCCGCCTCCGGCACCAAGCGCCGCCTCGGCGGCGGCGGCGCCGGCGCGGGCCCCTCCTCCTCCTCCTACAAAGCCGCCGCCAAGCGCGGCCGCCGCGAGGGCGTCCTCCAGTTCTTCGACGACGTCGCCGGCGTCGACGACGAGTACGAGGAGGAGGACGAGCCCGAGTCCGAGGAGGACTTCGACGACGACGACGGTAAGGATCCGTCCGATTTCCCGTCACCCACCCACGCGGTCGGTCCGTGGCCTCGGCGCGCGGATCGATTGGGTGGGGTTTTAGGGTTCCGACCAATGCTGCCCCGTTTACCCCCCGCCCTTTCATTGAGATCCCCTTTCTTTTAGTTCGGTGTTGAGTGGGTGTTTTTTGCTCGTCCACAGTAGATTTTTGTTGGTTGGGGTTTTTGTTTCCTCCACTCGTTACAGTAAACCCTCGAGATAGCCGTCTCAAAATCTCTCACCTACTGCCCAAGATTATTAGTTACACTCTAAAAGTTGTAGAATCCGGAATCCTAACCAATGCAAGTCCAAACAACAAGTTTCATCTTTATATATGGTGACCATGATGCATGTTCAAGTGCTTAGCTGCATTATGTTTTTTTCTTCCTTTTTTTGCTTTGTGGGAGGGAATCAAGAGTTAGGATGGTTGGTTTTCTCTTGTATGGCCAGTACGGCAAAACCTCCACACAAATCACGCCATTTTTTATTACCGGTTTTCAGTGTTAGTAGGAGGGTTTGGCCTTTTCTCATTAACAAGTATTACCAGAGAACTGTAGGTTACTGTCCCTTTCTAGGCACTAATAATTCTCAGTTCACCCTTCACTATCGCAAGACAAGCTTGTTTCTACTTGTTGGGCAATCACTGCCTTATAACAATCTTCTGCTAATGAGCACTGCAGGTTTCGTTCCTGAGCCACCGAGAAAAAGCGATAACAACAGAAGGGCCGAAAGATCACACCCTCTTCCATTTCTCGGGCATGTGAAGGAAGAGGAGCTGAGCGGCGACGAACTCGAGGAGTTCGTCAGGCAGCGCTACTCTAGTCGTGTGAGACATGCCGGTCATGGTGGCTCTGCCCAGTATGACGACGCGGAGGATGAGGAGTTCACCCATTTGAACGAGCCTATTATCTGGAGAGTCAAATGCATGGTTTGTGATTGCTGGATGTCCGGCTCTGTTCTGTTGGTCTAGCGTTTGATAGCTAGATGCTTATTCGTGTAAGCTGAATTGCAGGTTGGGCGTGAGCGGCAAATGGCTTTCTGCCTCATGCAGAAGTTCGTTGACCTGAAGAAGTATGGCACAAAAGTGCCAATTATCTCGGCGTTCTCACTTGACCATGTGAGAGGATTTGTTTTTGTTGAAGCTGAGAAGGCGTGTGATGTTACAGAGGTGCGTAGTTGGATACTTCCATTGAAATCAAACAACATGAGATCCACTGCGTTATGTGGTTTCAGATGATATAAGATAATACTTAACATCAAGATTTGGTGAAGGTTTAAAATGTCCTGTTTTCTTCTGTGAGTAGCAATTCTTTATTTTTTCCGCTTAACTCTCACACACTTCGATTCATCCTATCTCCCGTATAATTTTCAAAGTTTTAAGTTCAAAATTTGAAATCTGAAAAACATACTTCATCTTTGACAGTTGACATAAGTTTTCTTCCCCTCTGATTTCTCCATGTATATGCTGTACATAATTTCTTGGTTGTGAAATGACCAACTGACCATATGGTCATCTCTTCCTACAGGCATGCAAAGGATTTTGCAATGTTTATGTAAGCCGAAGCAGTCCTGTTCCTGCAGCTGAAGTTCCTAGCTTGCTATCACCTCGTGCAAAACCAGCTGGAGTCTCTCCAGGCACATGGGTGCGCATGAAAGCTGGAAATTATAAAGGAGATCTAGCACAGGTATTGTAATACAATTGGGGGTGTGGTGATCTATCATCTTCATATCTTCTCAAATTCTTTCTTCATAAAATCTCTGAATTTTAGGTTGTCGGTGCGGATGATGGGCGGAAAAGGGTGTTGATAAAGCTTATACCAAGAGTTGATCTCCGAGCTATTGCGAAAAAATTTGTAATGCTCTTACACTTTTGTCTGCATTCTATTTTTTTTTCTTTTGGCAGTGAAAAGCCTTGCAACATTTTCATCTGCCTTGAGCTCAATTTGTGCTTGCTGAAGTTAAACTCATATCTGTCTTGTTGAACTCTGTTGGCTGTCAATCACAAAAATAGTTCAGCTGATTTTCACTATGTATTGTCCCTACTTCCCAAAATTCTTTCCTTGCCATTTGGCAGCAATGCTGATCTGGGTAATGCATCTATGTTTGTATGTGTTGGTGGCTTTAGCGTCAACCTTGGACACCTGCCTTTGTCGTAGAAAGTTGATCACCAATGTTGTTTTGTGTTACAGTAAAAAGTATGGCAGTGAACTCTGTGGTGTGTAATGCCTGGTTGCATTGTGTTCTATATTTGCATTATGTTCTTGTCTGGCTAACAGGTGTATGCATTCGCCTTTGCAGGGCGGTGCAATTTCCCTAAAAGGAGCTCCAGTTCCAGAACCACGACTAATCAGTTCACAGGAGCTAGAGTAATTGTTTCTGATTTTTGTCCAGTGTTTCATTGTCCTGTGTCCAGTAGCCTTGCGCTATCATTTGTTTCTAATCAGGCTTTCACATCCTTTCCATGATCTTGCTGATCCTACTAGGCTCTTTGCACCTCATATTGAGAGGAAGCGTGATCGTCAGACTGGTGATGTTTTTGAAGTGCTTGATAGTTTGATGTTCAAAGATGGTTTCCTGTATAAGAGAGTTGCACTTAGTTCTTTGATTTACTGGGGGATACAACCAACGGATACTGAGCGTGTCAAGTTCTCTTCTAGTCCAAGCACTAAAACTTCTGCTGATGACATGGATTGGGTCTCCAGCGTTTATGGTCAGAAGAAAAGGAACGTGTCCAGAGAGCCTGATATGAATCCATCATCATCTTCTAAAGACAAGTGCTCCAAGGCATCAAATCTTAAAGGTTCCAGTTCTTCAAATCTTAAAGGTTCCAGTTCTGCAGAAAATTATGATGATGATGGTGATGGCGAGGATGATCAATTCCATCTCCATGATCTTGTACTTTTTGGGTGAGTCCCCTTTTTTATGATCTTTATTCACTGATCAATGTCAACTAAGTACTAGGTTCAACATATTTTATTTCCTAATGAGCAGGCGAAAAGATTTTGGGGTGATTATTGCTGTTGAAAAAGATGGTTTTAAGGTATCCTTCTCATGCGCACACCAGACTTCAGTTCCACATTTTTGTGTTCTGTTCTAAGAACAAGTGATTTTCTTGTAGATTTTAAAGGGTGGTCCTGAAGGAACCGCTGTGACAGTTAGAAAGCAGGATATTAACAGAGGATGCGTAGACAAAATGTTTACAGCTGTTGACCATCAGAAGAAGACAATATCCATGAATGACACAGTTAAAGTTCTGGAAGGACCAGTTGAGGTGAGATTTTAATTTCCTATTATCAAAGTCAGCTATTATGAAGCCTTTATTTTGTTAGCAGTATGTGGAAGTATGCATCCTTTTTGCTTTTCATGAAAGCGTTAAATTAAAATATTTTCTATATTCTTCTGTGTTCATGGTCAAATATTTGCTAATTGCACCAATCTTGTACGTTAAATGATATATTGTTGTTGTTGTAGTGACATGCTTCATAGCTATGAATTATGTCTTTGCAGTTCCCGTATTTGAGAAAGCATTCCTTCCACTCGGCCCCCCAACTGACCTGCTTAATATTATGTTGCAGGGTAAGCAAGGAGTTGTTAAACACTTGTACATGGGAATACTCTTTATATATAATGAAAGTGAAAGTGAGAACGGCGGATATTTCTGTGCCCAATGTGGGTCATGTGAAAATATCAAGAAAAGGAGGGAACTGACAAATTCGGTATGTTTTATGTAATACATCTGCTTGTCAATGAATCAGAACTATTCTTTTGTTCACTCTGTTTTTGGTGTATCAGGAGGATAGTCCAATTCCCATGTTCTCGGACTCGGGTTTTATACCATCTGAGCAAAATGAACAACGTAGCAGTAAGTGTTTCATGATTTTTTTACATGTTTTTAAATGGTTAGATTTTATGGCTTGAAACAGAAGTTAAATTTTGTTTTGATTTCCTTGACCATACAGACGAAAGGCCTTATAGGGCACCCAGAGAACAACTCTTCTCAATCGGGAAATGCTCCGTATACGGAAGGGTCCTTTGAAGGGCTATCTCTGCCGTGTAATTCGGATATTCCGAAATGATGTAACTGTTAAGCTAGATTCTTTGCTGAAGATAGTTACAGGTTAGTTAGATAAGTATGCTCGGATTAGAGACATACTTTGGGCAATGCTTTACTTCATTGTTTTATGTTGTGCAGTGCAAGCAGAGTTTCTCTCAGTCCCGACTAAAAGGGGGTATGCAGCTAAATCATGTTTCAAGCTTCTCTTACCTTGTTGCTTGTTATAGTGTTGTGTGAATCGTCATATTGAGGCATGATTTCACCATGACATTTGCTTCTTGTTATGTTATGCCAGGGATAACTCATGTAGTGCTCCATCTAGTTCTTTTGGAAATCATGATACATCATTTTTGGGTAAGTGTCTGTTTCATATGCACACTTGTTATTTCTACATGCCAGATTGATCTCTGTCATGTGTACAAGAAAAAAAGTTGCCCATCTTTTCCAAAGCTACTTTGGTACTGGCCTACTGCCTATAATGAGGCCACGTCCCCTATTAGTAGAGCTTATAAGATGTGACAAATTGAAAACTGATTGTTTAACTGTTTATAAGGTGCATACGACTCAAATTCTTTGATAATAGCTCATCAGT
This sequence comes from Lolium rigidum, assembly GCF_022539505.1. Lineage (NCBI taxonomy): Eukaryota > Viridiplantae > Streptophyta > Magnoliopsida > Poales > Poaceae > Lolium > Lolium rigidum. The sequence goes on along the minus strand of NC_061511.1, from coordinate 238,761,898 downwards.
TTGTTCTTCTAATACATGGATTTGTTATCTTGCTTTTATATTTAGGTTCAGAAACAGCCAAAACCTCATGGGACAATGGATTTACATCTCTTGGCAGGTTCGTTTCAATTTTTTCAGTTTCATTTGTGATTCCATATTAATTACTGGTTTCCTGTAAACCAGCCAAACTGGACTTTTAAGATTTTGTAATATGTGTCTGGGTTGGGGAATGGGTTGGTAGACCTACATATGCAATCCTCTTTATGCAACCCTACCCATCCATCAAAACAGCACTGTGCAATTGACTTGCTAATGAACAGTTAACAGTTACCAACAATGAGAAACCAAAAGGACCAATTTCAGATTACCTTTCTATCATTCTAGATGAGTTACTTTGCAATTGGCGGAGAAAGTATGGCAACCATAATCTTAAGTTGATGAACTTACGTATTATTTTGTGTAATGCTATCTTTTATATGCAGTAATCGTTTGGTTTTTTTGTTGGTGGACACTCAATGGATATAAAACTTAAGTTTTTGAGCTGCAAAAGTTGCACAAAAGATGAAAAGATGAAAACTTAACCTTTAATTTCTAATCAGTAATTTGCTGTATCCGATTTCTTTAATCATAGCTACCAGTACTGTATGCTATGCGAGTAGTGCCATGAACCAGATTTATTTTTGTTTGCACATTAACGATCCTCTATTTTTCGTTCTTCTGTTCTTGTAGTTGGTAATGAGTAGATCAAGACTATCATTACAAAAGAGAAATTCCTAGGATTGCAACTCGTACTAAGTAGTAACAATTTTTTCCTTCTGGCTTGTTGCAAATGGCTAAGTGTTAAATAAGAATCTTACCTTTTATTACTGATCTTCATAATTTCCTATCACATCTTTGCTTGCTTAAAAACTGTTGTTTCCTGTACTGCAAGCCTGCAACAACTGTAACTATTATGTTCTCCTAAGAAAATACCTATTGTTACTATCCTAGTAAATGCTGCACTAGAACTATCACCTTTATTTTTTTTGTTATGAAACAAAATAATATGCAATGCTATATGTATTTGACTAATCGAACATAGGATACTGAATATTGATTTTTTTACTTCAAAGCTTCTTAATTTTCTAGGTCGTTAAATCTTTATAGCCCAGAAGTTCACAGAATGTAAAAGAACGTACATCACTGATCACAATAACTTGATGATCCTTAGTGAGTATTTATATTTTTATTTAGGGTACCCTTTGCGAGTTTGTTAGGATCCATCAGCCTTTTTTATTTCATTTTGTTTTGCACTGCTAACCCAGTTCCCTATTATCTTGCTTCTTGTACATAACTGGTTGGTATCAAATTCTTTCTGGTTGGGCTTATTTCACTTAGAAATTTTAATATCGCTTTGAGAAATAAATGGCCTGAGTAATTATTGTTTGCATTTATTGTAATTACTATTACTGAATTGGTTATTATTCACTGCAGTGATTCTTGGCAACCTTCAAGTTCTGCATTTCCAGCCCAGAATGCAGGTAATATCTAGCTTTAGGCCTTACTATGTGGTATGGTTTGGAGTCTTCCATCTTGGTACTCCCTCTGATCCATATTAGTTTTCACCAATATAGATGTATCTAGATACATTTTAGTTTTAGATACATCCATATTAGCGACAAGTAATATGAGTCGAAGGGAGTAGAATATTTTGGAGCTTCATTTATTTTTCTGTTGGTTTGATAAGAATGATATTGCACCATTTAGTCTACTGGAAATTCTTTTGAAAGTATTAGACACCTGATCAGCTGTAAATTCTATAATTTTTGTAAGGCTTTGGATTGGTGCAAGAATTTGACCAATTAGTGGATAGATTGGGCCTGCTAGGAGCTGTATGAGACAAATCAGTTTAGTCTGTGAGGGGATGAACAGTGAATTAACATGTTGGATGGGAAGGAACATGACTTCTTAACAAACTACATCACAAAGTAACTTGTTTATAGTAGGGCATCTTTTAGAAGATTTTCGATCTCAAAATCTTCCAATAGATGATTAAGTTGTAGGAAGTGTTACCCCAAATATCCAACTTTTGTACCCTTCGTCTGATATGTTTTTCATTTGAAAGAAATTTACACGTGTTACATCTATATTGTAATTTGTAAGGGTCTGTATTTCATGTGATAACTATTCCCTAGAAATACCATAATTAGCCTGGTGTTAACATATGTTGCAGCTCTTGTTTGTAAGCATTGCAATGTAAAAACCTATATTTCAGGCCTTTGCACTAGGCAGTCAGGGATATATGATGTTTAGTGGATATATATAAATAATAAAGTGGTCATTAATTCGAATAATTGGCCACCACTTCAAATGCAATGTCTGTCTTCTGACATTCGTTAGGTCCATTGTTCCTCTAAACTAATTTCTGCATCCCTTATGCACCCCCATCAACTGTGCTGTCCACTAGGGTATGGCTTTTGCTTTTTTCGATGTTACACGTGCAACACCATGCTCTGCTTACATCAATCTGTGTTTTGTGCATAACCTCGCGATTCAGTTGACTACACAGTCAAACAGCAAACAGTGTATTTTTTTTTATATCACACCATGTCCACTTGCATCTTTGTGGTAGAAAACAAAACCAGTACGCATGGAATGGTTTCAAATTCTAGGGCATGATATTGTTGTCCTAACTTAGCTTTAGATGTAAATTCAGTCCAGATATTACGCTTATTTATGTTGACTGATCTGCTGAGTCAAGGTTGGTTTGGATATAAGTAAAACAGTTTGTATTAGAACTCTCCCTCTCCCTGGTGTGGGTCTGTGCTATCAATAAGGGAAAATTTGCTACAGGACACTGTTAATTTCTGGCATTTGCCGCAACACTGCGACCTATTGTGTCTTTGCCAGGTACCATTACAATTTTGTGGCACATTTGCCAGAACACACCGCATGGCCAAAAAACTGAAAGTTCGGCACTTTTGCCCTGGATGACCATGCATGCTATGACTGGTTTTGAAGACAATGTGCCAAACTTCCCGTTTTTGGCCATGCGGTGTGTTCTGGCAAATGTGGCACACAATTGTAATGGTACCTGGCAAAGACACAAATGAGTGGTGTTCTGTGGCAAACGTCAGAAATTAACAGTGTCCTGTAGCAAATTTTCCCTATCAATGAAGTGCAGATACTGTAACTGTCATTGCTCAGCATGCCATGGAGATATAAGTCGTACAGTAAAATCCACCATACATTAATAGCACACCATGAGCTTTGGCCTGCAGTATAGCAAATAATACTTGCATATTGATCTCTAATGGTTGCAAACCTTGAGCTTTATAAGTTGCACCAACAGAAATGATCTTGTATCATGGTGCATACTAAAGCATGATATAAAGGTCGAGAGTTTCATGCGTGGTAGTCATTTATTTCACTTTCGGGGAAGTTGGAGACATCATCTCTCTGCAGCAATGCAAAATATTATATGACAAAGTTCCTCTTATGTTTTGTTGATTTTTTTACGTTCATTCACCAGTAGTTGATGTGTTTATAGTTTTGCTGATTCACCTTTACATCTTCAGATGGAGAAGCAGAAGTTGATCCTTGGTGTAAGAAACCAACATCTGCTGATGGTGATTCTGATCCATGGGGCAATAGCACTACACAAAAGGAAAGCTCCAGTGACGATGCATGGGGTAAACCAGCTGGAGGTAGTAGTGGATTTGATGCTGGTGGCAGCTCTTGGGGTGGAGCAGCAGTCAACAAGGATAGTGAAAAGAGTGACAACTGGGGTGAAGCATGCAAGGTGGTGGACATGGCAACTGGTGGTGACACAGATCCTTGGGGCAGTAAGGTTAAAGTAGTTAAGGAAGCAGATAGTTGGGGAAACTTGCCAGGGCCACCAGAGAAGGAAGAGGACGGTCAAGGATGGGGCCAACCTTTTGGCAAGTCAAACCAAGATCAAGAAAAAGGGACAGGATCGAAAGACACAGACAAGAGTGGGTCTTGGGATACTGCTGTTGCTATTCGTGTCGGCTCGGATGATGATGCCTGGGCTAAGTCTGATGCTTTGCCTGTTGCTCAAGATGATGCCTGGGGGAAGAAGTCAAAAGACACCAATGGTGACCAAGCAGCTGAGTGGAACAAAGCTGGATCATCAGACCAACTTGGTGGCAGTGATTGGAGTACACCAAAATTTTCTGGGGGTGCTGGTTCATCAAGCTGGAACAAGGGAGAGGCAGTTGGGGGAGATAGTCAGAATAGCACCTGGAGCAGACCTGCTGGAAACTTTGAAGCTGGGCGTGGGTTTGGGCAAGGACGTGGGAGAGGCCGGGGCCGGGAATCTGGGGATTCGGGTGGCAGAAATGACCAAGAAAGCTGGAAGGGATCATGGGATAATGACAATTCTGCAAAGCCCTCTTGGAGGTCTGGTACACAGGTAGATAACGAAGTTGGAGATTCTGGTGGATACAGGGGAAGAGGAAGGGGCCAATATGGAGGACGAGGGAGAGGAAGAGACAATGGTGGGAGAAATGGAAATGGAGGCGGCTCTGAGTTTGGAAGGGAAAGGAGCAGTGGTGATACACCAAACTGGGGAAACAGTCAGCCTTGGAGTGGCAGTGAAGGCACCAAGACATGCGATGAAAATCAGACTTCCACCTGGAACTGCTCGGAGGATAAAAAACTGTCTGGAGGTGAGTAGCCTGTTTCAGACTTGCAGCGTTATCAGATGGACATGGTTGGAGTACTACTTTCTCTAGTATAAATGTACACTTAAGTTTTGGATCACCTTTCAATTTGATATTGCCATCAGGACCTAAAGAAATATCAAACCTGTACTTGTGCTTATTTAATTTTGTCAGGATTACACTAAAATTTCTCATACTGCTTAGAATTGTGCCTCTTTTATTACTCTTGACTGTTGGTGAAGCATAACTTGATCCTTGGCTTTAGCAAAGATACAAGGTTCTTACCGGTGTTCTCTTGTGTAGGTGAAGAAGATGATCCTTGGGGGAGCAAGGTGGTTACAAAAGGTGACGAAGATATAATTGGAATATTACTCTTGACTAGTTTCTTCTTGACTGTTGGTGAAGCACAGCTTGATCCTTGGCTTTAGCAAAGATGATATCTGCCAAATACTGAGAATACTAGTACTACAAGGTTCTTACCTGTATTCTCTTGTGTAGGTGAACAAGATGATCCTTGGGGGAGCAAGGTGGTTACAAAAGGTGACGAAGAGATAATTGAAATAACCATATTTCGTACTCCCTCTGTCCAGAAAAGGATGTCTCACTTTACGTAGATATGTATGTATCTAGATGAGTTTTATTGTGTAGATACATGCAACTTTTGACAAAGTTGAGACATCCTTTTTTAGGACGGAGGGAGTACTCAGTTTGATGTTTTGATTTTTGAGCCATAGTTGTATGTTGACTTCTCAATCTTGTAGGCCAAGAGAAACAAAATGATGCTTGGTCAAGTAAGGTGACTTCGACTGCAGGTGCCGAGAACAATGATGGCTGGAACACAAAGGCGAAAGAGTTATCCTGCAGCCTTGGGTCTAAGTCGGAGAATGCTGCATCTGGTAGTTCTAAAACAAAGAAAAATATACTTTTACGCTAGACTGTTGGTGTATATGCTGCAAGCTTATCTTTTATGCTCATGTTTAGGTGAAGAAGGACGAGATGATCCTTGGTCAAGCAAGATTGTTTCTACTCCTAAAGGTGCTTAGGGGACTTACTGAACTCTTCATACTTGATGCTGTGTTTGGGTGAACATTTTGATTTTGTTTTCTTGTGGTACCTTGTGATGCTTATATTTGATTCTCTTGTAGGCAAGGAACAAGAAACTGATCCCTGGGCAAGCAAAGTATCTTCTACTGCAGCAGTGGAAAAAGCTGACACCTGGGGCAATGGAAATGGAGGGAGTTGGAACACTTCTGGTTCCTCTGTTGGGCATCAGGAATCTTCTTGGGGCAAACCAAGCTCCTCAAGTGGAGATCAAGAGCCAGCTTGGAAGAAGCCAAATTATGGTGATGATAAGACTGGATTCGGTAGGGGTGGATTCGGAGCTGGGAATCGAGGCAGAGGGAGAGGAAGGTTTGGGGACTCGTCATGGGATGGAGGAAGTAACATAAATGATGGATCAGGTGGAGAAAGGTCTGAAGGTGGCAGAGGAAGAGGTAGAGGGCGTTTTGGTAGAGGTGATCGCAATCAAGGCAACAACTTTGGGTCAGGAGACAGGGATGGAGGCAGTTGGAGCTCTGGCAGGGGAAACGGAGGCCGAGGTGGTGGTTACAGAAACTCGAATGACAACAATGAGGGAAGGTCCTCCAGTCAAGATGGTGGTGGTGGTTGGTCTCAGTCGACGGACTGGAATGCCAGCAAAAAGGGAAACACCGAAGGAGATCAAGCTTTTTCACAAGGCAACTCCAGCTGGGGAAGTGACAAAAATGATAGCTGGGGAGCTCCGAAGCCATCTGGTGGAGGTGATCAGGCAGGAAAGAAGGATGGAAACAACACCTGGAATCAAAACAAGCCACCTTCTGGCGGTGGATCATCTATCCTGGGCCAGCCACCTTCTGGCGGTGGATCATCTATCCTGGGCCAGTGGGGTGGTCCACCTGGCGACACTACTGCTGGCAGAGGTGGAGGATCTGTTGGGGGAGGATCGTGGGGAAACAACGAAGAAAAGTCCAGCTGGGGGAGTGACAAAAATGATAGCTGGGGAGCGCCAAAACCATCCGGTAGAGATGAGGCAGGCAAGAAGGATGGAAACAACACCTGGAGTCAAAGCAAGCCATCTTCTGGCAGTGGATCCTCCATCCTAGGTCAGTGGGGTGCTCCTCCTGGTGACACTACAGCAGGCGGAGGAGGATCATGGGGAAAGAGCAGTGATGATGGCTGGAATTCGTCAAAAGGAACTGGAGGTTCAGGTATGTCCACCTAGGATCCTCTGCGGCAAACAGTGACTGTCACTTGAAAGCTCAATTGTGTTTAAGCTTCAGTGCTTTCACTACGTGCCCTCTGTTTTTTTGCCCCGAACATCCTGTGTTTAAAGTCCAATCACATTTCTCACTTCCTTGTCTGTTCACATGTATTTGCTATGCTAATTTTACAAGTTGATTTAAAGCACTCTTTCTCATGTTATTTCAGAAGGTGGTTCTAGGAAGGAAGGATCTTCGGACAAGGCCGAAGGGAGCGGGAGCCAAGGAGGCGGTGGTGGCAGTTCCTGGGACAAGGCAGGTGGTGGTGGATGGGACAGCAGCAACAAGGGTGGGGATGCTGGCAGTGGTGGTGGTGGGTGGTAAGCTTGCTCCAGAATCAGCTGCGCCTGATCTTTGGGCTTGTACGTAAAGGGTTTGCACTATGTAGTATGTACATCTCTGTGCTGTAGCACGGTACCTGTGGTTGGTTCCTTTGCCATTGGCTACTTGAATCTTATAAACATGGCCTAGCTGGGGCAGGACGTTCCCTCTTAGTGGCAGTTAGTAGTGCCAGCTAAACGTTGCCTAGTAACTGAAGTACCTTTTCTATTATCTTGTCTGAGATTTCCACGTGGTTATTATTGCAATGCTATGTCATGGCGATGCCCTTGGTTGGATGCATGTGTAATGTGTATGCGTCCTAAATGGCTCTGGACGCTTATATAGCTTTACTATCACCCGGAATGGACATTTTCTTCCAGTCTTGAAATAATCGATTATTCTGGCTACTGCAGTTTTGGTCTAGCTGGAGAAGGCAGAATCAGATACATAAATTTGGGAAATTTAAATATTTTTTCATCCGTTAGCTACTAACCTGTAGAAGACGGGCCCTATTCTTGCCACACGAAAAGAAAAAGTTAGCCCTGACGATGGCCTAATTCGAGTTAAAACTGTTCTGGTAATGTTGACGTTCGTTGTAGAAATTGTTGTGGTAATACCAGGTGGATACGTTCCAAGTGGACGATTCTGGTATTTTGCTAAGATGGATCTCCTTGAATCTTGGTTCAGTTGTTAAGTTAACATTGCTGCTCGATTGGTGTACTGACATCTATACTTGTTTGGTTTGGTTCAGGGCGTATGCAAGAGGCAAAACATATTGCTTCTTACGTATCGAGACCAATTGCGCAGTTTCATTGTGAGCGTATTGACGTTATGTTAAAATATATTTTGAAGTGAAAAAAATTCCAGAAATAAAATTTTGCATGTACATCTAGACATTGTATGTTCCTACACGGGTTTTCAGAAAATTTTATTTTTTTATATGTCTCCTATCAAAAAGACAAATTTGATGCTACACCATGCATTACGTGTATGACAGTTGTTTTGTCTTTTTGTACATGCCACATAAAATGTTGGTTTTTACGAAAACTTGTGTACAAACATAACATGTCACAATGTACACCACAGATTTTATGTCAATTTTTTTAACATTGTTAAAATTAATTTTTAATTATTTTGCATATATGCAAATCTCCTACACTAGAATCACTACTCATCTGTATCTGTTTTTCTTTCTTTTTCTCTGTATCTGCAACGGGTTTTGGAATTTTGGTATGAATTGGGGGAAGAAAAATGTTAACAGGTTTTCAAGATTGTTTTGTGATCATTTCTGAAAGGTCCCACTGCCACACCCCTCTGTGAGGTCGGCCTGTGAACTGGTAGTTGCGCACTTCAGTAAGTTCCACATCCTCACCCGAATGTCATTGGAGTTCCGTTGTGCTGATAGCTTCTTCGTAAATACCCCGGACGACAAAACCCTCTATCCAAGATTTCTCTCTCCATGTGCAAATGTTCCCCGAGTCAGAAGGGAGACGCAAGGAGGAATCGAGACTAGGGCATGCATGATCGAGACTCTGGTGCTCCGACATTAGACCACACCAGCAACGCCTTTGTCCGCATGTAATGTAGGTTTTCTGAACATAGCTTATCCTCACGCTAAAGAAGAAGCTACGTCTCTGTCCATAGGCGGTTGCTCAAATTCTTGGTGCTTCCCATTTCCGAAGACACATCACCGATATTATGTGTCACTCAACGTCCTTA
>NC_061511.1:238636135-238752818 GCF_022539505.1 Lolium rigidum | reverse complement strand
AGAAACAATATGGGCCCCGGGAAGCTCACCCGGGAGAGGCCCGAGGGTCAAAAGAGACCGAGGTGGCATGGCCAGAAGCAGCCGTCTGCGCCGCCACCCACCTCTTTCGGCCGTCGATCGCCCGTTTAGCCCTGGATTCTTTCGCGCGCCAAGACATATTTTTCCCTAAAATTAAACCACTATATATGTGGCCACGAAGAGTTCTCGGGAGGAGAGCACTGCTGTGACGACAAACACCAAAATGGAGGCTACTCGCTGAGAAGATTTGAGGGGGAAACTCCCGCGGGATCACTGGGCCTCGGGAGGGATCTCCACCGCCCTCCTAACGTCGTCATCATCATCACCATGACCAAGAGGGAGTAGTCCACCTGCTGGACTACGGGTTTGTGGCGATGCAGATTGATCTATTTCTTTCATGTTTCTTCATAGTACTTAGTGCCATATGAGTCGCCTATCATGATTTATGGTCATATTTGTAATGCATATGTGGTGGATGCTTATTCTGAGATATTGTTTTGTGGGATTAGATCTTATTATGTTGTGAGATGTATTGATACATATTATGTACCTCGTTCTTAAGGGTTTATGTTACGATCCAACATCTATGCAAGAGTGTGTGTAGGGTGATGTGTGTATTAGATGGAGTAGCATGGTTTTAGTGATTGGATAGTGACAATATGTTCATGATCTATTATGCCTTTGCCTTTATTTTGTTACCTCACTAGGGATAAAGTGAATGCATGTGTTATATTCGCCATGTGACAACAATGATGAGTTTGTTTGTTCAAGGTAACATATTTGAGTGTTCAAACTCAATGTCAAAGTACTTATTGCTATGCTCGTGCTAATTCTTAATACAAAATTGATGAAGTTTTTATTCTCGTGGAGTACTAAGAGAGTGTGTGTTGCATCATCTCTATGGTATGACGTGATGCCCATATTAATTTTTATCTTACATATAATATTATTTGCACCTTCCTTATATCTTATTGATGAAATGCGTTTGTGGTCCGCCACAACTTTGTGAGAGAATAGTCAAGTGTACCCATGAACCCCGATCCACTTTTTATCATAAGACACACCTTTATATTGCTTTTACATTGTTTTCTATGTCTTAGCTATTTTAAATCCGAGGTGCAAAAATATTTACTTTTTTATTTGCACCCAAAACACAAAAATCAACATCTTTACGGTGTTTACTTAGTTATCTTATCTAGTTTAGTTTCTACTTGTTTTTATTGCTACTTGTATTATTTACTTACGCGAAACCTTGTGCTTGACAACGCCACACAGTGGAGTTGGGGACGCAATGATATTTATTTTACTTGCGGATTGCTTGAAGAAGAGATAAGAATACACTCTTGCTTCCGGGTTCCCCGAGAGTTCGATATAAACCCTCGAGTCACCTTTGTGGGGAAGATACTCCCTTCATACAACACTCTACACTTGGAGTCCCAACGTATCAGGATCTTTTAGCGTTGCTAGTAGACGTCATCAAATAGTGCTAAATTTTGAGCTATCAACCTGCCACTTGTTTTCCATTACATGCAGAAATATTTTTCTAGAGTGGCCACCAAAGAATGTCATACAATGCTCCACCCACAAATTTCTTGGTCATGGAGCAAACATTAGTATGCACAATGTCAAGGACATTATCTCATGATGCAGCACGAGTGTACAAATGCAAGCCTATGTTGTTGCAAAACACTGTTCACGGGGTTTTAAAGTTATACCTTTTATTTACTGGACCTTTCTGGATTAGTTTATATCTTGGGTTGTGTTGGTGGATGGAGATAGGCTAGGGTTGAGGTTTCACCTGCAACTATGCATACATATGGGATAAACATAAAGTCAACACATTTATGTGTAAATTATGTAAAATAGATATGATTTGTGGGCAGCATATATGTGAATACTTCACGTTTCGCGCTCATCGGGTCCAACCATCGCGTCTTGGTTTAGGCGTTGAGAACCACATAAAGGGGACCATCACGTCGTGTGTGGTGCTACCGCTAGTCGGGAGGAATTTTGCTCGACGCCCACGCGATGTCTACGTTCCCCTCTCCTTTCACCAGAGACGGTGTTGGGCCTCCAAGAGCAGCGAGGTTTGGTAGAACGGCAGACAAGTTTCCCTTAAGTGGATACCCAAGGTTTATCGAACTCGGGGAGGAAGAGGTCAAAGATATCCCTCTCATGCAACCACCGCAACCACAAAGCAAGAAGTCTCTTGTGTCCCCAACACACCAAATAGGTGCACTAGTTCGGCGAAGAGATAGTGAAATACAGGTGGTATGAATAAGTATGAGCAGTAGCAACGGTGCCAGAAAAGTGCTTGGCGCGTAGTTGATGGTGGTGGTATGCACGATAGTAGCATGCAGGCGGTAGTAACTCAGCGGTAGTAACGCAACGTAGTAAACAAGCGGTAGTAACTCGGCGGTATTTAGGAACAAGGCCTAGGGATTACACTTTCACTAGTGGACACTCTCCAACATTGATCACATAACGAGAATAGATAAATGCATACTCTACACTTTTGTTGGATGATGAACACATTGCGTAGGATTACACGAACCCTCAATGCCGGAGTTAACAAGCTCCACAATAATGCTCATATTTTAGTAACCTTTAGTGTAAGATAGATCAACGAGACTAAACCAAGTACTAGCATAGCATGCACCTTTGTCACCTTCATGCATATGTAGGAGGAATAGATCACATCAATATTATCATAGCAATAGTTAACTTCATAATCTACAAGAGATCATGATCATAGCATAAACCAAGTACTAACACGGTGCACGCACTTGTCACCTTTGCACACGTGCGGGGAGGAATAAAACTACTTTAATAACACATCACTAGAGTAGCACATAGATAAATTGTGATACAAACACATTGCAATCATAAAGAGATATAAATAAGCACCTCACTATGCCATTCAACGGTGAATAAGTATTACGTGAAATCTAGCCTAAGAGACCCACACGGTGCACACCTTGTCACCTTTACACACGTGGGACAAGGAGTCTCCGGAGATCACATAAGTAAAACTCACTTGACTAGCATAATGACATCTAGATTACAAGCATCATCATATGAATCTCAATCATGTAAGGCAGCTCATGAGATTATTGTATTGAAGCACATAGGAGAGAGATGAACCACATAGCTACCGGTACAGCCCAGAGCCTCGATGGAGAACTACTCCCTCCTCATGGGAGCGGCGGCGGTGATGAAGATGGCGGTGGAGATGGCGGCGGTGTCGATGGAGAAGCCTTCGAGGGCACTTCCCCGCTCCGGCGGGGTGCGGGAACGAGAGATCTGTCCCCCGGATCTTGGCTTCGCGATGGCGGCGGCTGCGGCAGGTTTACGTGGGTTTCGTCAATTGGTATCGGGTTTTCGATCCGAGGGGCTTCTTATAGGCGAGAGGCGGCGCGGGAAGGTCGAAGGGGGCCCACACCCTGGGGGCGCCCCCCTTGGCGCGCCGCGCGGTAGGGTTTGGTGGCCACTGCCTGCCCTTCTCTGGCGGTTCTCGTGTGTTACGGATGCTTCCGGGTGAAAATAGGAACACTGGGCGTTGATTTCGTCCGATTCGAGAATATTTCGTTACTAGGATTTCTGAAACCAAAAACAGCGAGAAAACGAAGCGGCACTTCGGCATCTTGTTAATAGGTTAGTTCCGAGAAAATGCACGAATATGACATAAAGTGTGCATAAAACATGTAGATAACATCAATAATGTGGCATGGAACACAAGAAATTATCGATACGTTGGAGACGTATCGAGCATCCCCAAGCTTAGTTCGCTCGTCCCGAGCGGGTAAAACGATAACAAAGATAATTTACGGAGTGACATGCCATCATAAACTTGATCATACTATTTGTAAAGCATATGTAGTGAATGCAGCGATCAAAACAATGGTATATGACATGAGTAAACAAGCTGAATCATAAAGCAAAGACTTTTCATGAATAGCACTTCAAGACAAGCATCAATAAGTCTTGCATAAGAGTTAACTCATAAAGCAATAATTCAAAGTAAAGGTATTGAAGCAACACAAAAGAAGATTAAGTTTCAGCGGTTGCTTTCAACTTGTAACATGTATATCTCATGGATAATTGTCAACATAGAGTAATATAACAAGTGCAATAATGCAAGTATGTAAGAATCAATGCACAGTTCACACAAGTGTTTGCTTCTTGAGGTGGAGAGAAATAGGTGAGCTGACTCAACATTGAAAGTAAAAGAATGGTCCTCATAGAGGAAAAGCATCGATTGCTATATTTGTGCTAGAGCTTTGATTTTGAAAACATGAAACAATTTTGTCAACGGTAGTAATAAAGCATATGCATCATGTAAATTATATCTTATAAGTTGCAAGCCTCATGCATAGTGTACTAATAGTGCCCGCACCTTGTCCTAATTAGCTTGGACTACCGGATTATCACTGCAATACATATGCTTTAACCAAGTTTCACAAAGGGGTACCTCTATGCCGCACTGTACAAAGGTCTAAGGAGAAAGCTCGCATTTGGATTTCTCGCTTTTGATTATTCTCAACTTAGACATCCATACCGGGACAACATAGACAACAGATAATGGACTCCTCTTTTAATGCTTTAAGCATTTGACAACAATTAATTCTTTTCTCATTAGAGATTTGAGGATGTTTGTCCAAAGCTGAAACTTCCACCATGAATCATGGCTTTAGTTAGCGGCCCAATGTTCTTCTCTCACAATATGCATGCTCAAACCATTCAACTCGGTGTAGATCGCCCTTACTTCGGACAAGACGAACATGCATAGCAACTCACATGAAATTCAACAATGAGTTGATGGCGTTCCCCGATGAAACATGGTTATCGCACAACAAGCAACTTAATAAGAGATAAAGTGCATAATTACATATTCAATACCACAATAGTTTTTAAGCTATTTGTCCCATGAGCTATATATTGCAAAGGTGAATGATGGAATTTTAAAGGTAGCACTCAAGCAATTTACTTTGGAATGGCGGGTAAATACCATGTAGTAGGTAGGTATGGTGGACACAAATGGCATAGTGGTTGGCTCAAGTATTTTGGATGCATGAGAAGTATTCCCTCTCGATACAAGGTTTAGGCTAGCAAGGTTATTTGAAACAAACACAAGGATGAACCGGTACAGACAAAACTCACATAAAAGACATATTGTAAACATTATAAGACTCTACACCGTCTTCCTTGTTGTTCAAACTCAATACTAGAAATTATCTAGACCTTAGAGAAACCAAATATGCAAACCAAATTTTAGCATGCTCTATGTATTTCTTCATTAATGGGTGCAAAGCATATGATGCAAGAGCTTAAACATGAGCACAACAATTGCCAAGTATCACATTACCCAAGACATTTATAGCAATTACTACATGTATCATTTTCCAATTCCAACCATATAACAATTTAACGAAGAGGAAACTTCGCCATGAATATTATGAGCTAAGAACACATGTGTTCATATGAACCAGCGGAGCGTGTCTCTCTCCCACACAAGCATGATGCTAGGATCCATTTTATTCAAACAAAACAAAAATAGAAACAAACAAACAGACGCTCCAAGTAAAAGTACATAAGATGTGGCCGAATAAAAATATAGTTTCAGGGGAGGAACCTGATAATGTTGTCGATGAAGAAGGGGATGCCTTGGGCATCCCCAAGCTTAAACGCTTGAGTCTTCTTGATATATGCAGGGGTGAACCACCGGGTGCATCCCCAAGCTTAGAAGCTTTCACTCTCCTTGATCGTAGTATATCATCCTCCTCTCTTGACCCTTGAAAACTTCCTCCACACCAAACTCGAAACAACTCATTAGAGGGTTAGTGGACAATAAAAATTAACATGTTCAGAGGTGACACAATCATTCTTAACACTTCTGGACATTGCATAAATGCTACTGGACATTAGTGGATCAAAGAAATTCATCCAACATAGCAAAAGAGGCAATGCGAAATAAAAGGCAGAATCTGTCAAAACAGAACAGTCCGTAATGACGAGATTTTAAAATGGCCACCAGACTTGCTCAAATGAAAATGCTCAAATTGAATGAAAGTTGCGTACATATCTGAGGATCATGCACGTAAATTGGCATAATTTTCTGAGCTTCCTGCAGGACAGTGGGCTCAGATTCGTGACAGCAAAGAAATCTGGAACTGCGCAGTAATCCAAATCTAGTACTTACTTTTCTATCAAAGACTTTACTTGGCACAACAAAACACAAAACTAAGATAAGGAGAGGTTGCTACAGTAGTAAACAACTTCCAAGACACAAATATAAAACAAAGTACTGTAGCAAAATAACACATGGGTTATCTCCCAAGAAGTTCTTTCTTTTTAGCCATTAAGATGGGCTCAGCGAGTTTTAATGATGCACTCGCAAAAGATAGTATGTGAAGCAAAAGAGAGCATCAAGAGGCAAATTCAAAACACATTTAAGTCTAACATGCTTCCTATGCATAGGAATCTTGTAAATAAACAAGTTCATGAAGAGCAAAGTAACAAGCATAGGAAGATAAAACAAGTGTAGCTTCAAAAATTTCAGCACATAGAGAGGCGTTTTAGTAACATGAAAATTTCTACAACCATATTTTCCTCTCTCATAATAACTTTCAGTAGCATCATGAGCAAACTCAACAATATAACTATCACATAAAGCATTCTTATCATGAGTCTCATGCATAAAATTATTACTCTCCACATAAGCATAATCAATTTTATTAGTTGTAGTGGGAGCAAATTCAACAAAGTAGCTATCATTATTATTCTCATCATCAAATGTAGGAGGCATAGTATAATCAAAACAAAATTTACTCTCCATAGTAGGTGGCACCAAAAGACCAATATCATCATAAATAGGAGGCAAAGTATCATCAAAGTAAATTTTCTCCTCAATGCTTGGGGGACTAAAAATATCATGCTCATCAAAGCCAGCTTCCCCAAGCTTAGAACTTTCTATATCATTAGCAACATTGGTGTTCAAAGCGTTCATACTAATATTACTACCGGCATGCAAATAAGATTTCATAGGTTTTTTAATTTTCGCATCAAACAATCCATGTTTTAAATCAGGAAATAGAACAAGAAGCTCATTGTTGTCCATTATGCCAAACTAGTGTAAACAAGAAACAACAAGATGCAATTGCGGGATCTAAAGGAAATAGCTTTGAGCACACACACGACGGCGCCGAGAAAAATACTTTACACTGAGACCGTAGTATGAGAGCCTTTTACCTTTCCTCCCCGACAACGGCGCCGAGAAAAGTGCTTGATGTCTACGTTCCCCCTCCTTTCCTGTAGACGGTGTTGGGCCTCCAAGAGCAGAGGTTTGTAGAACAGCGGCAAGTTTCCCTTAAGTGGATACCCAAGGTTTATCGAACTCGGGGAGGAAGAGGTCAAAGATATCCCTCTCATGCAACCACTGCAACCACAAAGCAAGAAGTCTCTTGTGTCCCCAACACACCAAATAGGTGCACTAGTTCGGCGAAGAGATAGTGAAATACAGGTGGTATGAATAAGTATGAGCAGTAGCAACGGTGCGGAAAAGTGCTTGGCGCGTAGTTGATGGTGGTGGTATTGCGGCGGTAACGTGAAAGCGACAAGCAGTAGTAACTCAGCGGTAAACGATAGTAAACAAGCAGTAGTAACTCAGCGGTATTTAGGAACAAGGCCTAGGGATTACACTTTCACTAGTGGACACTCTCAACATTGATCACATAACAGAATAGATAAATGCATACTCTACACTTTTGTTGGATGATGAACACATTGCGTAGGATTACACGAACCCTCAATGCAGGAGTTAACAAGCTCCACAATAATGCTCATATTTTAGTAACCTTTAGTGTAAGATAGATCAACGCTACTAAACCAAGTACTAGCATAGCATGCACCTTTGTCACCTTCATGCATATGTAGGAGGAATAGATCACATCAATATTATCATAGCAATAGTTAACTCCATAATCTACAAGAGATCATGATCATAGCATAAACCAAGTACTAACACGGTGCACGCACTTGTCACCTTTGCACACGTGCGGGAGGAATAAAACTACTTTAATAACACATCACTAGAGTAGCACATAGATAAATTGTGATACAAACACATTGCAATCATAAAGAGATATAAATAAGCACCTCACTATGCCATTCAACGGTGAATAAGTATTCATGAAATCTAGCCTAAGAGACCCACACGGTGCACACACTTTGTCACCTTTACACACGTGGGACAAGGAGTCTCCGGGAGATCACATAAGTAAAACTCACTTGACTAGCATAATGACATCTGAGATTACAAGCATCATCATATGAATCTCAATCATGTAAGGCAGCTCATGAGATTATTGTATTGAAGCACATAGGAGAGAGATGAACCACATAGCTACCGGTACAGCCCCGAGCCTCGATGGAGAACTACTCCCTCCTCATGGGAGCAGCGGCGGTGATGAAGATGGCGGTGGAGATGGCGGCGGTGTCGATGGAGAAGCCTTCCGGGGGCACTTCCCCGCTCCGGCGGGGTGCGGAACGAGAGATCTGTCCCCGGATCTTGGCTTCGCGATGGCGGCGGCTCCGGCAGGTTTACGTAGGTTTCGTCAATTGGTATCGGGTTTTCGATCCGGGGGCTTTTTATAGGCGGAGAGGCGGCGCGGGAAGGTCGAAGGGGGGCCCACACCCTAGGGGCGCGCCCCCCTTGGCCGCGCGCGGGCGTAGGGTTTGGTGGCCCCTGCTGGCCCCTCTACGGCGGTTCTCGTGTGTTACGGATGCTTCGGGTAAAATAGGAACCTGGGCGTTGATTTCGTCCGATTCGAGAATATTTCGTTACTAGGATTTACAGAAACCAAAAACAGCGAGAAAACGAGAGCGGCACTTCGGCATCTTGTTAATAGGTTAGTTCCGAGAAAATGCACGAATATGACATAAAGTGTGCATAAAACATGTAGATAACATCAATAATGTGGCATGGGACACAAGAAATTATCGATACGTTGGAGACGTATCACCCACCACCAAGAAGATTGTTGGCCAAATGTAGGTATTTTTCATATTTTATTGAAACTTTGACATCAAATTTTCATTTTTCATAAATAACGAGGCACTTGTAGCCTTTGCTCCAAAGTAAACTTTTGAATGTAGTTGGTGCTTCTTGCCTAAGTCTACTTGCCTCCTTTGCGTGTTCCACTTGTTCTCACCGAAATGAAAGGCCACGACTAGTGGTTTATCCTCACATCCCCCTTCTTATTCATGACGATTCACCTTAGTGCCTCTTCGGTGAAAGATGCATGGTGGAAGTTGGTTCCATCGTCCCCATGGGAAATAGAAAGAGATCTATAGATATGAAAGCTTTTATCTCATTTTTTAAATTTTTGTTGGGAGGGAGGAGGGTTCCACTCTGTTTTCATGAGGTGGGGTCCTATAATTATGTACTATGATCCTAGCACATTGCCATTCGGTGGATCTATATACCTCAAACTATCGTTCCTTTCCATCTCCAAAATGAGAAGCTATAACACCACCCTCCTAGTTTTCATTAACCATGCTATTTTCGGGCATCCATTTTCATTTCCTTCTTGTTCTTTCTTCTCTTGGATTATGTTTTCCTTCTTTCTATACATAGTTCGGTACTATGGCATGGACTCCTAGTAAGCGGACCTTCCAGGCTTAGACGCTTAGTATCATCGGATACTAAATTAAGTTATCCCAAATTTAATTGGAGTAATATACCGCTAGAAAAGGAACGAGACTAAAAAATGTAAACCAAACAGAAAAACCAGAAAAGGAAAACAAAGAAGATAATTCCAAATTCTTCCTCACTGGAAAAAGTGGATGATCGTAGCCCAATGCCAAACTCTGGGCCCTCGGCTGCTCTCACTTCTTCGGCCCGAGGCCACGTCCACGCCGCCACTGACAGAATCCCACTCACGCTCACGCCAACCTGCACCGCGCCGCTCACCCAACCGGCGCCGCCACCGGAGACCAATCGAGGGGGCATCTGCAAAGCGACCACTCCTCGGACACGGAGCCGGAGGGTCTCCTGGCTTAAAACGCTGTCTTCCTCGAGCAGGCCGCGACACTTGCCGTTCCCCATTCCTCCACTCTCCCCATCCCCCACCCCCACCCCGCCCGCTGATCCCTCCGCCCCGCCCCGCCATGGCGGTCACGGGGGAAGGGCACAGCAGCTCGCCTCCGACGCCCCGGGCGCCTCCGCCTCCGGCACCAAGCGCCGCCTCGGCGGCGGCGGCGCCGGCGCGGGCCCCTCCCTCCTCCTCCTGCAAAGCCGCCGCCAAGCGCGGCCGCCGCGAGAGCGTCCTCCAGTTCTTCGACGACGTCGCCGGCGTCGACGACGAGTACGAGGAGGAGGACGAGCCCGAGTCCGAGGAGGACTTCGACGACGACGACGACGGTAAGGATCCGTCCGATTTCCCGTCACCCACCCACGCGGTCGGTCCGTGGCCTCGGCGCGCGGATCGATTGGGTGGGTTTTAGGGTTCCGACCAATGCTGCCCCGTTTACCGCCGCCTTTTCATTGAGATCCCCTTTCTTTCCTAGCCCTTGCTAGGTGTTGAGTGGGTGTTTTTTGCTCGTTCCACAGTAGATTTTTGTTGGTTGGGGTTTTTGTTTCCTCCACTCGTTACAGTAAACCCTCGAGATAGCCGTCTCAAAATCTCCACCTACTGCCCAAGATTATTAGTTACACTCTAAAAGTTGTAGAATCCGGAATCCTAACCAATGCAAGTCCAAACAACAAGTTTCCATCTTTATATATGGTGCGACCATGATGCATGTTCAAGTGCTTAGCTGCATTATGTTTTTTTTCTTCCTTGTTTTGCTTTGTGGGAGGGAATCAAGAGTTAGGATGGTTGGTTTTCTTGTATGGCCAGTACGGCAAAACCTCCACACAAATCACGCCATTTTTTTATTACCGGTTTTCAGTGTCTAGTAGGAGGGTTTGGCACTTTTCTCATTAACAAGTATTACCAGAGAACTGTAGGTTACTGTCCCTTTCTAGGCACTAATAATTCTCAGTTCACCCTTCACTATCGCACGACAAGCTTGTTTCTACTTGTTGGGCAATCACTGCCTTATAACAATCTTCTGCTAATGAGCACTGCAGGTTTCTGTTCCTGAGCCACCGAGAGAAAGCGATAACAACAGAAGGGCCGAAAGATCACACCCTCTTCCATTTCTCGGGCATGTGAAGGAAGAGGAGTTGAGCGGCGACGAACTCGAGGAGTTCGTCAGGCAGCGCTTACTCTAGTCGTGGTGAGACATGCCGGTCATGGTGGCTCTGCCCAGTATGACGACGCGGAGGATGAGGAGTTCACCCATTTGAACGAGCCTATTATCTGGAGAGTCAAATGCATGGTTTGTGATTGCTGGATGTCCGGCTCTGTTCTGTTGGTCTAGCGTTTGATAGCTAGATGCTTATTCGTGTAAGCTGAATTGCAGGTTGGGCGTGAGCGACAAATGGCTTTCTGCCTCATGCAGAAGTTCGTTGACCTGAAGAAGTATGGCACAAAAGTGCCAATTATCTCGGCGTTCTCACTTGACCATGTGAGAGGATTTGTTTTTGTTGAAGCTGAGAAGGCGTGTGATGTTACAGAGGTGAGTAGTTGGATACTTCCATTGAAATCAAACAACATGAGATCCACTAGCGTTATGTGGTTTCAGATGATATAAGATAATTACTTAACATCAAGATTTGGTGAAGGTTTAAAACTGTCCTGTTTTCTTCTGTGAGTAGCAATTCTTTATTTTTTTCTGCTTAACTCTCACACACTTCGATTCATCCTATCTCCCGTATAATTTTCAAAGTTTTAAGTTCAAAATTTGAAATCTGAAAAACATACTTCATCTTTGACAGTTGACATAAGTTTTCTTCCCCCTCAATGATTTCTCCATGTATATGCTGTACATAATTTCTTGGTTGTGAAATGACCAACTGACCATATGGTCATCGCTTCCTACAGGCATGCAAAGGATTTTGCAATGTTTATGTAAGCCGAAGCAGTCCTGTTCCTGCAGCTGAAGTTCCTAGCTTGCTATCACCTCGTGCAAAACCAGCTGGAGTCTCTCCAGGCACATGGGTGCGCATGAAAGCTGGAAATTATAAAGGAGATCTAGCACAGGTATTGTAATACAATTGGGGGTGTGGTGATCTATCATCTTCATATCTTCTCAAATTCTTTCTTCATAAAATCTCTGAATTTTAGGTTGTCGGTGCGGATGATGGGCGGAAAAGGGTGTTGATAAAGCTTATACCAAGAGTTGATCTCCGAGCTATTGCGAAAAAATTTGTAATGCTCTTACACTTTTGTCTGCATTCTATTTTTTTTTCTTTGGCAGTGAAAAGCCTTGCAACATTTTCATCTGCCTTGAGCTCAATTTGTGCTTGCTGAAGTTAAACTCATATCTGTCTTGTTGAACTCTGTTGGCTGTCAATCACAAAAATAGTTCAGCTGATTTTCACTATGTATTGTCCCTACTTCCCAAAATTCTTTCCTTGCCATTTGGCAGCAATGCTGATCTGGGTAATGCATCTATGTTTGTATGTGTTGGTGGCTTTAGCGTCAACCTTGGACACCTGCCTTTGTCGTAGAAAGTTGATCACCAATGTTGTTTTGTGTTACAGTAAAAAGTATGGCAGTGAACTCTGTGGTGTGTAATGCCTGGTTGCATTGTGTTCTATATTTGCATTATGTTCTTGTCTGGCTAACAGGTGTATGCATTCGCCTTTGCAGGGCGGTGCAATTTCCCTAAAAGGAGCTCCAGTTCCAGAACCACGACTAATCAGTTCACAGGAGCTAGAGTAATTGTTTCTGATTTTTGTCCAGTGTTTCATTGTCCTGTGTCCAGTAGCCTTGCGCTATCATTTGTTTCTAATCAGGCTTTCACATCCTTTCCATGATCTTGCTGATCCTACTAGGCTCTTTGCACCTCATATTGAGAGGAAGCGTGATCGTCAGACTGGTGATGTTTTTGAAGTGCTTGATAGTTTGATGTTCAAAGATGGTTTCCTGTATAAGAGAGTTGCACTTAGTTCTTTGATTTACTGGGGGATACAACCAACGGATACTGAGCGTGTCAAGTTCTCTTCTAGTCCAAGCACTAAAACTTCTGCTGATGACATGGATTGGGTCTCCAGCGTTTATGGTCAGAAGAAAAGGAACGTGTCCAGAGAGCCTGATATGAATCCATCATCATCTTCTAAAGACAAGTGCTCCAAGGCATCAAATCTTAAAGGTTCCAGTTCTTCAAATCTTAAAGGTTCCAGTTCTGCAGAAAATTATGATGATGATGGTGATGGCGAGGATGATCAATTCCATCTCCATGATCTTGTACTTTTTGGGTGAGTCCCCTTTTTTATGATCTTTATTCACTGATCAATGTCAACTAAGTACTAGGTTCAACATATTTTATTTCCTAATGAGCAGGCGAAAAGATTTTGGGGTGATTATTGCTGTTGAAAAAGATGGTTTTAAGGTATCCTTCTCATGCGCACACCAGACTTCAGTTCCACATTTTTGTGTTCTGTTCTAAGAACAAGTGATTTTCTTGTAGATTTTAAAGGGTGGTCCTGAAGGAACCGCTGTGACAGTTAGAAAGCAGGATATTAACAGAGGATGCGTAGACAAAATGTTTACAGCTGTTGACCATCAGAAGAAGACAATATCCATGAATGACACAGTTAAAGTTCTGGAAGGACCAGTTGAGGTGAGATTTTAATTTCCTACTATCAAAGTCAGCTATTATGAAGCCTTTATTTTGTTAGCAGTATGTGGAAGTATGCATCCTTTTTGCTTTTCATGAAAGCGTTAAATTAAAATATTTTCTATATTCTTCTGTGTTCATGGTCAAATATTTGCTAATTGCACCAATCTTGTACGTTAAATGATATATTGTTGTTGTTGTAGTGACATGCTTCATAGCTATGAATTATGTCTTTGCAGTTCCCGTATTTGAGAATGCATTCCTTCCACTCGCCCCCAACTGACCTGCTTAATATTATGTTGCAGGGTAAGCAAGGAGTTGTTAAACACTTGTACATGGGAATACTCTTTATATATAATGAAAGTGAAAGTGAGAACGGCGGATATTTCTGTGCCCAATGTGGGTCATGTGAAAATATCAAGAAAAGGAGGGAACTGACAAATTCAGTATGTTTTATGTAATACATCTGCTTGTCAATGAATCAGAACTATTCTTTTGTTCACTCTGTTTTTGGTGTATCAGGAGGATAGTCCAATTCCCATGTTCTCGGACTCGGGTTTTATACCATCTGAGCAAAATGAACAACGTAGCAGTAAGTGTTTCATGATTTTTTTACATGTTTTTAAATGGTTAGATTTTATGGCTTGAAACAGAAGTTAAATTTTGTTTTGATTTCCTTGACCATACAGACGAAAGGCCTTATAGGGCACCCAGAGAACAACTCTTCTCAATCGGGGAAATGCTCCGTATTCGGAAGGGTCCTTTGAAGGGCTATCTCTGCCGTGTAATTCGGATATTCCGAAATGATGTAACTGTTAAGCTAGATTCTTTGCTGAAGATAGTTACAGGTTAGTTAGATAAGTATGCTCGGATTAGAGACATACTTTGGGCAATGCTTTACTTCATTGTTTTATGTTGTGCAGTGCAAGCAGAGTTTCTCTCAGTCCCGACTAAAAGGGGGTATGCAGCTAAATCATGTTTCAAGCTTCTCTTACCTTGTTGCTTGTTATAGTGTTGTGTGAATCGTCATATTGAGGCATGATTTCACCATGACATTTGCTTCTTGTTATGTTATGCCAGGGATAACTCATGTAGTGCTCCATCTAGTTCTTTTGGAAATCATGATACATCATTTTTGGGTAAGTGTCTGTTTCATATGCACACTTGTTATTTCTACATGCCAGATTGATCTCTGTCATGTGTACAAGAAAAAAAAGCTGCCCATCTTTTCCAAAGCTACTTTGGTACTGGCCTACTGCCTATAATGAGGCCACGTCCCTATTAGTAGAGCTTATAAGATGTGACAAATTGAAAACTGATTGTTTAACTGTTTATAAGGTGCATACGACTCAAATTCTTTGATAATAGCTCATCAGTTTGTTCTTCTAATACATGGATTTGTTATCTTGCTTTTATATTTAGGTTCAGAAACAGCCAAAACCTCATGGGACAATGGATTTACATCTCTTGGCAGGTTCGTTTCAATTTTTTTCAGTTTCATTTGTGATTCCATATTAATTACTGGTTTCCTGTAAACCAGCCAAACTGGACTTTTAAGATTTTGTAATATGTGTCTGGGTTGGGGAATGGGTTGGTAGACCTACATATGCAATCCTCTTTATGCAACCCTACCCATCCATCAAAACAGCACTGTGCAATTGACTTGCTAATGAACAGTTAACAGTTACCAAACAATGAGAAACCAAAAGGACCAATTTCAGATTACCTTTCTATCATTCTAGATGAGTTACTTTGCAATTGGCGGAGAAAGTATGGCAACCATAATCTTAAGTTGATGAACTTACGTATTATTTTGTGTAATGCTATCTTTTATATGCAGTAATCGTTTGGTTTTTTGTTGGTGGACACTCAATGGATATAAAACTTAAAGTTTTTGAGCTGCAAAAGTTGCACAAAAGATGAAAAGATGAGGAGCTAACCTTTAATTTCTAATCAGTAATTTGCTGTATCCGATTTCTTTAATCATAGCTACCAGTACTGTATGCTATGCGAGTAGTGCCATGAACCAGATTTATTTTTGTTTGCACATTAACGATCCTCTATTTTTCGTTCTTCTGTTCTTGTAGTTGGTAATGAGTAGATCAAGACTATCATTACAAAAGAGAAATTCCTAGGATTGCAACTCGTACTAAGTACTAACAATTTTTTCCTTCTGGCTTGTTGCAAATGGCTAAGTGTTAAATAAGAATCTTACCTTTTATTACTGATCTTCATAATTTCCTATCACATCTTTGCTTGCTTAAAAACTGTTGTTTTCTGTACTGCAAGCCTGCAACAACTGTAACTATTATGTTCTCCTAAGAAAATACCTATTGTTACTATCCTAGTAAATGCTGCACTAGAACTATCACCTTTATTTTTTTTTGTTATGAAACAAAATAATATGCAATGCTATATGTATTTGACTAATCGAACATAGGATACTGAATATTGATTTTTTTTACTTCAAAGCTTCTTAATTTTCTAGGTCGTTAAATCTTTATAGCCCAGAAGTTCACAGAATGTAAAAGAACGTACATCACTGATCACAATAACTTGATGATCCTTAGTGAGTATTTATATTTTTATTTAGGGTACCCTTTGCGAGTTTGTTAGGATCCATCAGCCTTTTTTATTTCATTTTGTTTTGCACTGCTAACCCAGTTCCCTATTATCTTGCTTCTTGTACATAACTGGTTGGTATCAAATTCTTTCTGGTTGGGCTTATTTCACTTAGAAATTTTAATATCGCTTTGAGAAATAAATGGCCTGAGTAATTATTGTTTGCATTTATTGTAATTACTATTACTGAATTGGTTATTATTCACTGCAGTGATTCTTGGCAACCTTCAAGTTCTGCATTTCCAGCCCAGAATGCAGGTAATATCTAGCTTTAGGCCTTACTATGTGGTATGGTTTGGAGTCTTCCATCTTGGTACTCCCTCTGATCCATATTAGTTTTCACTCAATATAGATGTATCTAGATACATTTTAGTTTTAGATACATCCATATTAGCGACAAGTAATATGAGTCGAAGGGAGTAGAATAGTTTGGAGCTTCATTTATTTTTCTGTTGGTTTGATAAGAATGATATTGCACCATTTAGTCTACTGGAAATTCTTTGAAAGTATTAGACACCTGATCAGCTGTAAATTCTATAATTTTTGTAAGGCTTTGGATTGGTGCAAGAATTTGACCAATTAGTGGATAGATTGGGCCTGCTAGGAGCTGTATGAGACAAATCAGTTTAGTCTGTGAGGGGATGAACAGTGAATTAACATGTTGGATGGGAAGGAACATGACTTCTTAACAAACTACATCACAAAGTAACTTGTTTATAGTAGGGCATCTTTTAGAAGATTTTCGATCTCAAAATCTTCCAATAGATGATTAAGTTGTAGGAAGTGTTACCCCAAATATCCAACTTTTGTACCCTTCGTCTGATATGTTTTTCATTTGAAAGAAATTTACACGTGTTACATCTATATTGTAATTTGTAAGGGTCTGTATTTCATGTGATAACTATTCCCTAGAAATACCATAATTAGCCTGGTGTTAACATATGTTGCAGCTCTTGTTTGTAAGCATTGCAATGTAAAAACCTATATTTCAGGCCTTTGCACTAGGCAGTCAGGGATATATGATGTTTAGTGGATATATATAAATAATAAAGTGGTCATTAATTCGAATAATTGGCCACCACTTCAAATGCAATGTCTGTCTTCTGACATTCGTTAGGTCCATTGTTCCTCTAAACTAATTTCTGCATCCCTTATGCACCCCCATCAACTGTGCTGTCCACTAGGGTATGGCTTTTGCTTTTTTTCGATGTTACACGTGCAACACCATGCTCTGCTTACATCAATCTGTGTTTTGTGCATAACCTCGCGATTCAGTTGACTACACAGTCAAACAGCAAACAGTGTATTTTTTTTTTATATCACACCATGTCCACTTGCATCTTTGTGGTAGAAAACAAAACCAGTACGCATGGAATGGTTTCAAATTCTAGGGCATGATATTGTTGTCCTAACTTAGCTTTAGATGTAAATTCAGTCCAGATATTACGCTTATTTATGTTGACTGATCTGCTGAGTCAAGGTTGGTTTGGATATAAGTAAAACAGTTTGTATTAGAACTCTCCCTCTCCCTGGTGTGGGTCTGTGCTATCAATAAGGGAAAATTTGCTACAGGACACTGTTAATTTCTGGCATTTGCCGCAACACTGCGATCTATTGTGTCTTTGCCAGGTACCATTACAATTTTGTGGCACATTTGCCAGAACACACCGCATGGCCAAAAAACTGAAAGTTCGGCACTTTTGCCCTGGATGACCATGCATGCTATGACTGGTTTTGAAGACAATGTGCCAAACTTCCCGCTTTTGGCCATGCGGTGTGTTCTGGCAAATGTGGCACACAATTGTAATGGTACCTGGCAAAGACACAAATGAGTGGTGTTCTGTGGCAAACGTCAGAAATTAACTGTGTCCTGTAGCAAATTTTCCCTATCAATGAAGTGCAGACACTGTAACTGTCATTGCTCAGCATGCCATGGAGATATAAGTCGTACAGTAAAATCCACCATACATTAATAGCACACCATGAGCTTTGGCCTGCAGTATAGCAAATAATACTTGCATATTGATCTCTAATGGTTGCAAACCTTGAGCTTTATAAGTTGCACCAACAGAAATGATCTTGTATCATGGTGCATACTAAAGCATGATATAAGGAGGTCGAGAGTTTCATGCGTGGTAGTCATTTATTTCACTTTCGGGGAAGTTGGAGACATCATCTCTCTGCAGCAATGCAAAATATTATATGACAAAGTTCCTCTTATGTTTTGTTGATTTTTTTACGTTCATTCACCAGTAGTTGATGTGTTTATAGTTTTGCTGATTCACCTTTACATCTTCAGATGGAGAAGCAGA
The DNA here is from genome assembly GCF_022539505.1 of Lolium rigidum. Lineage (NCBI taxonomy): Eukaryota > Viridiplantae > Streptophyta > Magnoliopsida > Poales > Poaceae > Lolium > Lolium rigidum. The sequence goes on along the minus strand of NC_061511.1, from coordinate 238,734,138 downwards.
AGTTGATCCTTGGTGTAAGAAACCAACATCTGCTGATGGTGATTCTGATCCATGGGGCAATAGCACTACACAAAAAGGAAAGCTCCAGTGATCGATGCATGGGGTAAACCAGCTGGAGGTAGTAGTGGATTTGATGCTGGTGGCAGCTCTTGGGGTGGAGCAGCAGTCAACAAGGATAGTGAAAAGAGTGACAACTGGGGTGAAGCATGCAAGGTGGTGGACATGGCAACTGGTGGTGACACAGATCCTTGGGGCAGTAAGGTTAAAGTAGTTAAGGAAGCAGATAGTTGGGGAAACTTGCCAGGGCCACCAGAGAAGGAAGAGGACGGTCAAGGATGGGGCCAACCTTTTGGCAAGTCAAACCAAGATCAAGAAAAAGGGACAGGATCGAAAGACACAGACAAGAGTGGGTCTTGGGATACTGCTGTTGCTATTCGTGTCGGCTCGGATGATGATGCCTGGGCTAAGTCTGATGCTTTGCCTGTTGCTCAAGATGATGCCTGGGGGAAGAAGTCAAAAGACACCAATGGTGACCAAGCAGCTGAGTGGAACAAAGCTGGATCATCAGACCAACTTGGTGGCAGTGATTGGAGTACACCAAAATTTTCTGGGGGTGCTGGTTCATCAAGCTGGAACAAGGGAGAGGCAGTTGGGGGAGATAGTCAGAATAGCACCTGGAGCAGACCTGCTGGAAACTTTGAAGCTGGGCGTGGGTTTGGGCAAGGACGTGGGAGAGGCCGGGGCCGGGAATCTGGGGATTCGGGTGGCAGAAATGACCAAGAAAGCTGGAAGGGATCATGGGATAATGACAATTCTGCAAAGCCCTCTTGGAGGTCTGGTACACAGGTAGATAACGAAGTTGGAGATTCTGGTGGATACAGGGGAAGAGGAAGGGGCCAATATGGAGGACGAGGGAGAGGAAGAGACAATGGTGGGAGAAATGGAAATGGAGGCGGCTCTGAGTTTGGAAGGGAAAGGAGCAGTGGTGATACACCAAACTGGGGAAACAGTCAGCCTTGGAGTGGCAGTGAAGGCACCAAGACATGCGATGAAAATCAGACTTCCACCTGGAACTGCTCGGAGGATAAAAAACTGTCTGGAGGTGAGTAGCCTGTTTCAGACTTGCAGCGTTATCAGATGGACATGGTTGGAGTACTACTTTCTCTAGTATAAATGTACACTTAAGTTTTGGATCACCTTTCAATTTGATATTGCCATCAGGACCTAAAGAAATATCAAACCTGTACTTGTGCTTATTTAATTTTGTCAGGATTACACTAAAATTTCTCATACTGCTTAGAATTGTGCCTCTTTTATTACTCTTGACTGTTGGTGAAGCATAACTTGATCCTTGGCTTTAGCAAAGATACAAGGTTCTTACCGGTGTTCTCTTGTGTAGGTGAAGAAGATGATCCTTGGGGGAGCAAGGTGGTTACAAAAGGTGACGAAGATATAATTGGAATATTACTCTTGACTAGTTTCTTCTTGACTGTTGGTGAAGCACAGCTTGATCCTTGGCTTTAGCAAAGATGATATCTGCCAAATACTGAGAATACTAGTACTACAAGGTTCTTACCTGTATTCTCTTGTGTAGGTGAACAAGATGATCCTTGGGGAGCAAGGTGGTTACAAAAGGTGACGAAGAGATAATTGAAATAACCATATTTCGTACTCCCTCTGTCCAGAAAAGGATGTCTCACTTTACGTAGATATGTATGTATCTAGATGAGTTTTATTGTGTTACATGCAACTTTTGACAAAGTTGAGACATCCTTTTTTAGGACGGAGGGAGTACTCAGTTTGATGTTTTGATTTTTGAGCCATAGTTGTATGTTGACTTCTCAATCTTGTAGGCCAAGAGAAAAAAAATGATGCTTGGTCAAGTAAGGTGACTTCGACTGCAGGTGCCGAGAACAATGATGGCTGGAACACAAAGGCGAAAGAGTTATCCTGCAGCCTTGGGTCTAAGTCGGAGAATGCTGCATCTGGTAGTTCTAAAACAAAGAAAAATATACTTTTACGCTAGACTGTTGGTGTATATGCTGCAAGCTTATCTTTTATGCTCATGTTTAGGTGAAGAAGGACGAGATGATCCTTGGTCAAGCAAGATTGTTTCTACTCCTAAAGGTGCTTAGGGGACTTACTGAACTCTTCATACTTGATGCTGTGTTTGGGTGAACATTTTGATTTTGTTTTCTTGTGGTACCTTGTGATGCTTATATTTGATTCTCTTGTAGGCAAGGAACAAGAAACTGATCCCTGGGCAAGCAAAGTATCTTCTACTGCAGCAGTGGAAAAAGCTGACACCTGGGGCAATGGAAATGGAGGAGTTGGAACACTTCTGGTTCCTCTGTTGGGCATCAGGAATCTTCTTGGGGCAAACCAAGCTCCTCAAGTGGAGATCAAGAGCCAGCTTGGAAGAAGCCAAATTATGGTGATGATAAGACTGGATTCGGTAGGGGTGGATTCGGAGCTGGGAATCGAGGCAGAGGGAGAGGAAGGTTTGGGGACTCGTCATGGGATGGAGGAAGTAACATAAATGATGGATCAGGTGGAGAAAGGTCTGAAGGTGGCAGAGGAAGAGGTAGAGGGCGTTTTGGTAGAGGTGATCGCAATCAAGGCAACAACTTTGGGTCAGGAGACAGGGATGGAGGCAGTTGGAGCTCTGGCAGGGGAAACGGAGGCCGAGGTGGTGGTTACAGAAACTCGAATGACAACAATGAGGGAAGGTCCTCCAGTCAAGATGGTGGTGGTGGTTGGTCTCAGTCGACGGACTGGAATGCCAGCAAAGGGAAACACCGAAGGAGATCAAGCTTTTTCACAAGGCAACTCCAGCTGGGGAAGTGACAAAAATGATAGCTGGGGAGCTCCGAAGCCATCTGGTGGAGGTGATCAGGCAGGAAAGAAGGATGGAAACAACACCTGGAATCAAAACAAGCCACCTTCTGGCGGTGGATCATCTATCCTGGGCCAGCCACCTTCTGGCGGTGGATCATCTATCCTGGGCCAGTGGGGTGGTCCACCTGGCGACACTACTGCTGGCAGAGGTGGAGGATCTGTTGGGGGAGGATCGTGGGGAAACAACGAAGAAAAGTCCAGCTGGGGGAGTGACAAAAATGATAGCTGGGGAGCGCCAAAACCATCCGGTAGAGATGAGGCAGGCAAGAAGGATGGAAACAACACCTGGAGTCAAAGCAAGCCATCTTCTGGCAGTGGATCCTCCATCCTAGGTCAGTGGGGTGCTCCTCCTGGTGACACTACAGCAGGCGGAGGAGGATCATGGGGAAAGAGCAGTGATGATGGCTGGAATTCGTCAAAAGGAACTGGAGGTTCAGGTATGCCCACATAGGATCCTCTGCGGCAAACAGTGACTGTCACTTGAAAGCTCAATTGTGTTTAAGCTTCAGTGCTTTCACTACGTGCCCTCTGTTTTTTTGCCCCGAACATCCTGTGTTTTAAGTCCCATCACATTTCCCACTTCCTTGTCTGTTCACATGTATTTGCTATGCTAATTTTACAAGTTGATTTAAAGCACTCTTTCTCATGTTATTTCAGAAGGTGGTTCTAGGAAGGAAGGATCTTCGGACAAGGCCGAAGGGAGCGGGAGCCAAGGAGGCGGTGGTGGCAGTTCCTGGGACAAGGCAGGTGGTGGTGGATGGGACAGCAGCAACAAGGGTGGGGATGCTGGCAGTGGTGGTGGTGGGTGGTAAGCTTGCTCCAGAATCAGCTGCGCCTGATCTTTGGGCTTGTACATAAAGGGTTTGCACTATGTAGTATGTACATCTCTGTGCTGTAGCACGGTACCTGTGGTTGGTTCCTTTGCCATGGCTACTTGAATCTTATAAACATGGCCTAGCTGGGGCAGGACGTTCCCTCTTAGTGGCAGTTAGTAGTGCCAGCTAAACGTTGCCTAGTAACTGAAGTACCTTTTCTATTATCTTGTCTGAGATTTCCACGTGGTTATTATTGCAATGCTATGTCATGGCGATGCCCTTGGTTGATGCATGTATGTGTATGCGTCCTAAATGGCTCTGGACGCTTATATAGCTTTACTATCACCCGGAATGGACATTTTCTTCCAGTCTTGAAATAATCGATTATTCTGGCTACTGCAGTTTTGGTCTAGCTGGAGAAGGCAGAATCAGATACATAAATTTGGGAAATTTAAATATTTTTTCATCCGTTAGCTACTAACCTGTAGAAGACGGGGCCTATTCTTGCCACACGAAAAGAAAAAGTTAGCCCTGACGATGGCCTAATTCGAGTTAAAACTGTTCTGGTAATGTTGACGTTCGTTGTAGAAATTGTTGTGGTAATACCAGGTGGATACGTTCCAAGTGGACGATTCTGGTATTTTGCTAAGATGGATCTCCTTGAATCTTGGTTCAGTTGTTAAGTTAACATTGCTGCTCGATTGGTGTACTGACATCTATACTTGTTTGGTTTGGTTCAGGGAGTATGCAAGAGGCAAAACATATTGCTTCACTTCTGTATCGGGAAATTCACTTTGGCTCATAGGAGCATATGAACCCATTATGTGAAAATATATTTTGAAGTGAAAAAATTCCGAAATAAAATTTTGCATGTACATCTAGACATTGTATGTTCCTACACAGGTTTTCAGAAAATTTTATTTTTTTATATGTCTCCTATAAAAAAGACAAATTTTGATGCTACAACACGACTACGTATATGACAGTTTTTTTGTCTTTTTTGTACATGCCACATAAAATGTTGTTTTTTTACGAAAACTTGTGTACAAACATAACATGTCACAATGTACACCACAAATTTTATGTCAATTTTTTTTAACATTTTTAAAATTAATTTTTAATTATTTTGCATAATGTGTGCAAATGCTCCTACGAGCCAAAATGCCTCCTCCTTCTGTATCTGTTTTCTTTCTTTTTCTCTGTATCTGCAACGGGTTTTGGAATTTTGGTATGAATTGGGGGAAGAAAAATGTTAACAGGTTTTCAAGATTGTTTTGTGATCATTTCTGAAAGGTCCCACTGCCACACCCCTCTGTGAGGTCGGCCTGTGAACTGGTAGTTGCGCACTTCAGTAAGTCCACATCCTCACCCGAATGTCATTGGAGTTCCGTCTCCGAGCTTCTTCGTAAATACCCCGGACGACAAAACCCTCTATTCAAGATTTCTCTCTCCATATGCAAATGTTCCCCGAGTCAGAAGGGAGACGCAAGGTGGAATCAAGACCAGGGCATGCATGATCGAGACTCTGGTGCTCCGACATTAGACCACACCAGCAACGCCTTTGTCCGCATGTAATCTAGGTTTTCTGAACATTGCTTATCCTCACGCTAAAGAAAAGCTACGTCTCTGTCCATAGGCGGTTCTCAAATTCTTGGTGCTTCCCATTTCCGAAGACACATCACCGATATTATGTGTCACTCAACGTCCTTATTGCACTCATTCTATTGACTAAAGCTAGCTAGCAGATGCGCCGTAACATTTTTAGTACGGAGTATGTCTTTTCTTGCTATGGAGTAGAAGCTGAGGCTGAGTGTGCTATATATGGACAACGGATGTACATGTGAATAATAACTAGGATCTTAGTGCTTCACCAACCAACAAATGTCCAGCGGTTATGTAGTCGTGCCATTCATAGTCCATAGCAACTAGCCTTCCTTCTCCGGTTCGGCAGTGATGGCGGCTAGGAGGCAGACCGCAGACACCATCGTGTATACCAAGAACTGACAATTTAGCTACCTTGTCCGATTCCGATTCAGCTGTGGTTGGAGCCTAGAAAGATGGATCAATGAGAACAAGAATGATCAAATAGAAAATCATTGTTCTTAATGGTTACTCATAATTTGCTGCTCGATTGTAGTACTCCCCCGGTCAACCATGAAATGTTCTATGAAAGATACTGGAATCTGACTGACCCCGGGAGTTGTGGAATTAGGCAGGTGCTCTATTTCTTTGTCTCTTGGACATTAGGGCATGTACAATATAGTGACGCCAACTTCATCTTAGCCTAGCCATGTAGAATTTTTGAAATATTGCCTTTCCTTAACTAAGAGACCATCTCTTAGAAAATAAAAGAACCTTATTTATGCGTTGTATGATATGTCTTCCCTGAGTAAAATAATTTCTTACTAAAATGTTATTATTTACAATTAATTGATAGGGATGACAATAAAAAATGCATTGTATGATTTATCTCTATTGCTTTCTCTAGATGACGTGTGAAGCTAAAGGAAGGCATTCCCTGTACATGCCCTTATAGGTCCAACAGCTCACTTCGGTTTCTCGGGAGTTTAAGTTTCTTCGATTTGACCTGAGGTGGCCATGGATCACAGGGCAGCGGACCACTAAAATGACACATGAATTTGCGATTCGCATGTTTTATGTCAAGCATCAATCACTTATTTAGCCCTAGACCGTTTCCGCTACTTTGTGTGAAGTTCGAGTATTTTTTCTTGGTGAAGTTCGGTCACTTTTGTTAAGGTTCACACAACCTTTTCTTGATTATTTTTTATATTTCATATTTCTATTTTCTATCTTATGATTGTTGCAATTCCTTTTTTTTGGTTCACACTTAGAATATGTGCCTACAACATGGAGTGTGGCATAGCTCTTTATTTTCATAAACACAAAATTCAAATTTTAAAATTTTATAAAAATCTGAAACAAAATTATAGAGGTAGAAAATGATGTATGCTACAATGGTGCAAAATCTCTATGCACATTAATTTTTATTCTAGCCTACACAAAATTGACAAAATCTAACAAATTTTATAGTCTTGAAATGTGCAATATTCACTATAAAATTTGTCAGAACTTGTCATTTTTGTGTCCCGTAGAATATGAGGTAGTTTATATTGAGATTACACCATTGTATTATATATCATTAGCTATCTCCATAATTTTATTTGGGATTTTTAAAAATTTGAAATAGGAGTTCTAAGTGATAAAAAATAAATGGCTACATGTAGCTCGGTCTTCATTTTAAGTTCCCCTTGCAACATGGACATATGAAGTAGAGAAGCATGTGACTCTTATGTCATAAATAGAAGCAAAAAGCCCCGCAGCAATAGCCCATTTAAGAAAAGACATAATCGTGTGTGAATGCTAAGCATATTTTAAAAATCTTAAACAAAATTATAGAGGTAGAAAATGATGCATGCTACAATGGTGCAAAATCTCTATGAACATTAATTTTTATTATAACCTACAAAATTGACAAAATATAACAAATTTCATAGTCTTGAAATGTGCGATATTCACTATAAAATTTGTCAGAACTTGTCATTTTTGTGTCGCCTAGAATATGAAGTAGTTTATATTAATATTCTACACCATTGCAGTATATATCATTGGTTATCTCCAGAATTTTATTTGGGATTTTTTAAAATTTTGAAATAGGAATTCTAAGTGTTCAAAAATAAATGGCTACGTGTAGCTCGGTCTTTATTTTAAGTTTCCCTTGCAACATGGACATATGAAGTAGAGAAGCATGTGACTCTAATGTCATAAACAGAAGCAAAAAGCCCTGTAGCAATAGCCCGTTTAAGAAAAGACATAATCATGTGTGAATGCTAAGCATATTTTCAACAATGACCAAAGTTGGGTATGTTAACAATAATTTGGCAAAATTGTTCAATAATTGGGTTAAAGAGTACAAGATGCCTGCAGTTGTTGAGTTTCTGGAAAAGCTTAGGTAGATGATAAGGCAATTCAGAGCAAAACGGGGATTAGTTGTGGAGGGTTGCAAGGTTGCATACTACCTAGTGTAATAAAGGAGTTGAATCAAACAAGCAAGGGTCTACATTATTTGGAAGCAAGAGCATTACCCATTTTAGCCGAGATATGAGGAAATGGATGGAGGCTCATCGTTGACTTGGAGAAAAAGGAGTGCTTTTGTAGGAAATGGCAGATTTGCGGTAAGGCCCCATGCACACACGCTCTTCGATTCATATTCTTCATAAAAACCAAGTTGGAGGAATATATTGATCATAGTTTCTGGGTCGCAAAATTCAAAGCAACATATTAGGGAATCATCATGCCAACTAGAGGAAGATCCCAATGGCCTAAGGTAACTTCCGGGTTTTATATGATTCCTCCCAAACTAAAGAGGAGTGTCGTCGCCCAAGAAATAGGAGGATAAAGTATTACAGTGATGGCAGAACTGGTAGGAAACATAAATGTAGAACATGTGACCAGTTAGGCCATCTTAAAAAGACATGCAAGGAGCCCGAGATTGAAAGTGGTGTTGATCGAAATGGAACTCCTCCACGGTAATTATTTTATGGATCCCAATTTTCTTTCACTTGTTTGCCACATCCCTTGCATTCTAAGTTTGAAGAGCATGGCGGCCACTTCTCCTAGGACACCAACTAAGCAATATACTCAGCCTAATACTCCTACTACAAGTCCAACGACAAGAAGCATGGTTGCAACTATTGCACATGCTTCTACGCCTCCTATTGCATCCATAAGAAGCAAATCTGTTGCTGCTAGCCCTCTTCAACAAATTTAGTGTATTTGGGTTTGAGAACCAAGTGTTAAAGTATATATTTTGCATACCATGTATAGCTACCGTACGTACCATGTATAGCTAGCATAGCTTTCCGATTTGTTACGATTCTAGTCGGTTGTAATCTGGTACGATAAGGATCTCTCCTTGATCGTTTCCTTGGCTTCCAAGCCTTGTAACCTGGCATATATATATATGAGCTGATCGCCCCGTTTGAGAGGCGTCTTCCCTCAATGCTTTTCTCGTTTATATGGTATCAGCCTCCCGATCTTCAATCTAGCTTCCGCACACAGCCGCCATGAGCGCCCCAGCCAGCACCTCGTCCTCCTCCGACGCCCTGACCTCCGGCACCCTCTCCACCACCGTGATGACCGCCGCCTCACCGGCCAGCCTCGCGGTCAATGTTGCCAGCGTGAAAACGAACGTCCCCATCGTCCTCGACCTCAAGGCATCCAACTACTCCAAGTGGCGCATGCTCATCGGCGTCCTCCTCGGCTGGTACGAGCTCACCGGGCACGTCGCCGACGACACCCCGGCCGCGTCTTCCCTCAATCATTTTCTCGTTTATACCAAGATGTATTGATATGTAGGTCTGAACTACTTTGATGGTCCTTTTGGTGATCTAATACCATTATGTATTTTTGAAATGTTGCTGAAATATATCTAAAATGCTATCAAAATGCTGCTGAAATATAGTCAAAAACTCAAAATGATGTTGAATTGCTGCTCGTTGGTTGTTGAATAAGTTGTGCTGGAGTATTCTCAAATTCTGCTGAAATTATGCTCTGGTGCTGAACCGAGTGCATTGACATGTGAAAAGGTAAGGGCATCTATGTTTTTCTTTGAAAGGTCCCACCGTCACACTTCCCTGTGGGGTCGTCTTGTGATCTGGTAGTCGTGCACTTCGGTAATACCACATCCTCTGCCTCACCACGGAAGCCCGAGTGTCATTGAGTTCGGTTAGTTCAGTGATAAGTTTCTGGTAAATACAGCTTCAAATATTGCTTCCACATGGAATCAATATTGCTTGAGTTACACCAGAGGCGACGGAGGAATCGAGAATCCGCTGGTCCGACACCAAAGCACAGCAGCGATGCCTTTGTCAGCAGGGAGTGTAGGTTCCCTTAACGCTGCTTATCCTCACGTTAAAGAGAAACTACACCTCTGTATTTAGGCGCTGCTCAAATTCTTTTTTCGATAAAAGGAATATATTAATATCAAGAGCCCAGCCTCTGCAACAACGCACCACCCTAATGGCACTACGGATGCACACAGCCAAAAAAAGGAAAAAAAACTAAGAAACAAAAGTCCCGCTACAGTATCTCGGGCCTAACAACAGCAATACATCCACCGCCATGACAACACCCGAATTACGTGACTCTTCAAAAACGACGCCTCCAAGAAGGAATAGTGCTCAAACACCGTCGTCGCTCTGATCAAAGATCTTGGGTTTTCACCACGAAGATAGTCTCTGCTCTCAAAATAATGCCTCCACCAAGGTCATTACCGGTGACACAACCAAGCATAGCCGGACCTTGGGTTTCCGCCCCGAAGGTAGGACTCGCACTTCACTGTGTTGTCGCCCCCACTTTCATACCGCTGCTGTAAGCCCCGAACACCAAGCAAGTCCCTCAACAGCCGCATAGACTTGAACCTCCCTTAGCTAGTCCTCCCTCCGGCCTTCATGAAATTCTCTTCTTCCGACTTTCATCATGGATCCATAGTCACTTGATGTCAACACAGAAAAAGAGCTTCGCGTCGCTCCCTCCAGAACCAATCGTTCGGAATAAAAGCATGGGTGCGCACGACCGAATACCTCCGATCCAGCGAAACCCGGGCAAAGACTCGTTACATTCGCCACGGGAGCTTTCCGGAACTCAACCCCGGCCAGCATCACGGAGTCCAGTCCCCCGGTAGGTCCTCCTTCACGCGGGAAGGCCTAGGACCGCCGCCTTTATTCGGGAGTCGGGACCCCCACGTCTGGCGACCATCCCGGGCCGGCCAATCCAGCCCACCGCAACACCATCGCCGGCTTCCATGCCTCCTCCATCTCGCCGCTCGATCGCGGTGATAGATCAAGATCCACCACCACCAACCGGCAGCCGACCCCTCTCCGGCGAAGAAGAGGGCCACCTCCTCCGTCGAACCCAAGGCTGCTGCCCGGGCGCCCTCGTGTCGCGGAAGAATCCCGAGATCTCTCCACGCACCCGACGAGAGGCGGGAGGGCACGGCGCGAGACCGAGGGCCTGGCCGCCGTCCACCCCTGCCGCCGAAGTGCCGTGGAGAGCGACGGAAGGAGGGAGACAGGACGCCACCGCCCAACCCACCCGCGCCGGCCGGTCCGCGCGTGGGATAGCCGCGGGAGGAGAGGGCCGGCAGCGCACGACGCCGCCCATCCCATCCGATCCGCGCCTGCTCCGCCATACGTCGAGGAGGTGGGATCCGGCCACCGTTCATCACGCAGCGACGAGGAAGGGCCTCCGCCGCCGCCACGCCCCGAGGATCTTTGCCCCGGCGGCGCTACCGGCGGCGGCGGCAGTTAGGGTTGGGAGGGTGGGGTGCGGGAGGGAGGGTGGTGCATCCCATTCCCAAAGACACATCACCGACATTAGGTGGTGTCACTGAACGTCATCGCCGCACTCATCCTATTGACCAAAACTAGCTAATAGATGCTACGTAGAGTTTTTTGTGTGGCTTTTCTTGCTACTAGCAAGGATAGGCGCAGCGGCACGCCGCGCCCAGCCTAGAGTTAAAGAATGAAAGATGCTTTAAATCATGCCCAGTACTGATAGTAAACGATTGATCAACAATGTGTTAAAATACATAGAAGTTAGTGGGCCATTGTTCAGTATATGGTGGAAAGATCCAAGGCATGAAAACTAAGGCACGGTGTGTCGCCTCCATGGCTTTACCTCTTTGGAAGGTATGGTTAGTGTTAGCGGATAATACATATGTATGTTCGATCGTTCATAAGCTGTTGAATTGCAGCAGTTTCAATATCAATGTCTCTGATTGTGAACCGAGGCATAGCCCGGATGGTTGCCGGGTGCTGATACCTGAAGTGACCCGTGAGATCCCGAGTTACGTGCTAGCGCCCGCTCTCTCGCTGTACACACCAAATTTCATCTATTGAATTGCTTGGAGGGCTTCTTACCCTCCAAGTCGCATTTTATCAATGTCTCTGATAACCTATTAAAAATATGATAAGGCACATAATATAAGCCATGGTACTAAGCGGACATCGACATCTGCCCTGGATTACATGGTGAATAACATCGTGTGACATGATACTGGTTCATATATATACTGGATTGGGCCATATTACAATGGCGGATAATTGAGGCGATCATACATCAATGGCCAAGTACTTAATTTCACACGGTACTGTAACTATATAAGTGGACCAGTTTGAAACAATGAGGCAGTGCAAGGTGGGCTTCCGCAATTTGAACCAAAGAGAAATTGAAAAATAAATTAGTTGTTGCTTAACAGAATGAAACACCAATCACAGGTGGTAGCTCAACTGGAAGCTACAGATGAGTATCTGCAATATATTTACAGTACCCCCCAAATTATAGAGAATAGACCATCCTACCAATGCATTTAGATAGGGACTTGCCAAGATGATTTAGATTTTCTGAAACATGTTACAACCTATGGTGGTAAGTAAAGTCGAGAGAAACAGATCGCATCACGAAGAGCAATACTATGAATGAGTTCTAACATATATATCTTTCTCGTTATTTAATTCACAATGGAAGGCAAAAAAAACATGTGTATCTTCTCGTTCATATAGAGCTCATGACAGTCCTATAACTATAAGCTCCACTTTGCTCGGTGGATTTATAAGAGAGACCCCATTTTCTAACTCAAAAATGAATCAATGATCTATAAACTGTAGTGCTACAGTCGACAGTAAAATGAACATAAATAATCTAAAGGAATTGTAATAATTACACAATTTGATCGTATATAAGAATCCTTAAACGTTCATGTTGGACAGTATGCAGTTAAAAAAAACCTCTCAAGGAAATATTCGCCCGATAAAGAACAATCTATCTCCATAATTATCACTGTACACATAAAACAGAAGAGACGGAAGGAAAGAAAATCACATTTTCTGTTTGCCCAGGCCACCTCATTTTTGCATGATATATATAAATATTGGCTTACAGATATATGACAGAAGCATCGGGGACTTGCAGGTTCTAAGATCAATTTGTCAGCTCAGGAAACAGTACTGCGAAAGTAAAGTGATTCGTGCCACGAATCTTATATCACAAACCTGAATTTTATTTTTCAGAATACATTTAGGCATCACCCGAGAGTGTATGTTGGCACATTCCTCGCCTCCTTTTTCTTATTGGAGTTGGTTGTGATGCTAAAACAGTAGAGACGACTCAGTTTGGGAGCTTCATCGGAGGTCATTCAAATACTTCTTCATGAACAAACCATCAGCTCCAAGCCCTTTCAATTTCTTCAATTCCGGTTGTGAATAAAAAAAAAAACTTGTCTCTTATTGAGATATCAGGTTGATGGGTTACTCGAGACTCTAAAAAACATCACTGAAGAAGCATTACTCGATAAATTAACTGAAAAGTCCAAACCATGTAAATGTAGGAAAACTCGCTCTGAAAATTGAAGTGAGGAAGTACAGGTGTGTGTACAGCTAGCATGTTCTGCAAACAGGCATGGCTGGTTCAATGAGTTAATCAAAGAACATGGTATGCATTAATGGGTAATCCTTAATTTTACACTATCAATAGAGCTGATAACAATGAACGAACACTATTAAACCTTCAAACACACTTATAACAGAAACGGGATATCAGAGTAATTCTGTATCCACGAATTATGCAAATAATAAAAATACTGACATCTCTACGGTCATTGAATTTGATATAAAAAACTGCTTTATTGCTTCAAGATGAAATTCAATCATCCCTATGAAAATGCTTAGGTGCGTCATCACCCCTGCTCCATGCAGAATTTAGTTCATATGAAGCTGAAATCACAGCAACCATGCATACTATAGCTAGAACATGGGCATAGATGGAGCCGAATGACATGCATATGTCCAAAATGGGAGCATATATATCAATCATCAAACGGTGGGATGAAACAAACAATCGCACCAAACCATGAAACCGACTAAATTACGCATACCAATCAAGTCTGAATTGAAATGCATTTGCTAACTGAAAACTACCAATAAAAAAGCAACCACGAAACTAATAACAAATTAGCGGCTCAGCCAATGCATGAACTGAAGGCTTGATCAAAAACCATAAATAGTATTATTGTTCCCTGCCAAGTAGAAAATGTGTCTGCTGTCATTTAACAGCAACCCAAAATTTTGAATATGATGAAGAAGTTAGTTGAGATTACAAAAAAATAGAATCCATATGAGAACACTAAAGAACGACCTGATCGCTATCTGGAAAAACTAAATTACCTGAGTTATGTAATCTCTCCACATTAGCATTCTATCTACTCATGTGTGTCACCTCTGCGCGTCTGCTCAAATTTTTTGGCTTGAACATGGAATATTTTCCTAAGATTGTACATGAATATCAATAAAGGATTGAAATCATCAATGGAAAGTTGGAAACCATGCAATTTATGGAGATTCTAAGTTGGAAGAAAATCTAAGCTAGAGTCGAATGTCAAGTGGATTTTTTTAGTAATGCACTCAAGAAATTGCAAACAAAAAAAGCAGGCTGTCATTTATTTTATCAACTAAAAGGAGGATAAATGTAAAATTCCCAAATAAATATACTGCTTAGATTAAGAACCAGATATACATACATTTTTCTATACTATATGCACTATGCACATCACTTGAAAATTTTAAGTAATGACTAATCTACTGCTAGTCGTAAGACCCCAATTAATGAAGTACCAAGGGAGAACTACAAATGCAGTGCTACGCGGTGTATCTACAAAGAACCAAAAGAATCCCTTACGGTTTTCTTTTTTTACTTTCATATAGGAAATATTCTAGAAAATAGAAATCACTATCGTTGTTTTTGTTGATTCTACTATTCCTAAAGTAGGATTAACATATACTGAGAAGGAAGAGGTGGCTGTCAGCTCATCTCCACTCAAGACAGCGGGAGGAACTAACATATCCAGCAATCAATAGTCATTGATCATGTCCATTGTTAGTATGCTGGGGAAATTAAATGATAAAGAAACCAATCAGTCATGATCATGTCCGTTGTTAATCTGCTGGGAAAATTAAACGATAAAGAAACCAATTAGTCATGCTGTACTCACCCTCAATTGCAGGAACAACCACATAAGTCGTCCTCAATTCTCAATACCACAGAGCACAAACAGGCACACAGACTGTCTCGCTGATGATGGTGACCCGAATGAAAATCTACCAGGGGTCTTGGATCCAACCGCTGGAGTGCAAGGAGTCGTCCGTACACAGACAGCAGACAACTACCCACATCTGTAATCGCCAAAAAAAATCATAAGTTGATAAAGAATCAATTCTAGCCATTTAGAGATCAACAAAACTCACCATTAAATATACTCTTCTTCAGAAGATCCTGATGAAAAAAATGCAAGTAAATGACCGCACATAATTAGTAAAATGATCATTCGAGTAGTTACTGAAAAGGTTGGATAATATAATTTGGTAAGTTCACTAAAACGTACATTTTTATTTTGAGGCACACCACATATATTCCGTTTCATTGGCTTATTAAAAGGGAGTGCCAACTCTCCAGCAATGTCTTCCACCAATTGCATCTCTGTCCAAGTATGAGCTCCAATACGATCATTTCTAAATTTTCACAAAGATAAAAACCACACTATAAAATAGAAATTGTATTTGCCACAAGTTTGCTCTTGATACACATGCTGACCAATAATATGATTTCAATAACACCAAATTGTTTTCCCGTATACAGTTTTATTACCTTAAATGGTAGGAGCTGTCCGGCAGCTAATATTTCAGAAAGTTGGGATACTAAACAAAGCGAATAGGTTGTTGATTCTATTAGCACAGCAGTCTACCAAGTACAAGTGTAGAACCAGATTTTATCCTCTAAAATTAGTCGATGTAAAACTGAAAAGAAAATGATGTATCAGAAGAAGTTTTTGCACCCAATGATATAATCAGAATTGCAAGTTCGTGTGTTATAACATATGAGGAGATCCAATTGCTGCTATTGTTAATACAATGTTTTAATTTCCAAGAATTGGTGGGACGAAAAATCTATCATACATGTCCAATTCTTGATCTCGAAAAATCTATAATACATATATGTGCGTTCGACTTTCAGTTCAAATCATTAATGTAACAGGCTCACCTCTTGTACGAAGTGAAGAACAGGCTCATTGCTGTGAGAAGACGGGGTAGGGAAATTTACTCGTTCCAATCGATGCAATCGTCGTCCAGCATCAGCAAGCCGGCAACAGGCAGAGCACCACCGCATTACTCCTTTTCCACGAACCACCGCTCCGACGGTATCCCAAAGACATGGTGCCGACGGCCTCACTGGCAGTCCCTGGTCGTTTTCTGGTGATCGCAGACGGCTTCTAGGCAACAATGGCTCCCATATCTAGAGCATGCAGTGTCCCGACGAACCAGCGTGGTGGGGGGCGCCGTCCAAGTGAAGCGATGCGGCAACCCACGCCACGGATGGCGGTCATAGGGAGTCGGGCAGGGGAGAGCCGCAACAAGGAGATTTGGGTAGGGGAAGTCGCTATGGCAGGGTTACCTGGGGCCAGCATTCGCGGAGGTACACCCGCCGGCAGCCTTGCGCGATGGATACGCGGAACGGCGTGCCCGGGAGTCTGAAACACTGCGCCCGCGAGTCTGAAGCCCATCGACGCCTTCGACACGGTCGGGAAGAAACAAGGATCGGGCCAGATGGGGAGAAGATTGGGGTGCTCTGGAGCAGCCTATGCCGCTCCTGCACGGCGCCGGCTTGGACGTCCACACGTAGAGCGCCGCCTCCACCGCCGCGGGGTAGCCATCCCATCGGCGGTGCTGCGGTTGGTGGTCGTCATCATCCGAGGCGGAGGTGGAAGTTTCGGCCGGCACCAAGACGGTGGTGCTCGCCGGCACGACGTGCTCCACTTGAATCTGCCCCCTTCTCTTCGAGCACAGCCTGTCCAATTCTCCTGTAGCGCGCGGCCGTCGGCCGGAGGAGCGCGCGGCGACAGACGGAGATGAGCGCGCGGCCAAACACACGAGATCTGATAGGGAAGAGATCAAGCATGAAAATGCTCGCGGAGATCGGTGGAAGCGAGAGAGAGAGGAGACACACGGAGAAGGCACGCGTCGGCCACGCGTGGGAACATGATAAGAGCAAGTACAATAAGGTACAGTCAGCTGGCTATAAGAGATAAAATATTATAAATGTGCTTAGTTGGAAGAGAGAGATTAGGAGAGAGAAGAGGAGTGGGACTCCATCTTAGTAAGCAAATTTCAAGTACGTCTTCCTAGAGCGACTATGTGAGGCATCAAAAGGTGGAGCAGTGTATTGTAAAAAGTACTACACTTTTATAGCCACTATTAGTATATGTTGTCTCTAAGTTATGTTTATAGATGACATAGCACTTGACTTATAGCTTAGCAATGTTACTATCTATTGGAATTCGTCCAGAAGCGCCGCTTTGACCGAACGCCTAGCCGCTACGGCCACAGCAGCGGCCCACCAAAACACCCCACCTCCGTACGGAGCACCGAAATCATACACACAAAAATGCTCTAGGGAAACCAAACCAAAGAGACCCACGTTTACAACAGTGGTAAATCTTAGCTAAGCTCAAAATTCTCTCAAAAAAGAAGTCAGTTGCCCTTTAATATAGTAGTTATAATATAGTAGTTATGAGTAGAAGGTGAGGCTGAGCGTGGTATATATGGACAAATGATGTAGTCCTACATGTGAATAATAACTAGGATTTCGGTGCTTCGCCAACAAACGGATGTCCAGCGGTTACGTAGTCGTGCCAGTCGTAGTACTCCATAGAAGCTAGCCAGTCGTAGTACTTCATAGATGCCAATTCCCGTGGCCGGTCGATCGGTTTCCGGGCGTCTATAATGGCGACGAGGATCGGTTTCCGTGCAGGAGCCGAACGGTTTGACTTCTGTCCTGGCTTGTGTCACCAGTCGGGACTAAAGAGGGTGCCATCGGTCGCATGAGCTTTAATCCCGTCTCGTATCACCAGTCGGGACTAGAGACCCATACAAACTGGGACAAAAGGGTTCCGTACGCGTGGGCAGATTCGGGGCGACGTGACCAGGCCTTTAGTCCTGATCCAGACTACGGCCGGGACTTAAGTGGCCTGCCGAAAGACATATTTTCTACTAATGGTCATCGCATAACTTAGAGCTCAAGATGCATATAGTGTCAGGTGTCAAATTTTTACCCAAGTTTTAATTGATACAAAATTCATCATCTTAAGTTACAAATGAAGTGGCACCGACCGTCTACATTAGGATGAAATAGAATACAACCGAGGCGATGGTGGGTAAGAGCGGGAGCATGATGAAAGTCTTCATCTTGCTCTTGTTCAACTGGTGGTTCCTCCACTTGGCAACCACCTCCTGTCTAGTCGCGTATCCTATGTAGCAGTTGTCGCTGAACTTGTGCACATGTTTCTTACAGTACTCCCACTCCTCGTAGACTCCTGGAACCCGACCCTCGAACACCACGTAGTATGTCATCTCTATGGACACAAGGCATATTAGTATATAATGCAATGGAAATAATTAGAGGGTTCACATGCATATATGTTCACAAATATTAAAGTAAGAAAATAATTATAAACCTAAAAGATATATATCATCGATATCACAGAAGTAAGTTCAACGACAACGACCATAATAGTAATTAAAGTCCAATAACGATGACCGTTTCAAGCTAATTAAGCAAGTTTAGTTTACAACACACTACACACGTCCATCTCGATTCAAAGTATTGGTAGGCACACCGGCCTCGACAATGAGATGTCTTCTTCAGCGGTGCCGGGAATGGTTTATACATGTCCTTCATTGTCCACCTCCTTCGATCGTTCTACCTATCTAGGCGTTCGTCGATATCCCTCCGACATAGCCTGTTGAGTTGGTGTAAGCCCCCCCTCTTTTGTTGACATCTTCGATGATTATTTCTCTTAGATGTGATGGAAGTCTTCTCTAAGATCAACATCGTCGATATCCCCCGCTATTTTATTGGACCATTCTCGGATACTAGGTGGCATATTCATGATCTTTTCATCTCGGATAATTAAACCCTCTAAGGTGATGGAGGGCATAGAAGGCCTCCTTTGTGCTGCCAGCTGGCTGCTTGATGCAAGGGAACTCGGTCACGTGCTTGAACCCGTGTTTGCCAGTACTCGGCCTGATACAATTCCCATTCTTGTCGAAGGTGTCTCCATTTTGGGAGTAGCCTATAGCTATTCTCCTAATAGTGGCGTCCCTCAAACGGTGCAAGATCGACCGTTTGGAGGACGTTTTTTTTCGTGCCGTGTTTGGGGGACGTCGCTCTCCGGCCACATCCCCAAACGCGCCCCCCCAAACATTAAAATAACTCATTATTTGTTTTTTTGCATTTTTATTTCAATAGAGAGAAGGAATTTGTAGGTACAATCGAGATTTTTAAAGTAGTGCAACATATTGTAACAAATAACACATAAAAAATTGGGAAAATATGAACTAATTTTTAAAACTACTTCTTCTTTGATGGCCCCGCGTTCGTCGTCCTCACTGAAGCGTTTCCTGCTCGTCACTTCTTCCGAAGAGGCAGTGACGTTCTACGCGTCCGAGGAGTTTGTGTCCCCCTTTGATGTGTAGTCCTCGTTGTCATCGGTGCTCGCCGGCTGAGCCTCCGCCTTCGCCCGGGCCCTTGCCTCCTTCTTTGCCGCCACGCCTGCTCTGCCTCCAGATGTCCGCACCTGGCATCTCCATCCTCTTCCTCTTCCTGGCCGTCGTCGGTGACGGCCTCCACCTCCTAGTCGTGGTCGTCGCCCACGATGGCCTCCACCTCCTCCTCATGGCCGTCATCGGTGATGGCCTCCTCCTGGCCGTTGTCGGCCTCCAACTCCTCGACGTGGCCTTCTATCAGCGGGGAACTAGAGCTGCTAGGCGTGGTAGCTCTTTCCCACCAATGGCGCCATCCCGGCGGCTTCCCCTCGCTATTGGTGTCCGATGGCAAAGAGAGGTTGCTCATGGCGTCGTAGAGATGAATGTCGCTGTCCGGTTGGAGATCGGAATGTGCAGACATACGGTTCTTATTGAGCGGGGATGAATGTCGGCACAAATATCAAAGAGGGCTGCGGTTGCTCTTCCGCGGAATTCACGCTCCATTCCGGCGGTTCGCGCGTTGATCACGCGGTTGCCACTGCGACGGTTCTCCTTCTCAGCAACTGCACCGTTGATAGGTAGGCAACAGTTGGGCGTCGTTCGTGTATCAATCACGTGTCAGGCCCGCCACTCTGCTTCTCGCTTGTTATTGTGTCCGGCGTGCCCGGAGCATTCCCTATGGACCGGAGACGGGCTCGGGGCATCGAACACCGTATTAGACCGAGCCGGGCGGAAAGGGCTTCTGGGGCGCGCGATTAAAAACAAAGTTTGACGGACCCCAAAAACCTTTAGAGAACGTTTTGAAGGACGCCGGCTGGAGATGCTCTCGTGTCAGCGTCTCCCGCGTGTGGCAGGTCGCTGAACAACGGTGGAACTGCTTGCACGTTAGCTTTTGTTACCAGAAACATATGCCACATACGGAAAATGATTAATTCAAGACACACAAACCACCTGGTGCTAGCTTTTTCGTGTACCTGAAAAAAAAACTTGGAGCTGGCCACGTACGGGTCTTGGAATCAATCAAGGAGAATTCTAACAGGAGGCGCCGCATAGGGTTGGTATGCATGCGGCGGTTATGTTTGTACAATTTTCCCTTATAGAGAAAACAACATGTGTGTATGTAGGAAATCTGCCAGCTCACGATGACATCATCGTATTAATTGCTAAATTGGAAATTCAAAATGATGTATCTTCTAAACCATTAATACGATTAGTGACCCGTTGATAAGGGATGGCCCGATCTTCTCAGTAAGCAACGGTGGTGATGATAATCACGGGGTGATTGCAGCGGAGGTAACTTGGATGAAGTGTATGATAACTTGTACACTGGTAGAAAAACAGGCTTCCGGGAAGCCCCATTAGTCGCGAAGCTATAGGAACCGCGACTAATGAGGTCTTTAGTAGCGGTTCGTCTGGCGAACCGCGACCAAAGGCCTGGGCCCAGGGCGCACGGTGGCCAGCTGGTGCACGTGGGGGGCTTTAGTCGCGGTTGGCCAGGCCAACCGCGACTAAAGGTGCTCGAAGGCTTTTAGTCGCGGTTGGCCGGAGCCAACCGGGACTAAAGCCCCTCCTATATATACCCATCCAGCAGCCAACACTTAGCCATTTGGAGCCATTCTCTTCACAAACTTCACAAGTGAGTGTTAGGTTTGCTTTTGGTTCCTCTTATGCACATAAGGTGTTTGATGAAATGCCCCAAGAGCATGAAACAAACATGATATGATGTGTTGGAGCCACACTTGATCTTTCTCATTTATTTTTTCCTCCTCGATCGCGGTTAGCAACTTGAACCTTTGATGTGTCATTGATAAAATATGCATGTGTGTAGTTCATTGTTTAATTTATATTGTTTGTAGCTAGTTAGTTTAACAAATGCATGATGGTTAATTATATATTTTATATTATAATAATGCAGATGAATCGGCAATGGATGTACGGTAACCGACTCTCCGACGAGTTCACATACGGGTTTGAAAGATTTCCTCGTAGTGGCTAATGCGAACAAGCAGGGGGTTTTGTTATCTCGTCCATGTGTTAACCGTAAGAATCAGAAGGGTTACTCTTCCTCAAGAGATGTTCACATGCACACGCTTCGGCACGGTTTCATGCCAAGCTATAATTGTTGGACCAAGCATGGAGAAAGAGGGGTTATAATGGAAGAAGATGAAGAAGGGGATGATTTCATCGATGAAAGCTATCTTGCTCATTTCGGTGATACTTTCATGGAGGATGTCGAAGGTGAAGGGGAAGGTGAAGGGGAAGGTGAAGAAGAGGCACGTGATGATCCCGTTGATGATCTTGGTCGGACCATTGCCGATGCACGGAGACGTCGCTAAACCGAAAAGGAGAGGGAGAATTTGGATCGCATGTTAGAGGATCACAGGAAGGCGCCTGCACTCGGATGCGATGATGGTCCGAAAAGCTGGGCTGCACATCGGATTTGTTGAAATAGAAGGCACGGGCAGGTGTAGCTGACTCGGCATTTGAAAACTTGCTTGAAAATGTTGAAGAATATGTTTCCAAAGAATAACGAGTTGCCCGCCAGTACGTACGAAGCAAAGAAGGTTGTCCGCCCTCTAGGTTTAGAGGTTACGAAGATACATGCATGCATCAACGATCGCATCCTCTACCGCGGTGAATACGAGAATTTGAATGAATGCCCGGTATGCACTGCATTGCGTTATAAGATCGGAGGCGATGACCCCGGTGACGATGTTGAGGGCCGTAAACCCGGGAAGAGGGTTCCCGCCAAGGTGATGTGGTATGCTCCTATAATACCACGGTTGAAACGTCTGCTCAGGAACAAAGAGCATGCCAAGTTGTTGCGATGGCACAAAGAGGACCGTAAGTCGGACGGGGAGTTGAGACACCCCGCAGATGGAACGCAATGGAGAAAGATCGACAGAGAGTTCAAAGATTTTGCACGCGACGCAAGGAACATAAGATTTGGTCTAAGTACGGATGGCATGAATCCTTTTGGCGAGCGAGCTCCAGCCATAGCACCTGGCCCGTGACTCTATGCATCTACAACCTTCCTCCTTGGTTGTGCATGAAGCGAAGTTCATTATGATGCCGGTGCTCATCCAAGGTCCGAAGCAACCCAAGCAACGACATCGATGTGTACCTAAGGCCATTAGTTGATGAACTTTTACAGCTGTGGGGCAGACCCGGGTGTCCGTGTGTGGGATGAGCACAAAGAAGAGGAATTTGACCTACGAGCGTTGCTTTTCGTAACCATCAATGATTGGCCTGCTCTTAGTAACCTTTCGGGACTGTCAAATAAGGGATACAATGAGATCTCTCGATTGGTTCCTGTCGCCAATGCAACAGCTCTCAACCCTGCAAGATATTTGCAACTCCACGCACTTGCGCACGCAGCCGCCGACCACGAAGCGGTAAGTTGCAACCGTCTAATTCCCAATGGAACAGCAGATCACACAAGACTTTATCGTGATCTACACAATATCAAGCAATATGGTGTAGGGAATTCAATAGTTTTGCAGAGCAAACAACTAAGAACTAGGGTTTATCTTAAACGTGGTCTAAAGCAGCTAGGGGGCGCGTCTTGGCATTTATATAGGCTTCCGGGACGACTTCTGGTCGAAAAGATACAAGAATAACCGACCCATAATAGATCTGGTCGAGACAGACTCGGACACGGCCGGTCTGGGGGCCGCTCGACCGGGCCTGGGACCGGGCTGGCCGGTTCAAACCGGGCCAGGGACCGGGTTGCAACCGGGCGGGCGAAGTGTCACGCAGTAATCCTCCCGGTTGGCATCAACGTGGCGCCCGGTTGGCGCCGGGGTGGATCCGGCCTGCCGCCCGGTCGGACCGGGCCAGGGACCGGCGCGCCGGCGTGGCGCCGGTCCGACCGTGCTCGGGCCGGCCCGGACTTCATCTTCTCCTCTCACGCATGCCTCCCGCTCCTCCCTCGCGCGTCCATGAGATTTTTCATGTCCGGCCTCCTCGGCTCCACGTCCATCTTCACGTCCGAGCTGCTCTTCTCCTCCTCGTGCGATGCTTGTCTCCTCTTCATACCTGATGATACATAAGTAATGGGACTTAGGTAGTATAAAGTTCTGATCAATCAAAGTATCGTTTAGGAACAAGTTCACCTGCTGTTTAAGTAACTTCGCACGAGCTCTTGTAATAGGTCCAATCCGAACTTCATTGGACTTGAGCTTCACAGCAGGTTCATCTTCAGTTGGTAATGACGAAGGTAGTAGTGTGGTAGGGATGTCCTCATCATCTCCCCCCTTCAAAAGGCGTCGACCCCGACGCTCCAAGGTCTTCTCCTTCATATGGTGTCAAATCAGCAACATTGAAAGAATTACTGACACCAAACTCATCAAGTGGAAGATCTATCGAGTATGCATTATCATTGATCTTGGCAAGCACTTTGTAAGGACCAGGCACCACGAGGAAGCAACTTGGACTTCCGTAGCTTCGGGAACCTATCCTTGCGAAAATGTACCCAGACCATATCACCAGGCTTGAACAACATCTCCTTGCGCTTCTTGTTCATCCTTGCAGCATTGCTCTTTCCTTTCTTCTCTATCAACTCTTTAGTCTTCACATGGATCTTTCGCACAAAATCTGCCCTCTTGGATGCCTCCATATTTACTCTCTCACGTATGGGCAAAGGCAACAAATCAAGTGGAGTAATGAGTCTGAAACCATACACCGCCTCAAAAGGACACATCTCCGTGGTAGAATGTACCACCCTGTTGTAAGCAAACTCCACATGCGGCAAACACTCTTCCCACTCCTTCAGGTTCTTCTTGATCATGGATCTCAACAATTGTGACAATGTTCTATTCACCACTTCAGTTTATCCATCAGTTTGGGAATGACAAGTAGTACTGAAAAGTAGCTTCGTCCCCAGCTTTCTCCACAACGTCTTCCAGAAGTAGCTCATAAACTTCACATCACGATCAGAAACAATAGTCTTCGGGACTCCATGTAGTCGGACAACCTCCCTGAAAAACAGGTTAGCAATATGCGACGCATCGTCGCTCTTGTGGCAGGCAATAAAGTGTGACATTTTAGAAAATCTGTCCACTACCACAAATATAGAATCATGGCCTCTCTTAGTACGCGACAAACCCAACACAAAATCCATAGTAATATCCTCCTAAGGTGTAGTAGGTGCCGGTAAAGGAGTATACAAACCGTGAGGCTTCATCTTGGACTTGGACTTGTTGCAAGTAATGCACCTCTTCACATACCTGTCCACATCCCGCCTCATCTTTGGCCAATAAAAACGATTAGCGAGCATGAGTAGCATCTTCTCACGCCCAAAGTGACCCATCAAACCTCCAGCATGTGATTCCTGCAATAAGAGCAAACGCACAGACGATTCTGGAACACATAGTTTGTTAGCTCTAAACAAGAACCCATCATGTATGTGATATTTTTCCCATGCTTTACCAAGAGCACATAAGCGATATGGTTCAGCAAAATCATGATCAGTAGCATACAAATCACATAGCACCTCTAATCCAGGAATTTTAACATCAAGTTGAGTTAATAACATATTCTTCCTAGATAGAGCATCAGCAACAATATTATCTTTTCCCTTCTTATGCTTAATAATGTATGGAAAAGACTCAATGAACTCAACCCACTTGGCAAGACGCTTATGCAAAGTAGACCGAGCTTTCGGGTATTTTAAAGCTTCATGATCAGAATGTATGATAAATTCTTTTGGCCACAAGTAATGTTGCCGAACCTCAAGAACTCTAATTAAAGCATACAATTCTTTATCATATATAGGATAGTTCAACTTAGCACCAGACAGTTTCTCAGAAAAATATGCAATGGGACGACCCTCTTGCATCAACACACCACCAATTCCAATACTACTAACATCACATTTGTAATGTCCCAGGTTTAGAGACGATCGAGGGGTAGATTTTAGAAAGGGATGTGCATTGCATAGTAAATTCTGGGGAAATTTCGCGCTTTTAAACAAAAACTGCATCGAAGGGGGACAAGTTTCTCTCTCGACACCTTACGGGTTAGGGTTTCGAGAGTGCGACAAACTTGCTTCTCACTTCACTAGTTTAGGGTTTTGAGAAGAGAGGGGAGAGTTCACATGATTGAATTCTAAATGTTATGACATGATTAAATTCAAACCAAGGTTGAATTTGAATTTCAAATTCAAACATTAAATAATTACTTAAAAAATTCAATTGAGGAAATTCATTAAGTAAATGATCAATAATAAATAAGATGAACAATTATATTAAAGTAAAGATCATTAGAGAAAACTTTGAGCTTTATTGAATAATACACAAGATACATTGTCTTTACATTATCCATAATAGAAATCAATGAATTACTACACATTACATAAATGGGCAGTAATAGAAGAAAGAAAAATAAAGAAAAATTACAATTTAATAATCCTAGACTAAATTCTACAAGATCATCTTCATTTGATCTTGAACTTGATGAATTCCAAATTCATCTTGATCATCACATTGTCCCTGCACATACACACAAAGACCAAACAAGGATTAAGCCAAGTGGCAAAGCCACTTGGCAGAGTTAACAAGAAAAATGGAAATGAGAGGATATGACCATGATCAGCCGAGCTGATCCACTCACCTGGACCAAGTACCAAGCAGCAAACACACGAGCAGCTCACAAGCTTGTGTGCATGTCTCACGAGCACACGGACCGAGGGAGAGTCACCAAGATGACCAGGCCAAGTCATGTCGACCGGAGGAGCCAACAAGGGATCATATAAAACCTTTTCACAGCCCGGAAACCCTAGCAGCTCATCGACAGGATCTCCAAAGGGTAAGAACAGCCAAGAACACTAAGAACGGATGAACAGACTAGAGGCTGTTCCATCTATTCCCAATCACCAGAAAATAAACCAAGCCTGCACAAGCTCACCGGGAGGAGCAGGGCAAGCAACTCAACCATCAAATCAACCTGAAGCAATCCTCTACACCAACAACTCATTCTAGGAGCCGGAGTGAGGTATAAACTAAATCAACCTCGAGCAAAACCAAGTTTTGCTCATAAATAAGTATATCATGCATCACGGGATCACGAGGAGGGTAGAATACCCGGTGTGTGTCATCATCCGGCTAGCAAGCCATGTGGTGCAAGCATAGATGGGTAAGATCACTAGGTAAACATCCTATGGGAACAACGAGCTATGCAAATCCATGCATAACTAGAGAAATCCAGCCAAGAATGAAACCATAGCTAACCTAATCCACACACTTAGCACCTACAGACTAGCTAAGGCCATCGGACATTAGACAAATCTTTGTCTATTTGATTTCAACATCAAAAAGCTACCGGAAATCCAATAAATGAATCACCGGACAACATTTGGTAAGCAACGACGAAGCCATCGGATAGGGGAGCCATCCCAGTGGCAGCACTTGTATACTGCCAGGATCACCTCAACCTTAACCAATTCCAGACAAAGAAAACCATGCACGGATATCATCACCCAGGTAGGGTTCAAAAGGAGGGTTAGGGTACACAACCAGGTGTTGGCATCCATCTAACCCTACCAAATCCATTGAGATGATCATCACCGAATCTCAGTTCACATCATTTATCCATCTAATCAAGCAAGGATAAACAGATAAATGAAACAGGACAAGCAATTGATGCACTAGGGTCTTGCCAATAATCAAATGGATCATGACGAGGCATCAATTGATGCTTAAGCAAGCAATGACTCACACTGTGCCGGGCCCGTGTGACACACAAGAGAGCAATGATGAGGCACAGACACCATAGGGCAGCTGTTTCAAGCAACTGGTGATCATATGAACACCAGAGGTTTGATAGAGCATGCTACTGCATACTAGAACTCATTCTAGGCAATTCACATATGAACAGATAATTAAATAACTGAACAATTGCCTCACAGATAAGAGCATCAGGCTTTACTATTGTATCCAGAAGCTCATCAAAGGCTTGATGAACCAAAGGATCACAATATACAAGAACAGCACATGTAACTCCATCACTAAATCACACTGCTAAGCCAGCAGTACAGCTCAATGGAGCATAATAATGAATATGAACTAAAGAAACTAGCTCAAAGGCACTGGCACTTGTTAAATATACAATAATTACCACCACAACCAAGCCAGGGACAAGATTAAGCACAGCAGTAAGCCAAGCACAGCAGTAAGCTAAGCACAAGCAATAAGCTAAGCACGACTAGGATCCATGGCAACGACAAGCAAAGCGAGTAGAGCACATAGGTATAGAAGCAAGCAGACAATCATGGGATGCCGAGAGCATCCAGAGGGAGGTGAAGAGGTAGAACGAGATAGCGAGAGGAGAAGGAGGAGCACATACCGGGGAGGAGGTGGTCGACATGACCACGGCGGCCACGGCGGCGCACGCCGGTGCACACGGCGGCACCGGGCCCGGCCAAGCCAAGCCACGGCGACCACCACGGCACCCCGGCCGCAGCACCACGCGCCCCGGGGAGCGTCGGGGGGAAGGTCCACGGCCTTTCCAAAGCGCGGTGGCGGCGGACGCCAAGGTCAGGCGCACGGGGAGTCGATGGCGAGCGAACGAGGACGCAAGCGTCAGATCGACGCGGACCACCATGTCCGCCGTCGAGAGGCGGTCCGGATCCACACCATCTCGTCGCCGGCGATGGCCGGAGGCGGCCAGATTAAAACGGCGACGGCGGAGGCGATTTCGGCGTCGCAGGAGCCGAGAGGGGAATTAGGGTTAGGACACAGCAAGAAGACGACGCGACTGGGTCGGTTGGACCGAGCCCAGTGGGCTGGTCCAACCTAACCAGCTCGGTCTCCTGACAAGTGGGGCCGAGGGGTATTTTGGGCATTTCCCAAAATACCCATTTAAACAAGAATTTCCAAGAATTTTATAAAATAAAATATAACCCCAAAAAAATAAATAAAAATATGAAAATGCATCAGCATAAAATTCTCTACCTAAATAAAATATCAAAGAGAATTTTTGAAGACAATTAAGAATGAGTCTTAATTTGAGGATTTAAATAATCATTTAAATCACACATATATTTTTCAATAATAAAAATAAGTCCATTAATACCTTTGGACTTCAAAACACCTTGACAACATTTCAAGGTTGGATTTACCCTAAATCAAGTATCCCTAAGATGTTCTTAGTATCTAACCTCTCATAAAATAACAACGACATCAGAAAGGGGGGAAAACAAACCCTAAAACTGGAATCATGCATTATTGCTTCTTTAACCATTGCCCTTATCGGACAATGATGCTATTTTTCAGAACAAGAGGACAAGGGTCAGTCCATACCTTCCAACTGCAGAACTTTGCAGTGTTCAGGCAAGTTCATCACTTGCTCATGTCATTTGAGTATCTTTATCAAATTACTTGCAAAGTACTATGGTTATCACTATTGCATAAAAACCAAAACCACTACTTTCATAACTATGAATATGACTATGTGGTGGGCAATGGAACCATGGATTGTGTTGATATGGTGGAGGTTCCATTGCAAGGGTTATTATCCATCTAGGATTAAACAACAAATGTCGCCAGTGATTCTTGTGCCGTAATACCCGTGTTAACCATAAGATCCGGAGTGGGACGGAGTAGTCAAAAGTGTTTCCACCTCTCGTTCATCAACGGATGCGCTTACCGTAGCAGCTTGTGTCTTGGCGGAAGTAACTTGAGGGTGGGGAGCCCTTCTAATTCCCCACGGTATAGCTGTTGCTTACCGTAGCGGTTGCGCTTGCGGAACAACTTGAGGGTGGGGATCCCCTTCTAATTCCCCACGGTAATGTGGTCTATGATGGGTTGCAGCTACCGGCGAAGGAGTTTGGTTAACGAGTCCCAAAGCTGTTGTCGTGGTCGGGGTCCACCCTGAAATTACGGGAATAATGGGACCGACGAGGACCCGGGGTCGGGGTATGCAACAAAGGGTGGGTGTTCGAGGTAGCGGAGGAACATGATTGGCTAGACCTTATACCGGGCCTCACACCGAAGGAAGTGTGGACGGGAAAGCTGCCCGGTTGGCACCAAGGTTAAGATCTCTTATGGGTAAAGCAACACACCTCCGCAGAGTGTAAAGAAGCGTGACCTGTCACTCCTCGTTCCGGGATTGAGGAACTGCGAACGCGGCCGGAAAGGAGCTCCATGAAGTTCTAGTAAACCGGTGAAGGCCGACGGACATAGCTCTTTGAAATAAAAGCAATCTATTGAAGAAATGTTTATCAAAACTTGCATTGGTATTAGACTTTCTCGGTCTAATATCGTAGCTAGTGCATTAAACACCTCTTATCTATAATGAACTTGTTGAGTACGCTCGTACTCATACCACTCTTAAACCCCATGCTTAGATTGTCTGAACCATCTGGAGGAGGACAACGACAACCATGATGGAGCCGAGATCATCGGCTACGAGGAACCAGACCTCTCAGGAGGAGTGGAAGGCATAGACTACATCATAGTCTACGGATCCGGAGAGGCTTCCGGAGGAGAACAAGCATAAGGATATCAGGAGGAGTAGTAGTAGTCGAGCAGCGCGAACTCTTACTATTTAGCTGCTCGCTTAAATAAATGTTTTGTTTAATGAGACAATGGTATTGTAAGTTAAGATGGGTTCACCTCGAACCCAGGAGATATCCTCTTAGGACCCAAGAGGAGCTCCGAGACGACTTGTGTATATGTATTGTAATAAAATGTGAATGAGTTATGGACCTTGCTATGTTCTGTTGTACTACTCTGAGGGATGTGATATTTGCGGAATGGTACTTCGCGAATGTTATATCAACGATCGGCACACTACAACATGCAGTGGTATGCGGGGGTCACCACGCTTGGTATCGAGCAAAAGCTTTGACCTTAGGTTGGAACCTAGTAAATGGGACCAAACGTTAGGAGTCAAATAGGATTAGTAAAGAATTCTCTAAAAATATGGTGTATATTCAATTGAGAATACAACGATCATATCTTTTAGTGCGATAATTCTTTATTATCTCTATTATGATGCATTATTACTAATCTCATAACCTTTCTATTTCTACAGCCAACATGGCAAGTTCACGACCGAGGGAGAAACGTGAAAGTTATGGATTCAACACCGAACGAGTACCAAGGAGGACCGGCGAGATATCCTACGAGCCATGTTACTAGAATTTGGGTGCGATCCCCGCATTCCAAGAAAGAAGTACATGTTTTATGATGGTCCGGTGTTGGCCAAGTGCGAGAGTAGGACCGCGACTTCCCGAATCTTTGGGATTGAGCGTAGTCATGCCACTCGGGGAAGCAAGGACAACCAATACAGCCTACCATATAGCTGTTATGAGAGCCATACACAGTACATTCGGGAGCATAAGACGAAAGCGCTTATGGGTTCCGAATTCACCCACATTCCTCATATGGAGGAGGATAATGATCCCATGCTGAACCATTTCAAATATGCCAAAAGTAAACCCGCCGAAGCAGCCAAATATATGGATAACAGCAGTAACTTCATATCATTACTCTTTCGCTTGAATAATCATCCGATAGGAGCTATTGATACGATGCTTGAGGAGTTCACCGAACCCAAGGAGGAGAGTAGGGGCAAAGAACCTATGGAGAATGTGGTACACACACCGGTTTATTCAGTCGGTGACTACATCAGTTTTGATCCACTTGCACGTGAACCTACACTGTTACACTCGGGAACTATCCTGGGTAGTTCCTATGGGGGATACGAAGGCGGCGAGGAATCCGGAAACAACCGGCGTTCCGAGACTCCAATCGAGAATTCTGTGGGTTGGCGTTGGGGAGATGATACTGGAACCCATAGTACTACCGCGTACTATGATGGAGAGATGAATGATGACGCAACAACCCGAAACCGCAGCTATCCTAGTAATGAAGGAGTGGATGGAGGATATCCGACACAGGTTGAGTCGGGTATGGGTTTTGGTAATCCTTATGGTGGGGCTACAGGAGAGTACACCCGATGGGTGGATTATGATGCACTCAACGATCAGTTCATGAACACTGATTTCTCCTTAGGATCATCATCAGACTCGGATTACAAGCCAACGGGGAGACCTTATGTTCCAGGGTCTATCAGGAGGACGACACGTTCGACTGGGATGGAAGCCTCGGAATGTACCGGGAGTGAAGACCGATTAGAAGACCACCAAGGGAGGCGTGGCTATAATACACAAGTACCACGTGTATTATAGTTTGTAACATTTGTATAAATTTGTACATATACTTTAATAAGTGAGTTTGCATACTCACATCGACTTGAGTTATGTAATAAGACCACTTATGTATGTAAATATATGGTATATGTTTGGTATGATTTGGATTTGCTTCTTGATTTCCATTGCGTGACTAGTTCTCGTGCACAATGTTGAGCTCGAGAAAACTTGCGCATGGAGTAATTATGAGTATCATCTTGTGTTGCGGAACTAGGGGAATTATGTCGGGAACGTTAGGAAACGAGATCGAAGTGCAGCGCATGGAGCGCGAAGCAAAGGAGAAGGAAGAGGCCGAGGGTGCAGCCGGAGATCGGTTCCACCACCACCACCACCCATGACGCAGCAAAACTTTATCCAAGTACATGCAAGCGGCGGAAGAGAGGCAGCGTGTAACACTGGAGCTGCAGAACAAATTCCTTCAGGACCTGATGCAGCAGAATAGGGTGGAGAGACCTGAGAACCAGGGAGTCTCGTTAGCAGACTTCCAGAACACCAAGCCGATATCTTTCGCATACGCGCCCGAGCCGATGGACGCGGAAGATTGGCTGATGGATACTGAGCGCAAGCTCAACACTGTTGGATGCAATGACCAAGAGAAGGTCCGATATGCTACCCATCTATTGTGTGGACCTGCCGCATCATGGTGGGACAACATTGTAGCCGTGTATCCGGCAGAAAGGTATTTACCTGGGAGGAGTTCGCAAGGAAGTTCAGGGAATCCAATGTCCCTGAAAGTATCGTGGAACTGAAGCGTCGAGAGTTCGAGAGTCTCGAGCAGAAGGATAAGGCAATCCTGACCTATGTCAGGGAGTTTTCAAGTCTGTCCCGGTATGCGGTTGAGGAAGTTAATACCGAGGACAAGAAGAAGAAGAGATTTACGAGGGGGTTAAGTCCCCAGCTTCAAGGTACAACACGGATGATGAGAGCAACGGAATTCCAAGAGCCGGTGGATGCGTGCCATCACTCTTGAAGATGACTTTAAACAATCGCAAGAAGAAAAGAGGAAGAAGGCCAAGTATGAGCCGAAGAGGTTTGTTAGTAACAAGCCTAATAACACACTGAGCTTCAAGCCAAGATACAACAACAACAACGAGCAACAACAACAGCAACTACTACGGTAGTAGGAGGAACCAAGCGTTTCGGATCGCAAATCAGATTATGCGTCGCATTTGTGGATTCCGAGGTCATACCTCGAAAGATTGTAAGAAGCCAAAGATAATATGCTTTGGTTGTCGCTCGTGAGGGGCACATGTCGAAGGACCGCCCCAAGAGAAACACGGGAGGAGGTCAATCTGAGGAGGAGGAAGTCGAGGAAACACCGGAGGAAGCTGGAAGAATAAGAAGCCCTTCGGCAAGCTGAACTCGTACTCGGTCTGGAGGAGGTGGTCAACTCTGACCGAGGCGGTGATAGGTACGCTCCGGATACTCACTCATCCTCGGCAAAGTACTTTTTGATACTGGTGCAACTACATCATTCATTTCTCAACAATTCATCATCAAACATGGGATTGGTTGCACTAAGTTAGATACACCCATAACCATACTTTCACGCGGGGGAACGTTAGTAGTAACCCATGCCAAACAAAAACAAGTCATTATGATCAACAAGTGCGCGTTTGACGCGGACTCTGTTCATTTTACCGATGAAGGACATTGATGTCATTCTTGGTATGAACTGGTTAGAAGCTAATGGAGCATTGATCGACTGTGTAAACAAGACGGTGTCTTTGAAAAGTCCCGATGGAAGTAGAATGATCTACCAAGGCGATAAACATACACAGATTGAAGTTGAGCTACAGCTGAATAGCATGAAGGAGGTGAAGTTAGAAGATATACCTGTAGTAAATGAATTCCAGGATGTGTTTCCTGCGGAATTACCTGGTATGCCACCAGATAGGGAGATAGAATTCACTATCGACCTAATTCCAGGAACAGCCCCGATTGCTAAAGCACCATATAAGATGGGGCCTAAGGAGTTGAAAGAGCTTAAGGAGCAATTGGATGACTTGGAACAAAAGGGATTCATTCAAGAGAGTGTTTCACCATGGGGATCACCTGTGATCTTCGTGGATAAAAGGGATGGAGGAAGAAGGATGTGCGGAGACTATAGAAATCTGAACAACGTCACAATCAAGAACAAGTATCCACTTCCAAGGATACAAGATCTATTTGATCAAGTAAGAGGAGCGGGAGTCTTTTCCAAGATTGATCTAAGATCCGGTTATCACCAGATAAAGATCAAGAAGGAGGACGTTCCGAAAACTGCCTTTGTCTCAAGGTATGGACACCATGAATACCTTGTAGTACCTTTTGGATTAACAAATGCCCCAGCAATATTCATGAACCTCATGAACAAGATTTTCATGCCATATCTAGACAAGTTTGTCATCGTATTCATCGATGATATCTTGATATATTCCAAGAACAAGGCAGAACATGCCGAACATTTGAGGTTAGTGTTGCAAACACTAAGGGAACATCAACTCTATGCCAAACTCAGCAAGTGTGAATTTTGGCTAGATCAAGTGGAATTTCTTGGTCATGTCATTAGCAAAGAGGGAATCGCTGTCAACCCGAGCAAGGTAGCAGCAGTTTTAGAATGGGAAGCACCCAAGACTGTCAAGGAAATCCGAGGATTCCTAGGAATGGCAGGATACTATCGGAGATTCATTGAAGGGTTCTCTAAGATAGCAGGACCTATGACGAAGTTGCTAAGGAAAAACACACCATTCGTGTGGTCAGAGGAGTGTGAGAAAAGTTTTCAAACTCCGAAAGAAAAACTCACCACGGCACCGGTGTTAGCAGTTCCGGAAGTCGGCAAGGACTACACCGTGTACTGTGACGCATCCAAACATGGATTGGGTTGTGTACTCATGCAAGATCGGAAAGTGATATCTTATGGATCGAGGCAACTCAGACCTCATGAAGTAAACTATCCAACACATGACTTGGAATTAGCAACGATCGTTTTTGCACTCAAAACTTGGAGACATTTTCTCTATGGAGCTAAGTGTGAGCTCTATACATATCATAAAAGCCTCAAATATTTCTTCACTCAAAAGGAACTCAACATGAGACAGAAAAGATGGCTAGAATTGATTAAGGATTATGATCTGACAATCAATTACACACCAGGGAAGGCTAATGTTGTAGCAGATGCCCTGAGTAGAAAGAGTACCGGAGGAGTAGAACAAGAAATATCACCGGAGTTGAGGAAGGAAATAAGCCAAGCCCAAATACAACTTTGGGAGAAGGAAGCCCATGAAGGATTATCGGCATTGCAAGTAGCCGATGAGTTGAATGTCAACCTGAAGAATGAGATAATGATGGGTCAGTTGGACGATCCATTCATTGTAGAAGAGATGAGGAGAATAGATGAGGGAAGACCATCAGAATTTCATCGTGGAGAATCTGGATCATTGTGGTTCCAGAAGAGGATTTGCGTTCCGGATATTGCTGAAATCAAAGAAGTAATACTCCGAGAAGCTCATCAAACACCATATTCCATACATCCGGGAAGTACAAAGATGTATATGGATCTAAAGGAACTATTCTGTGGAATAATATGAAGAGAGAGATAGCACAATATGTTGCAGAATGCCATACCTATCAACGAGTGAAGGCTGAACATCGTAGTCCCAAGTGGAAGTTACAACCTCTACCTATTCCAAGAGTGGAAATGGGAGGAAATAGGGATGGATTTCATCACCGGACTACCCATGACTAATAAAAAGAAGGACATGATATGGGTAATCGTGGACCGGTTGACGAAAAGTGCACACTTCTTAGCAATAAATCAACGAGACAAAGGAGAGAAACTCATTGATCTTTACATCAAGGAGATCGTGAGTAAGCATGGAGTACCTAAGAAGATAGTATCGGATCGAGGATCCGTGTTCACATCAGCATTTTGGAAGCAACTCCACGAAGCTTTGGGATCCAAATTGGATTATAGTACCGCTTATCACCCACAAACAGAGCGGACAACCGAGAGAACCAATCAGATCTTAGAAGATATGCTTAGGGCTTGTGCCCTAGACTTCGGAGGATCATGGGAGGAGCATCTACCTTTAAGCGAGTTTTCATACAACAATAGTTATCAAAGCAGCATCAAGATGGCACCATTTGAAGCTCTCTATGGAAGGAAGTGTAGATCACCGATATGTTGGTATGAAGCCGAGCAAGCAAAGAGTTCAACCTCGATTATGTCAAGGAAAAACAACAAATCATTGACATTATCGCAGACAGAGCTCAAGATAGCCCCAGAGCCGGCAAAAGAGTTACGCCGATAGAAGAGAAGGACGTGGGAGCCACAAGTTGGAGACATGGTTTATCTTAAGGTAAGCCCGATGAAAGGACTTCAGAGATTCGGAGTAAAAGGAAAGTTAAGCCCTAGATACATAGGACCTTTCAAGATACTGACTCAGAATCGAGGTTTAGCCTTTGAGTTGGATCTACCAGGAAGGTTAGCTCAAGTTCATAATGTATTCCATGTGTCGCAACTCCGAAAGTGTTTGAAGACCCCAGATGAACCAATATCACATGATGAGCTGGAATTACAACCGGACTTGACATACATCGAGAAGCCGACCAAGATTCTCGAGGAAAGCTGGAAACAACTCAGAAATAAGGCGATCAAGTATTGCAAGATACAATGGAAGCATCATCCCGAGAGGGAAGCCACTCGGGAAAAAGAGGAAGACCTGAGGAAAACATACCCCGAGTCGTTCGGGTATTACAACCACAACTTCTGGACGAAGTTTTCTTTAAGGGGGAAAGGCTGTAATGTCCCTGTGTTTAGAGACGATCGAGGGGTAGATTTTAGAAAGGGATGTGCATTGCATAGTAAATTCTGGGGAAATTTCGCGCTTTTAAACAAAAAACCGCATCGAAGGGGGACAAGTTTCTCTCTCGACACCTTACAGGGTTAGGGTTTCGAGAGTGCGACAAACTTGCTTCTCACTTCACTAGTTTAGGGTTTTGAGAAGAGAGGGGAGAGTTCACATGATTGAATTCTAAATGTTATGACATGATTAAATTCAAACCAAGGTTGAATTTGAATTTCAAATTCAAACATTAAATAATTACTTAAAAAATTCAATTGAGGAAATTCATTAAGTAAATGATCAATAATAAATAAGATGAACAATTATATTAAAGTAAAGATCATTAGAGAAAACTTTGAGCTTTATTGAATAATACACAAGATACATTGTCTTTACATTATCCATAATAGAAATCAATGAATTACTACACATTACATAAATGGGCAGAATAGAAGAAAGAAAAATAAAGAAAAATTACAATTTAATAATCCTAGACTAAATTCTACAAGATCATCTTCATTTGATCTTGAACTTGATGAATTCCAAATTCATCTTGATCATCACATTGTCCCTGCACATACACACAAAGACCAAACAAGGATTAAGCCAAGTGGCAAAGCCACTTGGCAGAGTTAACAAGAAAAATGGAAATGAGAGGATATGACCATGATCAGTCCGAGCCGATCCACTCATCGGACCAAGTACCAAGCAGCAAACACACAGGCAGCTCACAAGCTTGTGTGCATGTCTCACAGCACACAGACCAGGGGAGAGTCACCAAGATGACCAGGCCAAGCTGTCGACCAGAGGAGCCAACAAGGGATCATATAAAACCTTTTCACAGCCGGAAACCCTAGCAGCTCATCGACAGGATCTCCAAAGGGTAAGAACAGCCAAGAACACTAAGAACAGATGAACAGCTAGAGCTGTTCCATCTATTCCCAATCACCAGTAAAATAAACCAAGCCGCACAAGCTCACCGGGAGGAGCAGTGGCAAGCAACTCAACCATCAAATCAACCGAAGCAATCCTCTACACCAACAACTCATTCTAGGAGCTGGAGTGAGGTATAAACTAAATCAACCTGAGCAAAACCAAGTTTTGCTCATAAATAAGTATATCATGCATCACAGGATCACAGGAGGGTAGAATACCCAGTGTGTGTCATCATCTGGCTAGCAAGCCATGTGGTGCAAGCATAGATGGGTAAGATCACTAGGTAAACATCCTATGGGAACAACAGTCTATGCAAATCCATGCATAACTAGAGAAATCCAGCCAAGAATGAAACCATAGCTAACCTAATCCACACACTTAGCACCTACAGACTAGCTAAGGCCATCGGACATTAGACAAATCTTTGTCTATTTGATTTCAACATCAAAAAGCTACCGGAAATCCAATAAATGAATCACCGAGACAACATTTGGTAAGCAACAAGCAAGCCATCGGATAGGGGAGCCATCCCAGTGGCAGCACTTGTATACTCGCCAGGATCACCTCAACCTTAACCAATTCCAACGAAAGAAACCATGCACGTATATCATCACCCAAAGTAGGGTTCAAAAGGAGGGTTAGGGTACACAACCAGGTGTTGGCATCCATCTAACCCTACCAAATCCATTGAGATGATCATCACCGAATCTCAGTTCACATCATTTATCCATCTAATCAAGCAAGGATAAACGAGATAAATGAAACAGGACAAGCAATTGATGCACTAGGGTCTTGCCAATAATCAAATGGATCATGACAGGCATCAATTGATGCTTAAGCAAGCAACAGCTCACACCAGGCCAGGCCTGTGTGACACACAAGAGAGCAACAGTGAGGCACAGACACCATAGGGCAGCTGTTTCAAGCAACTGGTGATCATATGAACACCAGAGGTTTGATAGAGCATGCTACTGCATACTAGAACTCATTCTAGGCAATTCACATATGAACAGATAATTAAATAACTGAACAATTGCCTCACAGATAAGAGCATCAGGCTTTACAATTGTATCCAGAAGCTCATCAAAGGCTTGATGAACCAAAGGATCACAATATACAAGAACAGCACATGTAACTCCATCACTAAATCACACTGCTAAGCCGCAATGACAGCTCAATGGAGCATAATAATGTATATGAACTAAAGAAACTAGCTCAAAGGCACTGGCACTTGTTAAATATACAATAATTACCACCACAACCAAGCCAGGGACAAGATTAAGCACAGCAATAAGCTAAGCACAGCTAGGATCCATGGCAACAGCAAGCAAAGCAGTAGAGCACATAGGTATAGAAGCAGCAGCACAATCATGGGATGCCAGAGCATCCAGAGGGAGGTGAAGAGGTAGAACAGATAGCAGAGGAGAAGGAGGAGCACATACCGGGAGGAGGTGGTCGACATGACCACGGCGGCCACGGCGGCGCACGCCAGTGCACACGGCGGCACCAGGCCTGGCCAAGCCAAGCCACGGCGACCACCACGGCACCCCAGCGCAGCACCACGCGCCCGGGGAGCGTCAGGAGGAAGGTCCACGGCTTCTCCAACGCGCGCGTGGCGGCGGACGCCAAAGGTCGGCGCACGGGGAGTCGATGGCGAGCGAACGAGGACGCAAGCGTCGGATCGACGCGGACCACCATGTCCGCCGCCGAGAGGCGGTCCGGATCCACACCATCTCGTCGCCGGCGATGGCCTGAGGCGGCCGCATTAAAACGGCGACGGCGGAGGCGATTTCGGAGTCGCAGGAGCCAAGAAGGGAATTAGGGTTAGGACACGAGCAAGAAGACGACGCGACTGGGTCGGTTGGACCGAGCCCAGTGGGCTGGTCCAACCTAACCAGCTCGGTCTCCTGACAAGTGGGGCCGAGGGGTATTTTGGGCATTTTCCAAAATACCCATTTAAACAAGAATTTCCAAGAATTTTATAAAATAAAATATAACTCCAAAAAAATAAATAAAAATATGAAAATGCATCAGCATAAAATTCTCTACCTAAATAAAATATCAAAGAGAATTTTTGAAGACAATTAAGAATGAGTCTTAATTTGAGGATTTAAATAATCATTTAAATCACACATATATTTTTCAATAATAAAAATAAGTCCATTAATACCTTTAGACTTCAAAACACCTTGACAACATTTCAAGGTTGGATTTACCCTAAATCAAGTATCCCTAAGATGTTCTTAGTATCTAACCTCTCATAAAATAACAACGACATCGAAAAGGGGAAAACAAACCCTAAAACTCGGAATCATGCATTATTGCTTCTTTAACCATTGCCCTTATCGGACAATGATGCTATTTTTCAGAACAAGAGGACAAGGGTCAGTCCATACCTTCCAACCTGCAGTAACTTTGCAATGTTCGAGCAAGTTCATCACTTGCTCATGTCATTTGAGTATCTTTATCAAATTACTTGCAAAGTACTATGGTTATCACTATTGCATAAAAACCAAAACCACTACTTTCATAACTATGAATATGACTATGTGGTGGGCAATGGAACCATGGATTGTGTTGATATGGTGGAGGTTCCATTGCAAGGGTTATTATCCATCTAGGATTAAACAACAAATGTCGCCAAGTGATTCTTGTGCCAGTAATACCCGTGTTAACCATAAGATCCGGAGTGGGACGGAGTAGTCAAAAGTGTTTCCACCTCTCGTTCATCAACGGATGCGCCTACCGTAGCAGCTTGTGTTCTTGCGGAGTAACTTGAGGGTGGGGAGCCCCTTCTAATTCCCCACGGTATAGCCATTGCCTACCGTAGCGCGTTGCTGCTTGCGGAACAACTTGAGGGTGGGGATCCCCTTCTAATTCCCCACGGTAATGTGGTCTATGATGGGTTGCAGCTACCGGCGAAGGAGTTTGGTTAACGAGTCCCAAACCGTTGTCGTGGTCGGGGTCCACCCTGAAATTACGGGAATAATGGGACCGACGAGGACCCGGGGTCTGGGTATGCAACAAAGGGTGGGTGTTCGAGGTAGCGGAGGAACATGATTGGCTAGACCTTATACCGGGCCTCACACCGAAGGAAGTGTGGACGGGAAAGCTGCCCGGCTGGCACCAAGGTTAAGATCTCTTATGGGTAAAGCAACACACCTCTCCGCAGAGTGTAAAGAATCGTGACTCGTCACTCCCTGTTCGGGATTGAGGAACTCGCGAACGCGGCCGGAAAGGAGCTCCATGAAGTTCTAGTAAACCGGTGAAGGCTGACGGACATAGCTCTTTGAAATAAAAGCAATCTATTGAAGAAATGTTTATCAAAACTTGCATTGGTATTAGACTTTCTGGTCTAATATCGTAGCTAGTGCATTAAACACCTCTTATCTATAATGAACTTGTTGAGTACGCTCGTACTCATACCACTCTTAAACCCCATGCTTAGATTGTCCGGAACCATCCGGAGGAGGACAACGACAACCATGATGGAGCCGAGATCATCGGCTACGAGGAACCGTACCTCTCGAGAGGAGTGGAAGGCGTAGACTACATCATAGTCTACGGATCCGAGGAGGCTTCCGGAGGAGAACAAGCATAAGGATATCGGGAGGAGTAGTAGTAGTCGAGCAGCGCGAACTCTTACTATTTAGCTGCTCGCTTAAATAAATGTTTTGTTTAATGAGACAATGGTATTGTAAGTTAAGATGGGTTCACCTCGAACCCAGGAGATATCCTCTTAGGACCCAAGAGGAGCTCCGAGACGACTTGTGTATATGTATTGTAATAAAGTGTGAATGAGTTATGGACCTTGCTATGTTCTGTTGTACTACTCTGAGGGATGTGATATTTGCGGAATGGTACTTCGCGAATGTTATATCAACGACTGGCATACTACAACATGCAGTGGTATGCAGGGTCACCACAACATTCAATCTCAAATTGCTTATTGAAATCAGGAAGTGCAAGCAACGGTGCAGAAGTTAACAATCTCTTTAGTTCATCAAAAGCATGATCTTGGGCTGCGCCCCACTCAAATATTACACCCTTTTTAGTTAAGTCATTCAAAGGTGCAGCGAATAGTACTAAAGTTGGGCAACAAATCTTCTATAAAACCCAGCTAGACCATGAAAACTTCTGACTTGACTCACATTCATGGGAGTAGGCCAATTTTGAATAGCTTCAATTTTAGACACATCTACTTCTACTCCATGCTTAGAGACAACATAACCCGTAAATATGACCTTATCTTTGCAAAATGTGCACTTCTCAAGATTACCATAGAGTTTATTATCACGCAACACTTGCAAAACATGTCGAATATGTATAGTATGACTCGTATTCTATTAGTGGCCGTAGATTAATATGTCATCAAAATACACAACCACAAACTTGCCAATAAATTCACGCAAAACATGGTTCATCGAGCCTCATGAAAGTGCTAGGTGCATTAGTCAAACCAAAAGGCATTACTAACCACTCATATAAACCAAATTTTGTTTTAAAGGCTGTTTTCCACTCATCCCCTTCTTTCATCCTAATTTGATGATAACCACTACGCAAATCAATTTTAGAGAACACAGTAGCACCACTCAATTCATCTAGCATATCCTCTAAACGGGAAATAGGGTGACGATATCGAATAGTAATGTTGTTTATAGCTCTACAATCTACCCACATACGCCATGTACCATCTTTCTTAGGAACTAAAATAACAGGAACAACACAAGGACTAAGGCTTATGCGGATATAACCTTTGTCGAGTAGCGCTTGTACTTTCTTCTGTATCTCCTTCGTCTCTTCGGGGTTCGTTCTATATGGTGCCCGATTAGGTAGCGAAGCTCCGGGGATCAAGTCGATTTGATGCTCAATACCTCGCAATGGTGGAAGTCCTGCGGGTACCTCATCCGGAAACACGTCGCCAAATCCTCCAAAACATTAGAAACACCAAGAGGAAGAGGGGTCATGTCGTTAGAAACCAAAACCGTACCCCTGTACAAGAGCACAAGTGGCATGGCTGTAGGATCCTCACTAAATTCTCTCATGTTTTCTTTGGTGGCTAATGAAACTAAGGAATTCACGCTCTCACTTTTCGTTATATCACTCACGACATTACAATTCTCTCGCCTATCTAAAGAAGCATCCTCCAAGTTTAGTTCAATTTTCTGACGAGATTCATTGAAAATTTGCTGTGGTGACTGATGTCTACGCACGCTTCTATTCCTGTAGACAGTGTTGGGCCTCCAAGAGCAGAGGTTTGTAGAACAGCAGCAAGTTTCCCTTAAGTGAATCACCCAAGGTTTATCGAACTCAGGGAGGTAGAGGTCAAAGATATCCCTCTCAAGCAACCCTGCAATTACGATACAAGAAGTCTCTTGTGTCCCCAACACACCCAATACACTTGTCAGATGTATAGGTGCACTAGTTCGGCGAAGAGATAGTAAAACACAGGTGGTATAGATGGTGGTAATATTGCAGGAAGTAAAGATGCAGCTAAGCAAACAGAGAAACAAGCGATGTTTGCAGTATTTGGAAACAAGGCCTAGGGATCATACTTTCACTAGTGGACACTCTCAACAATGATCACATAAATAAATAAGTTCTCTTCCTTTGTACTACTTCTACACTCTCTTGTTGGATAACAAACTCCATTCATTGTGTAGGGCTACAAGAGCTCCCTCAAGCCGGAGTTAACAAGCTCCACAACATTCGGAGTTCATATTTAAGTAACCTCTAGAGTGCATAATAGACCATTGCAATTTAGACTGAGTACAAACATAGCATACACACTGTCACCTTTAAGCTATGAAAGGGGGAATAGATCACATCAATACTATCATAGTAATAGTTAACTCCATAATCTACAAGAGATTACAATCATAACCTACGCCAAGTAGTGCATGATGCACACACTGTCATCATTACATCATGAAGGAGGAATAGACTACTTTAATAACATCACTAGAGTAGCACATAGATTAATAGTGATACAAAGCTCATGATCACATAAAGATCACACCATGGGAGAGAGACATGAACCACATAGCTACCGGTAGAGCCCTCAACCTCGGGGGAGAACTACTCCCTCCTCATCATAGGAGACAGCAGCGTCGATGGCGGCGGCTCTAGAACTTTTCTCGTATCGTGGCTTATCGTTTTAGGGTTTTCGCGACGGAGGCTTTAAGTAGGCGGAAGGGCAGCCTCGGAGGGGTTCTGGTGGAGCCACACCATAGGGGGGCGCGCCCTCCCTGGCCGCGCCGCCAGTGGGTGGGGCCCCCAGTGGCTCCCCTCCGGTCCCTCTCCGCTCTCCGGAAGCTTCCGGTGAAATATAAGACCCCGGCGTTGATTTCGTCCAATTCCGAGAATATTTCCTTTGTAGGATTTCTGAAACCAAAAACAACAGTAAAACGTGAACCTGCACTTCAGCATCTCGTCAATAGGTTAGTTCCTGAAAATGCATCAAAACGATATAAAGTGTGAACAAAACATGTAGGTATTGTCATAAAACTAGCATGGAACATCAGAAATTATAGATACGTTGGAGACGTATCAAGCATCCCCAAGCTTAGTTCCTACTCGCCCTCGAGTAGGTAAACGATAACAAGGATAATTTCGAAGTGACATGCTACTTACATAATCTTGATCATACTATTGTAAAGCATATGAGATGAATGCAAGTGATTCAAGCAATGGTAAAGACAATGAATAAACAACTGAATCATATAGCAAAGACTTTTCATGAATAGTACTTTCAAGACAAGCATCAATAAGACTTGCATAAGAGTTAACTCATAAAGCAATAAATTCTTAGTAGAAGGTTTTGAAGCAACACAAAGGATGATTAAGTTTCAGCAATTGCTTTCAACTTGTAACATGTATATCTCATGGATAGTTGTCATCATAAAGCAATATAACAAGTGCAATAGGTAAACATGTAAGAATCAATGCACACAGCTTGACACAAGTGTTTGCTTCTAAGATAGAAAGAAGTAGGTAAACTCGACTCAACATAAAGTAAAAGAAAGGCCCTTCAGAGGGAAGCATGGATTACTATTTTTGTGCTAGAGCTTTTTATTTTGAAAACATAGAAACAATTTTGTCAACGGTAGTAATAATTCATATGTGTTATGCATAAGATCATCCT
Organism: Lolium rigidum; assembly: GCF_022539505.1. Lineage (NCBI taxonomy): Eukaryota > Viridiplantae > Streptophyta > Magnoliopsida > Poales > Poaceae > Lolium > Lolium rigidum. Next base: position 238,689,694 of record NC_061511.1, on the reverse strand, counting down.
ATAAGTTGCAAGCCTCATGCATAGAATACCAATAGTGCTCGCACCTTGTCCTAATTAGCTTGGATTTACAATGGATTATCATTGCATAACATATGTTTCCAACCAAGTGTCACAAAGGGGTACCTCTATGCCTCCCGTACAAAGGTCCAAGGAGAAAGTTCACATTGGATTTCTCGCTTTTGATTGATTCTCAACTTAGGACATCCATACCGGGACAACATAGACAATGTGTAATGGACTCCTCTTTAATGCATAAGCATTCAACAACGGATAATATTCTCATAAGAGATTGAGGATTGATGTCCAAACCGAAACTTCCACCATGATTCATGGCTTTAGTTAGCGGCCCAATGTTCTTCTCTAACAATATGCATACTCAAACCATTTGATCATGATAAATCACCCTTACTCGCGACAAGACGAACATGCATAGCAACTCACATGATATTCAACAAAGGTATAATAGTTGATGGCGTCCCAAAAACATGGTTACCGCTCAACAAGCAACTTATAAGAAATAAGATACATAAGTAACATATTCAATACCACAATAGTTTTTAAGGCTATTTTCCCATGAGCTATATATTGCAAAGACAAATAATAGAATTTTAAAGGTAGCACTCAAGCAATTTACTTTGAAATGGCAGAGAAATACCATGTAGTAGGTAGGTATGGTGGACACAAATGACATAGTTTTTGGCTCAAGGATTTGGATGCACGAGAAGAATTCCTCTCAATACAAGGCTTAGGCTAGCAAGGTTGTTTGAAGCAAACTCAAGTATGAACCGGTACAGAAAAACTTACATAAGAACATATTGCAAGCATTATAAGACTCTACACTGTCTTCCTTGTTGTTCAAACACCTTAACCAGAAAATATCTAGACTTTAGAGAGACCAATCATGCAAACCAAATTTCAACAAGCTCTATGGTAGTTCTTCATTATTAATAGGTGCAAAGTACATGATGCAAGAGCTTAAACATGATCTATATGAGCACAACAATTGCCAAGTATCAAATTATTCAAGACAATATACCAATTACCACATGAAGCATTTTCTCGTTTCCAACCATATAGCAATGAACGAAGCAGCTTCAACCTTCGCCATGAACATTAAAAGTAAAGCTAAGAACACCAGTGTTCATATGAACAAGCGGAGCGTGTCTCTCTCCCACACAAGCATGAATTTATTCAGAGAACTGAAAATATACAAAACGAAAATAAAAGCACACAGACGCTCCAAGTAAAGTACATAAGATGTGACGGAATAAAAATATAGTTTCACTAGAGGTGACCTGATAAGTTGTCGATGAAGAAGGGGATGCCTTGGGCATCCCCAAGCTTAGATGCTTGAGTCTTCTTGACATATGCAGGGATGAACCACGGGGGCATCCGCAAGCTTAGACTTTTCACTCTTCTTGATCATATTGTATCATCCTCCTCTCTTGACCCTTGAAAATTTCCTCCACACCAAACTCAAAACAAACTCATTAGAGGGTTAGTGCATAATCAAAAATTCACATGTTCAGAGGTGACACAATCATTCTTAACACTTCTGGACATTGCTCAAAGCTACTGAAAGTTAATGGAACAAAGAAATCCATTCAACATAGCAAAAGAGGCAATGCGAAATAAAAGGCAGAATCTGTCAAAATGTATCGATCCGTAAAGACGAATTTTTTCTAGAGGCACTTAACTTGCTCAGATGAAAAAGCTCAAATTGAATGAAAGTTGCGTACATATCTGAGGATCACGCACGAAAATTGGCATAATGTTTCTGAGTTACCTACGAGAGGTCTACTCAAATTTCGTGACAGTAAGAAATCTGTTTTACGCTAGTAATCCAATTCTAGTATCAACCTTACTATCAAAGACTTTACTTGGCACAACAATGCAATAAAGTAAAGATAAGGAGATGTTGCTACAGTAGTAACAACTTTCCAAGACACAACAAAACAGTAGCAAAATAAAAACATGGGTTATCTCCCAAGAAGTGCTTTCTTTATAGCCATTAAGATGAGCTCAGCAATTTTAATGATGCACTCGCAAGAAATAAGAGTTGAAGCAAAATAGAGCATCAAAAGCAAGTTCAAAACTCATTTAAGTCTAACCCACTTCCTATTAAAAGGAGTCTTGTACACAAATAAATTCATGTAGAACAAAGTGACAAGCATAGGAAGATAAAACACAAGCAACTTCAAAATTTTCAGCATATAGAGAGGTGTTTTAGTACCATGAAAATTTCTACAACCATATTTTCCTCTCTCATAATAACTTCCAGTAGCATCATGAACAAACTCAACAATATAACTATCACATAAAGCATTCTTATCATGAGTCTCATGCATAAAATAATTACTACTCCCAACATAAGCATAGTCATTCTTATTAATTGTAGTGGGAGCAAATTCAACAAAATAGTTATCATTATTATTCTCATCATCAAATATAGGAGGCATAGTATAATCATAAACTTTATCGTCCATAGTAGGCGGCACCAAAATACCACTATCATTATAATCATCATAAATGGGAGGCAAAGTATCGTCAAAGTAAATTTTCTCCTCCATGCTTGGAGGACTAAAAATATCATGCTCATCAAAACCAGCTTCCCCAAGCTTAAATTCTTCCATAGCATTAGCAATAATAGTGTTCAAAGAGTTCATGCTAATAACATTGCTATTTTGCAAACAAAGTTCCATGGGTTTTTTAATTTCTCTTCAAACACCTCATGTCCTAACTCAAGATAAAGTACTATAAAGATCTATAATTTTGTTGTTGTTTTCCATTAAGCCTAACTAGTGAAATGAAAACAAGAAACAACAAGATGCAATTGCAGGATCTAAAGGAAATAGCTTGAGCACTCACACACCGGCAACAAATGCTAGGAAATAGCTTAGTAGTCTGGAGGATGTGAATACCTTTTACCTTACCTCCTCCGGCAACGGCGCCGTGAAAATAGCTTGATGTCTACGCACGCTTCTATTCCTCGTAGACAGTGTTGGGCCTCCAAGAGCAGAGGTTTGTAGAACATCGAAGCAAGTTTCCCTTAAGTGAATCACCCAAGGTTTATTGAACTCGGGGAGGTAGAGGTCAAAGATATCCCTCTCAAGCAACCCTGCAATTACGATACAAGAAGTCTCTTGTGTCCCCAACACACCTAATGCACTTGTCAGACGTATAGGTGCACTAGTTCGGCGAAGAGATAGTAAAATGCAAGTGATATGGATGAATATGAGTGGTAATAACAATCTGAAGTAAAAATGACAGAAGTAAACATGCAAGAGAACAAGAATAAACGGTGTTTCGATATTTGGAAACAAGGCCTAGGGATCATACTTTCACTAGTGGACACTCTCAACAATGATCACATAAATAAATAAGTTCTCTTCACTTTGTACTACTTCTAACACTCTCTTGTTGGATAACAAACTCCATTCATTGTGTAGGGCTACAAGAGCTCCCTCAAGCCGGAGTTAACAAGCTCCACAACATTCGGAGTTCATATTTAAGTAACCTCTAGAGTGCATAATAGACCATTGCAATTTAGACCGAGTACTAACATAGCATACACACTGTCATCTTTAAGCTATGAAAGGGGAATAGATTACATCAATACTATCATAGTAATAGTTAACTCCATAATCTACAAGAGATTACAATCATAACCTACACCAAGTACTGCATGATGCATACACTGTCAACATTACATCATGGAGGAGGAATAGACTACTTTAATAACATCACTAGAGTAGCACATAGATTAATAGTGATACAAAGCTCATGATCACATAAAGATCACACCATGGGAGAGAGAGATGAACCACATAGCTACCGTGTAGAGCCCTCAGCCTTGGGGAGAACTACTCCCTCCTCCTCATAGGAGACAAGACGATGAAGATGGCGGGGGTCGATGGATGGCGGCTCGTCCGGGAGACTTCCCCGTCTCTGCGTGATCGTCGGGCTTATCGTCTTAGGGTTTTCGCGACGGAGGCTTTAAGTAGGCGGAAGGGCAGCCTCGGAGGGGTTCCGGTGGAGCCACACCATAGGGGGCGCGCCCCTTGGCCGCGCCGCCGGTGTGGGGTGGGGCCCCCAGTGGCTCCCCTCCGGGTCCCTCTCTCGTCTCTCCGGAAGCTTCCGTGAAATATAAGACCGTGGGCGTTGATTTCGTCCAATTCCGAGAATATTTCCTGTGTAGGATTTCTGAAACCAAAAAGCAGCAGAACAGAACCGGCACTTCGGCATCTCATCAATAGGTTAGTTCCGGAAAATGCATCAAAACGATATAAAGTATGAATAAAACATGTAGGTATTGTCATAAAACTAGCATGGAACATCAGAAATTATAGATACGTTGGAGACGTATCGGTGACATAGGCTGTAAGTTGATTTTCTTGCCCTTGAACTCCAAGTGATATGTATTGGCACGGCCATTGTGTTGCACAGAACGATCATATAGCCAAGGCCGACCCAATAGTAGGTGACACACCGTCATAGGAACCACATCAAAATCAATGCAATCCTTATACGGTCCAATAGCAAATTCAACACGCACCATGTGGTTTACCTTCATCTCACCATTGTCGCTCAACCACTGAATATAGTATGGATGCGGGTGCGGTAGATACTTCAACTTCAGCTTGGTACACAACTCATTGCTTGCTAAATTGCGGCAACTCTTGCCATCAATAATGACCTTGCAAGCCTTGTCAGGACCAACTAAAGCCTTTGTTTGGAACAAATTACAGCGCTGAGTAGATGCACTAGGCAACACATTAAGAGCACGCTGCGACACAACAGTGGTGCGAGCATCAGATGGATATGCATCTTCACCATCAGTGTCATAGTCATCATCTTCTGGAGCATTAGGATCAACATCATCTCCAGTCTCGTACTCATTGTCCTCATTGATAATCACGACTTTGCGGTTAGGATAATCTCTCTTGAAGTGACATTTGCCACCACATGTATGACCAGCCATATCACGGTTACGCGCGGTAGACACGCTAGAACCACTCGTACTTGCAGCAGATTCAGACTTCTTTGCATTAGACACATTGGAGACCGGCTTGCTAGGCGGAGTAGAATAAGGGGCGGAGCGCGTCGAAGGCGCCGGCGCCGTAGGTGGGGCCGCGCGGGATGTGAAGCGCCCAGCTCCTGAAGCTCGACCTTTAATCTTTGCTTCGTCGGCCAACTGTGATTCAGCTTCTCTTGCATGATGTAGCAACTCATTCATAGTGGTGTAACTGTAATGATGAACAATGCCTTTGATGTCATACTTCAAACCATTGAGAAAACGAGTCATTGTCATCTCAAGGGATTCTTTGACACGGCCACGCTGCATGAGCATCTCCATCTCCATGTAGTATTCATCAACAGCCTTCACACCTTGTCTTAGTAGGGTCAACTTATCAAATATGCTGCGCAAATAATTTGTGGGTACAAAACGCTCAGTCATTGCTGCCTTCATAGCATGCCATGTGATAATAGGCGGTTCACCATCTTCTTCGCGAGCACAAACAAATCGATCCCACCAACGCAAAGCATAACCATCAAATTCAGAAGAAGCAAGCTTTATCTTCCTATCTTCAGTATAATGTGGATGTAAACTCCATAACTTCTCAATCTTGAGCTCCCAAGTGAGGTATTCTTCAACATCAGCTCCTCCTTCAAACTTGGGTATAGAAAACTTGGGCTTACCCAATCCATCTTCCTCATCTTGTCCACGACCATTGCGGCCAAGTGGAGCCCAACCTCGAGAACGATCACCACGACCAGGGGCTTCATCAGCATCTTCATTTTGTTGTCGCTGTTGATTTGTAAGATTCTCAACAGACATTATCAAAGTTCGAAGAGTGCGTTGAATATCCGTCATTTGATCTTGCATTGTAGTGACGGTCTCATTAGTAGCATCCAGCTTTTAGGAGATCTCTTGGACCGTCACGGAATTCACGTCGCATCTCATTACGAAGAGCCTCAAACTCCCTCCATGTGATGAGATCTGCAGCACTCTTGTTTTCCTGGTTAACAAGTTTTTGATCACTAGCAGACATTGTTAGTAGATTAGTGCACTAAATCAAAAATATATGGTGGTACTCTCACAACTCACTCAAAACTGATAAGAAAATTAAATCTTACCGTTCCAAAGTAAATTAGTGTTGCTTACCACTTGTAGTAACAACTAGTGCACGGATGTAGCGAAGCGAATATCAAGGGTATAAGAACAAATCACACGACAAAGCAGGATATATGTGGGGCTGTAGGTAGGCTACCTATTTGTAACAATAACAAGCTCTAGCGCTGACCGTAGACAACCAATGATACTCACACAAGGCGATATAATGGGGCAATGCAACTATATGGCGGAAAGGTTGCAATGCACTAGAGAGACGCTAGCAAAGCTCAATGAAACAGGCACAAGATTGCTCAACTACGGGTGCAGTAAAGTAAACTTAGGCCTTCACTTGAATTCTTCTAGCACTTCACTTTTCTTTTCGTATTTTCTTTTTGTAGAACACACAGCTATGTAGCTCTTTTTGCTTCTTTTCAATTTTCTGTTTTTATTTTATTTTTGGACACAACTCCTTGATAACACGACCAACAAGATATGCAAAGCACCAAAACCCTAATGAGCAGCCTGTCGAGCGGTAAAACTAGTCTCTTCTGGGAAAGTTCCTAGTCACTTTATATCGATAGGCTGTGTCTATGGTTGAGAACAAGCACACTGTACGCTATGTGGACTCGGAGTAACAAAAACTGAAACTAGATGATAATAGAGACTCAAACCCTAACAATACTATATGTAAGAAAAAGATACGCAAAAACAACTACGAAAAGCAACTAAAACTCGAAATTAGTGCAATCTAAGGCTATGGCAAACCCTAACCCTAATTTTTTTTTGGCTTTTTCTGGATAGGAAACACTCACAACTCAACTATGGGGTGGATTGTGGATGGCTTACCGAGGAAAACTGGAAATCAGATACCAAGATGATAAGGAGTGACCCGATCTTCTCAGTAAGCAACGGTGGTGATGATGATCACGGGGTGATTGCAGCGGAGGTAACTTGGATGAAGTGGATGATAACTTGTATGACGCAACGAGATCTCTCGATTGGTCCCTGTCGCCAATGCAACAACGCTCAACTCTGCAAGATATTCGCAACTCCACACACTTGCGCACGTAGCCGCCGACCACGAAGCGGTAAGTTGCAACCGTCTAATTCCCAATGGAACAAGCCAGATCACACAAGACTTTATCAGGATCTACACAATATCAAGCAATATGGTGTAGGGAATTCAATAGTTTTGCAGAGCAAACAACTAAGAACTAGGGTTTATCTTAAACGTGGTCTAAAGCAGCTAGGGGGGCGTGCTGGGTACTTATATAGGCTTCCGGGACGACTTCTGGTCGAAAAGATACAAGAATAACTGACCCAGAATAGATCTGGTCGAGACAGACTCGGACATGGCCGGTATGGGGGCCGGTCGATCGGGCCTGGGACCGGGCTGGCCGGTTCAAACCGGGCCAGGGACCGGGCTGGCCGGTTCAAACCGGGCCAGGGACCGGGTTGCAACCGGGCGGGCGAAGTGTCGCGCAGTAACCCTCCCGGTTGGCATCAGCGTGGCACCCGGTTGGCGCTGGGGTGGATCCGGCCTGCCGCCCGGTCGGACCGGGCCAGGGACCGGGCGCGCCGGCGTGGCGGCCGGTCTGACCGGGTGCTGGGCCGGCCTGGACTTCGTCTTCTCCTCTCGCGCATGCCTCCCGCTCCTCCCTCGCGCGTCCATGAGATTTCTTCATGTCCGGCTCCTTGTCCGGCTCCACGTCCATCTTCACGTCCAGCTGCTCTTCTCCTCCTCGTGCGATGCTTGTCTCCTCTTCATACCTGATGATACATAAGTAATGTGACTTAGGTAGTATAAAGTTCTGATCAATCAAAGTATCGTTTAGGAACAAGTTCACCTGTTATTTAAGTAACTTCGCACGAGCTCTTGTAATAGGTCCAATCCAAACTTCATTGGACTTGAGCTTCACAGCAGGTTCATCTTCAGTTGGTAATGACGAAGGTAGTAGTGTGGTAGGGATGTCCTGATCACCCGTTTTCACCGTTGAGTTCATCTCGGCCAAGGCTTCAAAACTAGATCCAATATTGGTATGTTTTGACGATTTGTTTTTATCGCATCAACTACCAGATTAAGTTAGCATGGCTGCCAGATTAGCAGAAAACAACTACCATGATAATTCTGTACAGTTTTAGATGAATTTTACATATTTTTACACATCAAATATCTGCACGATTAGATAGCGAGTTTTAAAATGTGTCCAACAACTAAGAGATGATATCTCTAAAAAATAACGGATATGGTACCGATAAAAAGATTATTTTTAATCCAACAACTAAATAGCGAATAATTTGGAAAGCATGTGACAACTAGCAAGTTGTTTTGATTAGAGAACTAAATAATGCATAATCGGCAAACATCACGCACATAACTACAACCACATTATTATTTTGAATCTAGTAACTAAATAGTGATAATCTGGCAAGCAAGTGATAATAATCGGGCAGCCGTCAATGTGAAAAAAAAGTTATCAAAACATATTGATATTGGATTTAGTTTCGAAGATATGCGCTTGACGTAAAGCTAATGGTGAAAACGGACCGTCAATCGGATTAACGGTTTGAGAGATAAAACTTTTCAAAAATTTAAAACCGAAGGAATCTTTTGATGGCGTAAAGTTTAACATGTATGCAAAGAAAACTAGTCTGCCGCCGCACGGTTTCGCGTATGTGCGGCGCCGCTGCCTAGCACAGTTCATCAATCAATCGAAGCTAGCTTTGGACGGCATGTTAAGTGCATACGTCGACTATTTCGGCTCCAGGCTCAACGGTGCCGAGCATGATGACGTGGGCGGCGCCGACGTGAACAAGCTCGGCTTCATTCTGTCCGGCGCGAATGGACGGTGAGATTTTGTCATAGTTTTGAAGAGGGGTCATATATAGGTGATCGAGTGAAGTTCGTCCATAGGGTAATTTTATTAAAAAGAAACGCAATCGACGGCTCGTTGCACGTTGTATTCTGGAGCAAACAACTCACTCGTGAAAGGAGGCACGTATGTCCAAATCATTATATTGGCTAATTCTGTAAGCCACTTGTTTACTGTGTCGTGTCACTAAACTACTGTAAATCATATTGCAGAACGTCGTATAGCTAGTTCCGCGTCTCGTCCCCGGCCAGCTAGTACTCGTATGTCACAACTGCTCTGGAGACTGGAGCACTCATCTGCTTCCCGCGCATAGCCATCTCTGTCTCCACGTATGCATCAAGTGCACGGATAGCCGGACAAAGACGGGTCGCTCTGATATATTAAACCTTGTTCAACTAAATTTCTCAATGCATTTCATGCCCTCAATTAATATATGCATCTCCTTGCACCTACTACTATGAGTACATATTTGATTTCAACTAATATGTCCAATGAGAGTGTTTTGGTTTTCATTGATATTTAGTTGAAATCTCATGCTTGTATATGTGGCCGTCCCCGAGAGCACCTAATGCATTCTGTATATGACTATTATTGGTTTTCTAAAAAAATCTAATGTTAGTAGAACTCAAACATAACATGTGCATGTTACTTTATTGAATTTCAGCACCAGTAAAGCTATTGGTCTGAGCTGAACCAGCATTTATTTTTCGAAGTAGTAGCCGGGTAGGGGCAAGTTTCTGATTGATGGAAGTGCACCTACAACACATTTTTTATTTACAAGATATTCGGGTACTCTTCTGACCTCTACATCTCCACTACTATTAAAAGACCCAGAGGGGCTGATCCAGTGCATCCTAGCCGTCAAACCATCTTATCAAACGGTTGACATTACTTCCGTGTTTGATGGCAAAAAGTGTCCGCTCGCGCTGATCCCCGCCACTAATCAAACAGCGCGCTAATCACCATCAACCGTTCCTCCCGTCCACACGATCAACACCACGAGCCCACGACTCACCCCATAGGTCGAGGTTGCCACAGCGCCGCGCCGCCCCCCTGCCCGAGCGCGACTCACCCTGCCCACATCGTCGCGTTGTCCCTGTCCACAGGGTCGCCTGCCCGCCGTCCTGCACGCGATACACCACTGCTACGCCGCCGGCCCACGCGCCTCCTCTGCTGTGTAGCTATGTCTCCACGTACGCGCCTTACGCCCGCGCACGCCGATCTGCATGCCGGCGGCAGTTGATTCTTGTTGGTAACGGTAAGTTGGCTCTCGTCGGTTCGGGAAGGGACGAAGGGAGAAAAGCTTTTATGTTGTTGGGCACGCTGCAGGCGCCTCAGAACCCCTGGATAGGGGCAGGGGTCGATGGTTTATTTTTTTTATTGTTGTTTGTCTTGATGCTAGGGGCTATTAGAGGAAAGGGTTTCTGAGGTCTAATAGGGTCTTGATCCGGGTCGATAGACAGGGGTGAGCTCGATCGGAAAAACGGTCTCAGAGGCTTGTTTTCTATTTTTTTTTTAGCATGGTGAGGAACTTTTAGGTAGGTTGATACCTTTCATGCACTTGCCTGCCTTTTTTGTATAGTGACCCGCTTCACGCGTACACACAGGCGTACACATGCGTGTACACGCCGGCCGGCGGCTGCGTCGTTAAGCCACGGAGCCCCTGACCCTCATCGCCACACGGCCTCCTGCTCAACGACGTCAGTAATTCTGATTCAAGCAACTCCTGGCCTTGCTTTGTAAATTTCCTAGAAGAACCAGTGGTTGATCGAGGCCAATCTCATGAAATCCTCATTTAATTTTGGTCAATTTTTAAGAGATAGTTTCAAGTTTAGACCACGATGATTTATATATATATTCAAGCTGGTTGATCCATTGAGTACTTAGTAGGCACTGTTATTATACTTTCACTCATAGCTCTAATGAAATCTCAGCCCATTCAGGACAACCTATGACACTCACTCATAAAGGGGTGCTACTGGACATTTAAATACAAGAAGGTAATGGTTTGTGAAAGCGAATTTGTGTTTCTAAATTTTCACATTTTGTCGATGTGCAGAGGTAGAAGTATTTAGAATTTAAACCAATTGTCCTCACTAAGAAACTAACCAGCAATTGCAAAATGTTGTTTATAGGCGGAGGTTGACAAGTTCTGTTGGTGTTCCCTATGTTTCAATAAAGGATCGTACATACACTCTTCTTCTGTATTTGGGTCCATGTGGAGTGATTGGGCCAACTATGAACGATTCTTGCTGCTGACAATTTTTCTTCATGTATTTATTTTCTGGCAGGATGGACAGCAAAGATAATAAGGTTTATGTGCGTGCACTCTCTCCACTCCATTTCTGCAGCAGTGCAACCCATCCATTAATTTTATTCCAAACTCTTTATTTACTACTTGTAGTGTACTTTCACTGTGCATCACCTTGTTCTTAATTTCCGTAATGTGATGAGGCCTGCTGCGCGCTAATGGACCAACGCCGAGGCCGAGCCCTCCTGCTGCGCGAGAGTCTCCAGATCCTGCTGCCGCTGCCGCCGCCGCCCTTTCTCCGCGCGAGAGCTCTGCCCCCAAACGCCCCGCATGAGCGCCGCTGTAGCCTCCACGTCGTTGCCCCGGCAAACCCGCTGGCCCGTGATACTCGCGCTGCCCTGAACGCTGCCCACGCAGCCATGACACCTGTCGGACGCCCGCAACTCGACTTTCTTTTTTTTTTTTAACAAGGAGTGCCCCGCAGGGGCAGGAAGCTTCTCGTATGCACAAAGAAGATAGTTCAGACTTCACAGCCGATATGCATAGCACATCCATAAATAATAGCCTATCTAGGATTGCAACAAAAACTCAAGCAATAATACACGGTAGATGCATGACGCTCAGTTCATGCATCTGGAGTTCTGGACGTATCGACACAGTGAGATCTTTTGAGGGGATGAGACGCAGTGGGAATTTTAGTTTAAGTTTGACAAGGGGCTTGTGTAGTTCATAAAATGCATTGCACCGTCCGTCCTGGCATAGTCGCATGGATGTAATGCACGAGCTTACCATCAATCATCAGTATCCTTTCTATCTCAGGCTGGTACCTACCTAGCCCGGGAAGCAGGATGGGGATGGATACAACTCAAGAAGAGCAACTAGTACCCTAATCAGATACAGAAGGTGTCTGATTTGGGTGGCCTTAGACCATGCCCGGCAAGCCTGTGCATCCTTTATGCATACATGTAAGCACTGTGCATCCTGTATGCATACATGCAAGCACTGATTTTATATTCATGTGGATCTACGAATCAACAGCCGTTCATGCTGTCGGTGTAGCGCCAAGCAACTAATGTTATGACTGCCATAACCACGCGCCAATAACCCTAAGAGAAATCATTGCTGTAGCCGAGAGAAGAAAAATGCAAGCTAATTGGGATTACTTATGAGTTGGCCGGTACCCCATAGTCCCATGTTCATACTGTAGAGTGGAGGATGTGGTCATAATCCCTTGCCAAATGACACATATTAAAATGGTCTAAGTAAGCTAGCTAGATTTTGGATGTGGATTTGTGCACTATATTGGCGTAATACGAGGGGAGATTGCACATGCATGCAAGGTAATCACCCGTACGATGCACATTACAAAGTTGACATGGATGAAGGGATCTGTATATGTAGTCAACTTGAATGGGCTCCATTCCTCACATATACACAAGGATCATGGATTGACATGGATGTTAATTAAGTATAGATGATACTCGACGTACGCATGACATCCATATTGATTATTCGGTGTCACAGCATCGGACTCATGCACATTCACGAGTAGATCTGCTTTGATCGTGCACTAGCTAGCTGCTCCTAGTTACGTATGCAGTTACGCGCGTCGCACTCCTTGCTGCAGGTATCATAGCACGTCCAGGCACGCCCTGACTTGCACGCGTCGCAGTATCGGGTGGTGCAGGCGCTGGTGCATGAACCATTAGGAGCGTCGTTGCACTCATCGCAACTGCCGGTGCAGTTCCTACTAGCCTTGCAGTTCGCGATCACTGTGGTCTTGCAAGAGTTGCAGGAACCTTCAACACCGTCGCATTCACCGCTGCATTGCGAGCGAATGGATGCATCGCAAGGCCTGTAGCACTGATCATAACAGTCGCTGCATGATATCATTGGCATCGGCCCCGGCGCTAGTGCGGGACTTTGCGGCAACGGCTCCGGGGGCGGTGGTGTGGAAGCTGGTGGCGGCGGCGGTGGTGTAGGATATGGTGGTGGTGGCGGCGGCGGTGTAAGAGCTGCTGCTGGTGCTGGTGGTGGCGGCGGCGCTGGAGAACGACCGCAGCGCCCTAGGGAAGGCACAACGAGCACACTGAGAACGACTGCAACGGAGGCGACCTTGAGAGCGAGAGAAGATGAACCCGGAGCCATTGTGGTGTGGACTATGCACAACAAGCAAGGCTAAAATTGATTGGAAGCGTACATAGGCAAGAGAAGGAGATGTATGATAAAATGTGAAGACTTGGTGCTGCATATATGATTCTATATATAGGCACTCAGATTGCTATTACTCTGCTATCAAGTAGTAACATGTATTACACTTGTACAAAAGGGAATTGACATTTGACTAGGTAAACTGGAGATGGTGCAAATCGAGATCTGCGCCATGCATGTTACAAGCTGACTTCAGAGCAAGTAGTTTCGATTGGATATTAGTAGAGGATAGAAAAATGAATTAAGTCATAGTGCATAGTATCATATATAGTATCATGATACTTGTCTATGCTACTATCTCTATAGTGGTTTGTATTATAGAGTAGTATTATAATCTTCTAAATTTATTGTTTTGTACAATTCTAATACAAATATGTGTACAAGCTATTTAGCATTATTTTTTTCTTGTAACGTGCTGCTATGATACTGTATGTACCTATGTTACTCTAATTTTGTATCTCCTTCTTAATTAGATGCCACATCAGCATTTTTGTGGGTCCAGGATACATGATACTACCTAAGATACTAGCATTATGCCCATCCTTAAGCTTGACGGCTGCCTTGTTTTGGGAGAGGACATGTTGTGGGTGAGCTCGCATATCGAACTACTCCCTCCGTATGGATTTGTAAGACATTGAAGCAACTTTTAGGTTCAATCACACTAGCTTGTATCTAGTCTATTTTTAGTGTGTAGCTTCAGTCATTTTGTTTTGTATGTAGTCTAGTTCAAAATTGTCTAAAACATTTTATATTAGTAAATGGAGGAAGTATATAATAATTTTGAACAATTTAAGATGAATTTATATTTTTTTTTGAACAATCTCCGGCGGTATTATGCTCGCTATTACCAGTATTTTGGAAAACCAGTAATCGTAATTTTTTCCCAACCGAGAAAAGACCAGATAGGTATACTTAACTAGTACTATCGTGTACTGGCAGTGCTAACTAGTAGTATATCATGAATTGTATTCAAATTCTGGAAGGATAAATTCACCAAGTTGGGAATTGAGATCTGCGGCATGCATGTTACAAGTTGACTTCGTGTATTACTCATCGTGACTAGGCCATTTTGGCTGGAGAAAACTAATTACTCCGAGGTCTTCTCTTAAGTCATGACGGCTGCCTAGTTTTGGAAGAGAAAAAGTTGTGGGTGAGCTCACATGTCGGACAACATAAATTTTCCCAAAACTGCAGTTGTCTGATGCCGAGCTTGGGAGGGCAGGCGTCCGCGTGAGGATGACACCTACGTCTCCCGGAAACAACACCACCGCCAGCCTCTTCGCGAGGTTTGGCCCAACATGTCCGCACCCTAGGCGCCATGTTGATTTTTGTTGCTAGATGATGGGCCCAGTGCCTTAGTGACCAGGGTAGTTTTGTCATACGCGCGATGATTCAAGCCCTGACGCAAGGCCATACTTACGCATAGGGTGGGGCCCGTCGTGGTGCGATGTCAACTTTCCTAGATGTGGTCGCACGTGGGTTATTGGACCTAGATGCACCAATCTTCTTGTGCATGTGTGGAATCGGCTCTCCCATGATCGCGCCGTAGATGAATCCTCGTCATTATGGTGGCCAGCGTCCCATAGAGTCGGCTCTCATCCTGTAGTCTCATATGCACATGCATACATATGCATGACCATTGCCACTTGGAAGAGAGCACGTGTTGCACTTTGTGTCACTCCTTTCAGCATCCCCTTGGGAGAGTTTGTGAGCCACATGACTTTGTGTCACATCTTTCTCATCCTTCCTTCCACCCGCATGTTGTTGCCCCTTAGAGCTTCGACTGTATATGCCGCCTCCGCATGGGCTCTAGCATGCATACTGTAGGCTATTGTCCTCCCACGCCCTCCTCCAATCCGCCACATTCTAGGTTTGGATGAATCCGTCCTGTCTCATGGTATGTCATCTCTCGGTGTGAAGGAGAGGCCATGATCCTTTATGATGAGCACCTAATTGACAGTAGCTAGCTCCCTCGGGTGGATGGGTTCTCCTCTTCCATTTTGCGAGGTGCAACTCGCTTATACGCATCTCTGTGGTCCTAGATAAAACTAGAGCGGCCGAACTGAGGGCGTGGACCTTCTCCGTTCGCGTGGCTGATATAATCCTCCAGATCAAGCCATGGCCAACCAGGAGGCCAATTATTTTTTGTTTGTAACGTATAACATATGCCTTTCAATCATATATCGCATCATAAGTTTCAAACATGATCAAAGTCCATCTTGTACAAAATACAAGTCACAAACATCATCATATCGAGCATCATAGTCCATCATATGTTAACATACGTAACATAGTCAAAGTGCATAAAAAATTCACATACAACATACAAATCAACATCTACAGAATTTCAGAAATACAGTTAACACGTTGAGCACTGACGTGACATGTACCTCCACCAACCACCTCCGAAGGTACCTGTGAGGCAGAACTATGAAATAATGAATACGATATTACTCAATAATTTGATGCATTCGACATGCATATAGTCGAAGTTCACGTCACAATTCACAACGACCAGAAAAGGAAAAGAATATAAAAAGTACTTTGCAGAGTGTCAAAGATAAACACTTAATTGGTAAAACACTAAGGGGCGACATGTTTGCCCACTATTTTTCCCGGACAGTTGTCAAATTTTGGACCGGCTCCCGGTCAACTTTGGCGAGAAGAGACATCTGGCGAAGAGATTTTTAGAGTGCATGGTTGTTTTCTGAGTGTCTTAGAAAAACACTTGCCTAACTGTAGGGTGTCTACGAAAATACACTCTCTAACAGGATACCTTAACACGAAAACCAGAATCCAATCTATCGCCGACATGTTACCTTAACGTGTCTTGTTCCCAGCTGGCACTCAACTTAGGGTGGTGTTTTCCGAGCGTCCAAGAAAATGCACTTGGCAAAGATCTAGTCACTCGACAACTATGCATTTTCCCTGTATCTCTGCATAGCACTCTTAACGAGTATTTTAGCTGTTTGCCTATCTCGATGGTAATGGGAGGACTAACCGCACAGTCAAGGCGGCAGGGTGTGTACCATGGCCGCCCTAGGACAAGCCATTCCTAGCTAGAGCTAATGGGGAAATTGAACAACGCAGGCCAAATAAGATTAAGATGATAATACTTAATTCTTGGGGCAACAACCATGGTCACACGATGGAGCAAACGATACTTGTTTATAGGCAAGTGCCCGATGTAGTCATGAAGTGTATTAAAATGTCCTGGACAAGTGAGGTTTTTTTTTTTTTTTGAAAAGTGTGTGAATAATCGCCGTCAATCTAGTGGGGTAAGCCGAAGGAGGTGACTATCTGCTCTCCCTCAGGAGAACGAAGAGGTGAGGATAAAGAATAAGAAGAGAGAGAAGAAAAAAGAAGTGAGAGACTACGAGGGAGGGTAGGGTATCTAGCTATCGTCGATGCAACCGAAATATTGATGGGGCAAACACATGCTTGACAAATGGTCCGGACGCTAATTCAGCCTAGTGGATGTAAGGGTCACAAATGTAGGAAAATATTATGGGTAGCAAAAGGAATACGTAAAATTTTAACGGGTGCCAGACCAAAAGAGGTTTTCATTCTAGATAAAAATTCAGGGGGAGTGCTCAGTACATTGCTAGTAAGGTGTATACACAAGCTGATCACACGTTGACCATGCACACATCACAGCTAGTTCTCATGACTCTAGGGTGGTATACAGTTCGGCGCCGAGCACTGCTCTCTGCAGTTGTCCCCGCACTCCCGGCCACGCCCCGGCCTGCAGGCGTCGCAGTATCGGGTGGTGCAGGCGCTGGTGCATGAATTTTTGGCAGCTTCATTGCAGTCGCAACTGCCGGTGCAGTTGCCGTCAGCCGTGCACCTTTTGATCACAGTGGTCCTGCAGGAGTTGCAGGAACTTTCAATGTTGTCGCATTCCTTGCTGCACATCAAACGAATGAAGGCTTCGCATGTTGAGTAGCACCGCGACAAACAGTCATTACATAATATCATGGGTCCCGGTCCTGGTGCCGGTGCGGGAGTTGGTGGCAACGGCTCCGGAGGAGGTGGTGTGGGAGCTAGCGGTGGTGGTGTCGGCGGTGGTGCAGGAGTTGGTGGCAATGGCTCCGGGGGCGGTGGTGTGGGAGCTGGTGGTGGTGGCAGCGGTGGCGGCGGCGCTGGAGAGTGACCGCAGCTTCCCAAGGAAGGCACAACAAGTATAGCGAGAACGGCAGCAACGCCGACCATCTTGAGAGCGAGAGCTGTTGAACCAGGAGCCATTTTTTGTGTGGATTGTGCATACGAAGTAAGGCTAAGCTTTAGAGGAAGATCTATACATTGAGGAGACGCAGGATGCAATGTGGAGACTTGCGCTGCACAAACGATGCTATTTATAGGCACTTGAAATTGAAATCCTAGGTCTAGCCAACTAGTACTATCAGGTACAACTAGCATGTACTACATTATATATTGAAATGGAATTAATCTATTTAAGTAAGTAAATTGCAACCAGGTTGGCAAGTTGCAAGTAGAGATCTGCGCCATGCATGTTACAAGTTGACTTCTCATATTATTCATCTTGACCGGAAAGATTTATTGGATCTTAATGGAGGACAGAAAACTGCATTACTCAAGTATCTGCGAATCCTCAAATCACCATACAAAGCTGCAACAGCGGGCGAAGAAAACCCAACAATTGCAGCATGACAACAGAAAACACCGCAACCACTAAAGGAGAGCTAGTGCACCAACAAACCAACAAACATCATGAACATATGAAATACGAAGATGTATAGCTATCAAAACAGAACAACAAAACAGAGATCATCCACCGACCGTACAAACGCAACTGTTCGACAATGAAGAATAATGGGACAGAAGAATAGGAAGAGCACACAGTCAACCAAATGAAAGCGGGGAGGATAGCAAATTGTTCCCCAAGATGATGTGTCGGACTCTATTGTTTGGAAGGTCACCATGAACGGGGCATACTCTTGCTCGTCGGCCTACAAGGCATAATTCGCAGGAACCATCCGCTCTTCCATGGAGCTGGTCGTTTGGAAGACTATCCCCCCCCCCCCCCCCCCCCCCAAAATTCAAGCTTTTCTCTTGAGTTATCATACAAAATCGGGTTTGGATGGTGGACCGCCTTGAGAGACGCGGGTGGCCTAATGGGAGGATTTGCCCCCTTTGTCAATGCCATGATGAATCGGCGGCCCATCTTCTTTTCAAATGCCGCCTCTCCGTTTGTATTTGGACTACGATTAGGGATTGGTTTCACCTCCACGACTTTGACCCCGCCTCTTGGAGTGAGTTTGATAGTGTGGAACGTTGTTGGACTTCCGTGGTTCTTGCTCATGGCGGAAGAAGGAAGACTATGACATCTCTCCTCATGCTAGTCGCTTGGGAGATTTGGAATGAGAGAAATGCGAGAACCTTCTAACACAAGAGCACTATGCCAACCAACATCTTCGATAGAGTATCAAGTCGGAAGGTAGAACTTGGGTTATAGCCGGCACGAAACATTTGGGTCTTTTGATTGCGGGAGGGTAGGGTCAATCTCCCTTCGGGGTTTACGCGTCCTAGTCCGAACCATTGGATCAGAAGAAGAAAGGCAAAGGAATTGAATGGTAGAGTAAGAAAGAGGTTGCTTTTTCCTCGATGTGGTTGTAACTCTAAAATTTGATTATATGACTTCTCCTTATTTAATGTATTAAGGCAAATCTTTTGCCTTTCTTAAAAAAAAGCAGGGAGGATAACACAGAACACAGTAACCACAAGAGCAGCACCGCGCACGGTAAAACCAACCCATAGAACGAACTGAGCAACATGGAAAAAGCACAAACAATAGAAACCACCAGCAAAAAATAGAGGGTATCCACCGGCCAGACGAATGCAGCCTTGCGGCAGGGACGCACGATGGGACGTAAGCAGAAAAGAGAAGAGCCTTCAGCCAAGGAACGTGCTACGAGAAGATCGGTAGACGCATTCCAACGCGTAGCACTAAGCAGGCAACGTGTCAGGAGACAACGCAAGCAACATTAGCACCTAGGCGTGACGCATCAACATGTTCGCCATGTAGAACACCGCGCAGCCACATGCATCGAAGGCCCTAGACGCACCCGAACAAGTGGGCCACCACCGGCGTGGACATCAGTGGATCGCGCAACATCGGCTCGCATGCAGCACGCGGCTTTGCGGACACGTGGTTTAGACGACACACCAAAATGAGGGCCCCACACACATGGCTTGCATGAAGCTCACCTAATTTGCAGCTCGAGGAAATAAGGGCTGTCAAATCAAAGATCGAACGAACCAAATATTTCAGCGGCTATTCAAAAAAGGAGAAAAATCAGATGCTATGCAACTTAGTTGGCAGGCAGCGCTGCAAATAGGGTTTGCCGAGGCTCCCGGCCCGGTAATGTCTATTATTGTCTGGATGCACGGAGTGAAGTGGGGTCCCATTTAAATGTCACATGTAGTCCATTTTATTTTTTTCTGCGTAAATTTTAAGAGAAATTTTGAATTTTCTAAAATGCATTATAAATGGGATTTAGGTTGGATCTCACTTGACACTTTGTTTGCATATTATGGCATTTGAGGTCACCAGTGCAATGAACCCGAACGGGGAGTTTGGCTAAGAAAATAATTCAGGAGATGCATGCGGCTAAAAATTACTAGATGGCGAGTGGGTCGTGGTCATGGCCTGGCTATTCTTGCTGCTTGAGAGGGGATTTTAGATTTTGTACACAAAATAATTCAGGAGTAGATTATAGATAGGGAACTGAGCAAATATTAACTGAACCATGTTACCGTGCCACGACGACCTGAGAGGGGAGACCGTGCACGTACGATGCATGTTACAGAGTTGACATGAACCAAGATGTGTATGATACTCATATCTTGGCCTGGCTCCATTCTTCACATGCATGGAGGATGGATGCATGTGACTATATATATCTAATAACTGAACTTTAGTCTCTAGTGTTAGGGGGTGTAAGTTCGATTGGGGGTGGCTGACTGGGGACGAGGAAACCTCTGGCGCTTCTACTCGCATCGATCGGTGCAATGTGTGGTCTGCTGGATAACATAGTTCACTTGACTGGTTAACGGACAAGCGAGAGTTCACCGGTGGAGAAAAGCAGGGAGATCGAAATGATGTGCACATGCACAGCTGCACCCGTCTTCTACAAAATCAGAGATGACGATACATGCTTGTTCGACCGGAAGCTAAATTCAGCATATATAGTAAATCTAAAGGGATATGATGTTAAATATGGTTGCAAAAACAATACTTTCTCCATTTTTATTTAATCTGCGTTTTAGGTTTAATAAAAGTTAATTTTTCTTTCTCATTGTTTTGGTTTAAATACGAAGTTCCTTATGGTTTTTTGTTTTTACTCGAGAACGATCAAGTTTAAGCTTGGGGAAGTTGATGGTGACGGTGCTCGATACAAGCAGTTGGGATACCCTAAGAGGAAGGTATGATGAACACATCGGCAAGTTTTCCCTAAGTAAGAAACCAAGGTTTAATCGACCAGTAGGAGAAAGGAGTGACTTCTGAAGGTGTTGCTAGCTGACTTGTGGCAGGGCGTACTACCGGTGTCAGCAACAACGTGGAACGTGCACACAACACAACCACAATACTTCGCCCCAACTCACAGTGAGGTTGTCAATCTCACTGGTTTTGCTGAAAACAAAGGATTAACCGTATAGTGTGGAAAGAGATGTTTGTTTGAAGTGGAATTAAAGAGAACAGTGCTTGCAATATGTAAACAGAACATGATGATTTTATCAGTGTAAAGGAAAGGACCGGGGTCCGCAGTTCACTAGAGGTGTCTCTCCATAAAGATAAATAGAATGTTGGGTAAACAAATTACAGCTGGGCAATTGACATAATAAAGACCATACATGACAAGATGATTATTATGAGATTCGTTTGGGCATTACATCATAACTAGTTGAATGCCCGTGCTTCGCCACGGCTTAACAAATTTATCCAATTGGTAAAATTCATATGTATGGAACTAAATGACACAATTCTAAAGCGCAAAATTTATACCACGTCAAAAATACATTATTATTATGCTCAATGCATAGCTTTATGTGGCGGCTCATCGAAAAGAAAAACACATGCCTATTATAGCTCAGACATGTTATAACCCAATAGTTCATATGCCTAGTTGTAACACGAGAGTTCATATATCGGATAAAATGGCCCGACGGTTCATATAACACATGAAAACACATGCCTTTATAGCCCCACAGAGAGCGCCAATATGGAGGACGGGCTCCATGCAGCCCGTTTTTCAGAAAAAGGTCGAAATCAACATTTTGAAGTTTCAAAAAATTATAAAAAACTTAGATACACATAATGATGATTTCTACATGTGTGCAAAATACCAATGCGGAATATTAAGTATTCTGGAATTTATGAACCATGTAAATGGTATATATATCTTAATAAACCAATTGCAAGGGAGAACTAAGATATACCTTGTTAAACTAAATGCTGATACAAAAATGGAACAAAGTAATTAGTAGGCATGAAACAGGAACTATCATCCCACAGTTTCCAATGATTAGACAATGATAGGAAACCATGAACTCACATATACTTTATGTCATGTAACCTTGAGCATACTATAACTCATTTTGACGACTGCACTTAATCAGGCATTTGCACACAAAAATCACATCAAGTTGACACAAGATGTGCATGTGAAGGAAATCAAAAATATCTCGGAAGTCAGCACATGCGCAACAGATGAAATTGAGGCTGACTCGTAGTAATGAAGACGAACAGCTAAGAAACTAAAAGAAACCATACTCAGTGATGCAAATAGAATATTTCTGACAATTAAATAAAGTGAGAAATATGGAACTCAAAAAATTATGTTCATCACCTTACCACGGTGGTTGGATGCCAGCGCCTCCTACTGTTTCCACCCTCCATTTCGGCACGGGACAGACGGCAGGATCACCACCGATGTGGCACGTTTCACCTTTGTCTACTCCCTCTCGTGTGACTGGCCTTGTATTAATCCTCGGCTCCTTAATTATTTTTCTCATCACACATGTAAACATAATGCATATAAATTTTTTGGCGGTATTTAAAGGAAGAGACCCAAAAATCATTATTTCAACCTCAATACCACTTTGCGAAGGAGAAGAGCATGCAATGTGTTACTGAAACAAACATGCCGTACTCTTGATCTGTTATACAACACACTTTTTCGCATTGCTTTCGCCCATTAATACTGGTTCATACACATAGTATACACATAGTAACCATTTGTATAGTTAACACCACACCGAGAGTTGGATCAAAGCCTCCCAGACCAGATCTACAATCAGTGCTACACTTTTTTCACACAAGGGAACTTTCCACACCACTCTCTCTCTCTCCCAAGAAAAAATGAAGTCCTATCCCACAATTAAAACCGTGGGATAACACAAAACTCACATTGTCACCATACCTTAGTGACGGAACGGAACAACCTACAAAAATAATGGCAGGGAAAAATGTTAAAAAAAAACAAAGAACAACTATATATCTATTGTTTAGTCTGCAACCAATTTTATTATTAAATGAAGTAAATAATTCACATTTATCTATACCTCTGAGTTTAACGATGTATCAATTACCCAGAGACTAAACACTAAATACATTGGAAACCTAACATCTCAAAAGAGCCAATCGCAACTAACATGTGCGGTTACATTATGTTAGAAGAGGTGTTCTTTCTACCCATTATAAGTATTTAAATTAAGACAGAAAATTAGTATCTACAATGACACCTACCCGTAGAAAAACAGACACCTACATGCTAAAGTCTCCATCCTGGCCTTCCCTATACACGGCCACTTCCCCATGCCATTGTTTGCCATGTCCGTGTGTTGGTGCCACAAAAAAAATGCTGGTTTTATAATATTCACATAAAATGGATAATAAGGTGTATTAATCAGTTCATCAGAGCTAAGAGGATAACTCAAGGTACGCAACCATTAAAAATGATATTTGCTCTTATAGCACACAACAATAATCAGTAAAACTCTACAATATTTTCGTGATCTAAGTAAAATGGGTTCTGATGGACGGTGCATTTTCATCACAAAATACATCGCTTAATTTGTCCACAAAACCAGAATAAGACATGTTTTCATGGGACAACAAACTGGAGCGGCCATGGACAATTGACATGGCTCATATGAAATTTGTTGGAATGAGATGAATTTATGGAATTCAGGGATCAAAACTACTGAAGAAGCTCACCGAACGACAGGTGTATAATGCGAATGACCACCGCCCCTTCTCGCGAGACCTCGGTGGTGTAAGGCAGATGTCTGGGTCCTCGTTCTCTCCGAATTTCCGTTGGCCGCCTCCTCTCCATCCTTCCACCGACTGGAAGCGTGGCCGAGTAGCAACTCCGGAGACCACCAAGGAGAAGGAACCACTGAACTGCCGAGCAACAGGTTGAAGTGCTTCGTCTTAAAAAAATGATGCAAGTCTGCACAAGAACTGAAGGCGCAATAAGATGGTTTGCATCACTACAAAGACAAATAGTTTGATCGAGACTACAATTGCTGAAGCACGTGTCACCCGTAGTACTCGGCCCTCTCCGCTTTATTATTGTTGTTATCACTTAAAAAAATCCAAGTAGACTTTCCTGTACGTCCGTATAAAGTAAGATAACTGAATATGAAAAAGGACAGTACACTTCAAGGATCGGTCAAATCCAAACCATACAAGAACTCCTGCTGTTCTCAGCCAACATTGAACCGGAAATTTTTCAGGTTATCATGTTTGCATACAGATTTATTTTTCTAAGATCTTATTCATAACTATTAATAGTTTAAACTAACATAAATGAATGTAAGTTTAACCAGGTTCTTATAACACAAAAGCATAATCTGGCATAGCTACTAATGATACTACACAAATAGTAGATGACAATCTTTTTACACAAATAGTAGTTAATAGAAATTTATACTATGGAGTTATAACATTGGCTCTAGAAAACTGGTTTTTCTATAATAAATACATATGTTGAGCTTCACTTGTGTGTAAATAACAAAAAACCTTGTGCTAACTCCAGCTGATGGGAGAGAATTGCCAATATGTTTTATTATAAAATACTGAAGATAAGCGCTCTTACTTCCCAAAGTGCATCTGCATATGAACTCATGTCAAGGAGGATGACAAGCACATACTTCGCAGACTCATATGCCAAATATTCCGCTGTGCTGAGGAATTTTTGGAGTAATAATATGCTCAATGCTTGGATCATTTTCCTACGACAAAAAAATGGGTTAGTTGGTAGATTATACAAAATCCTTGGAGCAATAAGTGAAAGAGAAAAAAAAGAGGAAAACTTAATCCAAATGTACGAGATTAAAAAATAAGGTAACTCTCTATAGAACCATTCTCCTTAAAATCTGCAAGGGAGCATCAGCTTCTCTTCCTCTATACATTCGATAGAGGTAATATCAAATCCGTTTCTCTCTCTCTCTCTCTGTGCAATACATGGCTATATCTAACATGGGATGTATTATGTTCACAAGTGCAGGCTCGCTAGAAGAACAAAATCAAACGACAAACAAGTACTCCAGTGTGTTGACCCATTTTTAAAAAGACAAACCATGCACTGCCCACAAAGGCCAAAACTACTCTACCCTTTGTGTGATTATATCTAAAATGTTGCACATCGAAACTTGCCCTACGGTCTCGTCATGTGAAGGCAAAAAAAAAAAGGCTGTAAGTGGAGCTTTCAACTTATATGAGAATGAAAATGCTAGGCATTGCTAATAGCCCATGGCTTGAGTGCGGTAATGTTGCGAGGTGCCAAAATTTGAGCATCTTCGGTAGCAGCATTCAATACCCTGGATTCATCTAGCTATTACATAGGTAATTTCAGTCTCTCGAAATAAAAAGAACACGATCACACGAGAGAAACAACAAAGGAGCAAGCTGGATCCCCCATAAGCATAGCACCATACAGGTGGAGGGCACAAACCTAGGTGTAGCACGGGAACACCAAAAATTGAATGATTAGTGACATTAAGGAATCAATAAAGGGATTTGTCGCAGCAAATCAAATAGTGCAAGAGAGGGAGAGACTTCCCCCCATCCACGACTTACCCTACTATCTCTGCTGCAAATCCAGCTCTTGTAGGACGGGGGAAAGGAGACAATCGCAGGAGGTCTACTTGCCCCCATTCACTGCTTGTTGGCTTGAAGTAGGGGCATGCCTCTGTGCTCGAGGTCTGTCACGCGGAATCGAGGGAGGGGAAAGGTCAGACGTACTAGGGTAACCTTGCCGGTCAATTGAGATGCTGGTCGTTGTCGCGGGGGGTAGGAAGCGCCTGCCGCTTGTATCCCAGGAAGGATCGCGTGCTACTGCTGGCCGTTGAGGCTTGCGGCGGCCGGTCGCCGACGACTCGACGGAGGTGGGTGGTGGAAAGGGCGGCGGACGGACTATCGGCGGCGTTTTGAGCTCTATGTGGAGCTGCTCGTTGGTAGAGAGAGGTGACTGGGGAGGGGGACGGTGGCGCGGAGAGGACGGGAGAAGAAATCTATTGCTGCGACGTGAGCGGCAAGCTGTGTGGGCGTGCGAGCGGGGACTTCGTGAGCGGCAGCCGTGTAGATAGACGCGTGGGGTGCGGACGAGACAAACTAAATCCCGTAACAAACCTCTAATAATCACGCAAAGGAGGTTAGCGGTGGCATTTTTGTAGATAGTTAAAAGTGTGATATTGTTGCGTTTTCTTTGTTCCGCGCGCAGGTTTTTTTTTTCAGGATTGCGTTGAGATAAATCATCTTGGTAGGATAAAGACGTGGGAGGGTATTGTTGTCTATCCTGAAAATGTGACACCAGGCATTCACCAGTTTGCTCTTAATAGTAGAGATACATAGACCGTAATCCAACTGCATCTATGACTAATTATCCACCTTTCGGTTAGCGTCCGCACCCCTTTCAGTATTAAGTTGCAAGCAACATATTATCACATTAAGAAACGTGTGTAAGTAAACAATAGAATTATCCTTAGACAAAACATTGTTGTTTTCTCCCTAGTAGCAATAACATATTTACAAACTTAGAAGTTATTGTCACTCTTCTAGATTACTAGAGACATGACCCACTATCGAGCATAAATACTCACTCTTGGAGTCACAAGTACATACTTGGCCAGAGCATCTACTAGCAACGGAGAGCATGCAAGATCACAAATAACATATGACAAGTATATAATAGATCTCAACATAGTATTCAATATTCATCGGATCCCAGCAAACACAACATGTAGCATTACATAAGGATGATCTTGATCATGATAGGCAGCTCACAAGACCTAAACATGAGGTACAAATTGGAGAAGACAACCATCTAACTACTGCTATGGACCCATAGTCCAGGGATGGAATTCTCACACATCACTTCGGATGCGGGATGGCGATATAGAGGCCTCCGATGATGATCTCCCTCTCCGGCAGGGTGCCGGGAAGAGCTTCAGAACCCTCCCGAGCTAGGGTCGGCGATGGCGGCCACGAAGGTACTTTCGTGGATGGAGGCTCGGGTAGTAGCGCGCGAGTAGGCCGCACGATTTACTGTCGGCGGATGATTTCTTGGACGCTAACGCTCTATTACTACCACTAGCTCACACAAAATAAGGTGCGCCGGCTGTAAGTGGGAGCACCGTAGATTATCTGGTTAGACTTTATCCCCGACGCATATATTTTTTGGTACGCCGGCAGTATTCTGTTATCACCGGTGGGAAGGAATTGGTAGGTAGAAAATGGAGGGAAAACAATAAGCGGGGATACCCTTTGTCGTGTGGCAGGGGAAAACACACGGCAAATGCCCTCCTTTGCCGTGTGTTTTCACAAAACACACGGCAAAGGCTTCCATTTGCCGTGTGTTTTTCCCTGACACACTGCAAAGAAAAAAACATGAAAAGTTTCACCCGCCCTGGAACCATTAAGCGGGGAAAAGTGATGCGCGCGGGAAATAATGTCTATGTGGCCCCAATTCTTTGCCATATTTTCGTTTAAAGACACACGGCAAAACGGTGTTGTTGTAACGGTTCTGTCAGGTAAGGCTCCGAAGGACACGTCGCGTGGCTCTTTGCCATGTTCTTTTTCTTTGACGTGCGTTTTATTGGGATTTTTCCGTGTCTACTTATTGTCGTGTGTTTTTCGATATTTTACCGTGGTAGTTTTCTTTGCCGTGTGCCTAACTGTGCGGCACACGGCAAAAGGTCTGTTTGCCGTGTTCCGCGCTTCTTGGTACACAGCAAAGCAGGGACACACGGGAAAGGGAGATTTTCCCAGCCTTCCCAATGTCAAAACAGATAAGTTTCGTGAAGAGATCGACGCCAAACATAGAGTCATTCGTCGCCAAACAGAGACGCCATCATTCAGATTCATCTACACCACATCGAAGGAGATCCACCACCATAGTTTATCCATTCCATCCTCAATCTCCTCCATAGCCATAGCCATCACCATTGTAATAGAGATCTTGACAATTGGCTACCATTGTAAGAATATTGCGATTTAAATCTAAGTATTTTGCACAGTAATTTCTATTGTTGCTATTGATCTTGATATTCTGTATGAGTAATCATCACGGGCTGCGGGTTGAGGTGAATCCTTGCAGTGTCTATGCGCTTCTAATCTTATTATATGTGTAATGTTTGAATATGAGTTTTGCAATCTTGTATCCTTTTCTCTTTGCCTCGTTCCGATGATCTGCAGGTACCCATATCATTCGGATCGATCAAGGAAAGAGGTGACATGAGTAGAGAACGGCGTGCTACCGCGAAACATGAGTGACAGAAAGGGAAAATTAATGGTACATGTTTAGTGATTCATTCGGTATCATAGCACAATCATCTATATTAAGGCTTTGGTATGTATTCATTTACTGAATAACTATTATTGCTTGGGGCTGTAAGGACACTGGTTGGACCAAGAGTCTCTTGTCACCTATGGCTTTAGGGGTAAGATTATTTACGGATGTGCTGCTCACAAATCTCTTATCTCTATTTTATTTGTTATACATATGTATTTCAATTATATATGTATGCATAGCTGCATGAGAAACCTTAACCCTGGCATATCCCCATCATTGAACACAACTCCCTTAAAAGTAAACTAGATAGGTTCGGTAAACCGAAAATAAATAAACTAGTGTTGCGGTCAGAAACCCACCGGCGGGCAGCGACTGGCAACACCGTAGAGCCGGGAACAACTAGGGCTGCGGCTGGCCCCAGTCCCTCAGAGCGACGGCCCGCAAAGCCTTCTGGTCACACGTCCGATCTTGTCGCAAGGGCGTGCCACACGACCTATACCGGTCGGGAAGGTGTTGGATGATGCCTCGCTTAGTTTCCTGCATGGCATACACGTAAACGTTAAATACGAGCCTCGATCGGCTCTCGGGTTATCCTGTGAATCGGCTCAAAGAGCCGATCCACCCATGATTCGATACGAGGTGCACGAATATATGGTGGTCCTGCTTGATCAAGATAAAGCTAATGCAATCTACTGACGATTTAGGGTTTTCACCGCATAATCGGATCATCCTACTCACGATTGGGCCTCGCGCTCGCGCACGGTGATCGTAAGCCGATCCTAGACAGGGCCTAAAAACCAACACGAGGTTGATCCCCGGAACATCCTTTCTAAGGCTAGCAAATTACACCCTACACGCCGCTGGATCCTCCAACCCTTTGTAAGGCCTAACTATTGCGGATATTAAACTGATCCTTGAAGAACAAGGAGCAACCGTAACGGATCGGATCTACTAAACTATGATCAAGCGGGGTGCCGCCCCTACACCTACGATAGGTGTAAGGGCGGCTAGATGTATAAGGGTTGCACTACGACAGCATATGATACGAAGAACAATGCTAACCCTAACACATCTAAGATAACTACGTTGCTCGCCATCAAAAGGCTTCGGCACGAGCAACGCATGAACAACGTGGGTAGGCTTGTGCTGCCTAGATCGCAAGATGCGATCTAGGCAGCATGGTGCTTACCGGAGAAACCCTCGAGACGAAGGAGTTGGCGATGCGCCGAGATTTGTTTGTGTTGAACGTTGGTAGTTGTTTATTTCATAAACCCTAGATACATATTTATAGTCCAAGGGACTTTCTAATTCAGGCGTGCACCTAACCGTGCACGGGTAAAACTCTATCTCCTAACCGACACGTAACCTAATATGTTACAGATACATGGGCAAACTAGCCCAAATTTTGCATGTAAGGCCGATTCACATATTCCTTCTATATATATTCTTCAAGCCCATCTTGATCACGGCCCACCTCTGACTTGGTCAAATTCTGGTGATAACAACTAGCAAGTCTTGTAAATGTTTTTCTTACACCATTTAGCAGTGTTTTTCAAGGTTCGATTAAACCTAGGTTTTCTAGGAAAAAAACTTAATATACTACACTCCGTAATCCGGATCGAAGGTATCAACGATTGTCAGCCCAATTTCGCCTAGGATTTTCGTCTGGAACTCAACTCTAGACGCCTCGATCCCCACGGTAGGCGCCAAATGTTGTAGGAAAGTCACATCATGTGCCATCATGCGATGACTTGTGAGGTGTTGAAAAAGTCACCAAGTGCTACCTGTGATGGGGTTAGCGCATGATGTACCCAGCTTCGTCTTCTCTCTTTGAAGGTAAAAAAACTACTGCTGTTTCTGTGGTTATAGATGGTATAGAGATTACAAGATTACTCGCTGACTTGAACTATGCAGTCAACTCTAAGCTGAGTTGTGTTAGCTAGTTCTTGTCTCTCTGCAAGGGATCGTCCTGTGCCTTGAGGTATAAATGGGATGTCACACGCTATTGAACCGACTTTGCCATGCACTGCCCTAGTTTTTTCTTGTGCAAGCCCGACTAGATGTGGTCGTAAGTAGGCAATGGGACTCCCTTGTCTGAATCATCATCGCTTTGAGATACCCATCTGGTGTTCCTCACATATTATGGCATCTGAGGTGAGACCAGTATGCAATCAATCAGAACTGAGAGTTTGGCTAAGAAAATAATTCAAGAGATGTATGCGCCTAAAAATTACTAGATGGCAAAACGGTGGTGGTCATGGCCTGGCTATTCTAGATAGATTTCAGATATGGATGTGCACAAATGTTAATTGAACCATGTTAAGGTATCACGACTTGGGAGGGGGAGACTTGAAACATGCATGTACTTGCACGTACGATGCATGTTACAGAGTTGACATGAATGAAGATCGATATGTACGATACTGATCTTGACCTGGCCCCATTCTTCACATGCATGGAAGATGGATGCATGTGAGTATCTATATCTAATTTGAGAGATCTAACAACTGAACTTTAGTCTCTGGTCTTGGGGGTAGTAAGTTCGATTGCCTTCAATTAATCTAGAGGGCTATGGCGCAGCAGAACACACTCGATATAGAGAACGAAGTGGTTATGGGCGCGTTTGGTAGTTTGCATGGATTTCCAGCGAGATAGGCCTCCCTGCGTGTCACGAACGGACCATGTGCCATGAAAACCGAATCGTTTGGTAGCCTGGGCGACCTTTTCTGCGACGGAGAGGGAAGCCAAGCCCCATTGTTTGGTTGCCCGCTTCCAATACTTTCTTCTCTGCTCGTGCAACCCACAACCTATTTGGTTGCAGATAGCTGCGTGCTGTGGTAACCCCTTCACTTAGAGTGGTGAGGTTACCCAGTACTAAATAAGAGCACACACATCAGATTCAGTTCATCACAAAAGGTGCTGGTCATACACATCAACTACTTAGTGGGCGATGCATCACGAGCGAAGCAACTAATACTTCGTGATGCATCACAGTTTCATCACACGAGGGGTTAGTATATAGCACCTCAAACAAGTTCATCATTACAGACCGGGGATCAGGTTGTACCAAGTCATAGCTAATGGAGGGATACGAGATCACCTCCCAAAATCAGCAGATCATAACGAAGGAAGCATAAGTACTAAACACGAAACTGGTTGCGGAGCCAGGTCCTAACACAAAACACGCAGGAGACGGACCTGACGTTTACCCTAAAACTATCGACATGGTATCAGAGCGAAGCTCTTCCCCGACAATCTAGCTATCGCCGCCGTTGCCGCTGATCTTCAGCCGCCGCCGCCGCCTTGAAAAAAACAAACCCTTGGCCATCGCCACAGGTCACCTGCCGCGTCGCCCTTCAACAACAAGATCGACTGCCGCCACGCTGCTCTGTTCAGCCGTCGCCGCCGTCATACATCGTCTACAAAATCGGATCGCTGCCACCGCTGTCTGTTCAGCCGTCGCCGCGGTCATCTCTACAAGTCCGATCGCCACCACCGCTGCTTGCCCAGCCGTCGTCGCCATCATACAACAAAAACCCTAGATCAATTCCACCATGAGTTCGTCATCAAACTCGAGCTCTGGCCTTGCCGCTGCTCTTGGTGCTCCACCTGCCCAGCAGCTCACACGGGGGAATTTCCTCCTATGGAAAGCGCTAGTCTTTCCAGCGTTCCGTGGTGCCAATGTGATGGCGCTGCTCGAAGGTACTGATGTAGCCCCGGCCAAGACCATTGAGGTTGAAGATGCAGAAAAGAAGAAAATTACAGTTGAGAACCCGGCCTATATTGGGTGGCTTGCTCGTGATCAGCAGGTCCTTCGGTTTCTTCTCAACACCTTGTCACCTGATATCCTGTCACACCTTCTTGATGTGAGCTATACTGCTGAGGCGTGGTCTGCCATCAATGCCATGTTCAAGACAGCCTCAAGAACCAAAGCCCAGCATCTCCGGGAGAAACTGAATGACACGAAGAAGCTCTCTATGACAGAAGATGCATATTACACCAAGATGAAAGGTTTTGCTTCAGAATTATCAGCGCTCGGTAAGCCAGTTGAAGATGATGAGATGCTTGGTTATTTGCTGCATGGCCTTGACAAGAGTGAATATAATGCCCTGATTACTTCTGTTAATGCAAATCCTGACACTACACTTGATGATTTTTATGAGCAGCTCAGTTCCTATGATATGTGCAATGGTGTTGAAGAAAACGGAGAATTTGTCTCCTCTGCAAACCTTGCTCGCCGTAGCCGTGAGCAGCAGCAGCGCCGTGGCCGCACTCCACCCCCTCGTGGCCGGACCCCTGATCCTACTCCTTACCGTGGTGGTGGAGGTGGTGGTTACCGTGACAGGGATGATGACCGTGGCTACTGGCGTCGTGATGAGCGCCAGGGTGATCGTCGTGACGATCGGCGTGACAGACGCTGTGATGATGGTGGAGGTGACCGCCGCCGGTCTGATGATGGTGATCGTCGTCGCTATGATGGTGGCGGTCGTCGCTTTGATCGCACCCCCACTCCCTATGTGGACACCGACTGTCAGATATGCACTAAACATGGCCATCCTGCTAGCAAGTGTTGGTGGCGCTACTCAGATGACAAGAAGAACAAAGATGATCGTGAGAAGGGCGCTAATCTTGCCTCATATGGTGTTGACACAAACTGGTATACAAATACAGGGGCAACTGATCACATCACTGGCGAGCTAAACAAGCTTCTCATAGCCAACAAGTATCATGGTCAAGACAC
The DNA here is from genome assembly GCF_022539505.1 of Lolium rigidum. Taxonomy (NCBI): domain Eukaryota; kingdom Viridiplantae; phylum Streptophyta; class Magnoliopsida; order Poales; family Poaceae; genus Lolium; species Lolium rigidum. The sequence continues at coordinate 238,656,684 of NC_061511.1, read as the reverse complement.
TGTTCGCACTGCTGAAGGAACATGTATGAACATTAGTCACATTGGTAATTCAACTTTGCGCACTCCTCATGGTTCATTTGATCTTAAAAATATTCTTCATGTTCCTAATGCTTCCAAAAATCTGTTGTCAGTTCATCGCTTTACCCTTGATAATCATGTCTTTATTGAGTTCCATCCTTTCTTTTTCTTAATCAAGGACCAAGCAACACGAAGAGTTCTGTTTAGAGGCCCCTGCTGGGGCGGTCTCTATCCCCTGGTGCCCATGTTCCATGAGACCGCCAAGCATGCTTATATTTCAATAAAGCCATCATCCTCGACATGGCATCGCCGTTTAGGACATCCATCTTCATTTGTGGTTCAACAAGTTCTTAGAAGAAATAAAATAGCTTACACCCCAGAGAGTACTCCATATGTTTGTGATCCTTGTCAGTTAGCCAAGAGTCATCAACTGCCGTATCCCATATCCTCTAGTGTTTCTACTGCTCCCTTGGAGCAAGTATTCTCTGATGTATGGGGCCCCTCTCCCCTCTCTGTGGGAAAACATGCATACTATGTAAGCTTTATCGATGATTTTAGTAAATTCACTTGGATTTATTTGCTCAAAAAGTGTTCTGATGTTTATCAAGCTTTTCTTAATTATCAGCAATATGTTAAACGCAAGTTTGATAGGAAAATTGTTACTATGCAAACTGATTGGGGAGGCGAGTATGAAAAACTCAATGGATTCTTCCAAAAAGTTGGCATTACACATCATGTATCCTGCCCTCATGCTCACCAACAAAATGGTTCAGCTGAAAGAAAACATCGCCATATAGTTGAAGGTTGTCTTGCATTGCTTGCTAATGCCTCTATGCCTCTTAAATTCTGGGATGAAGCTTTTATCACCGCCACCTTTCTCATAAATCTTCTACCTAGCAAAGTTCTCAATTTTGAAACACCCACCGAACGTCTACTCCATGTCACACCCAATTATGATGCTCTTAGAACTTTTGGTTGTGCTTGCTGGCCTAACCTCCGTCCATACAATAAACGAAAACTTGCTTTTCGGTCTAAACGGTGTGTGTTTCTTGGGTATAGCCCTCTTCATAAAGGTGTTAAATGTCTAGACATATCCACTGGTCGGATCTACATCTCTCGTGATGTAGTCTTTGATGAAAATGTCTTTCCGTTTGCCTCACTTCATCCCAATGCCGGTGCACTTCTTAAAAAAGAAATTCTACTTCTTCCATCTTCTATTTCTTATGAGAGTGCACATAGTTGTCATGACCATATTGTGCCTATTGTCTCTGTTACTAATGTGCAACAGGTAGATGAAATCACAGAAGAAAACTGTGCTGAAAACAGAGAAGAAATAGCTCCAGAAAATGATGCTGAAATTGCTTCAGAAACGGACGAAACGGGCACTGAAAGCGAGGAGGATTCGGCTGAACATTCCTCTGCTGTTGCTGATCCCGACGCACCGCGATCCGAGGAGGATTCGCCGGTCAGGTCACCTGCCGCGTCGCAGCGTCGCGGCCCCGCCACATGCAGCGAATCTCCAGCCGCAGACGCGCGTGGCGGACACACGCCTGGCGGGGACCATCAGCCTGCGCCCAACGTCTCGCCTCCACGTGCCGCAGCAGGACAAGGTAGCCAGCGCCAATCCCCGTCTGTCTCCCTGTCGCCATCTCTGTCTTCTGGGGGATCGTCTGCGGCTGCTGCTCATGAGGGCGGAAATGCAACAAGTCCTGAAATTTTTGAACAATCAAATTCGGATAGCTCCTCAAGTTCTAGCTCGGATAATTCTGGTTCTCCAAATTCTGGTGCTGTTCCACCACCACCGTCACCTCCTGGAGTTCGCACTCGACTTCAGAAAGGTATACGCCATCCAAAGCAATATACTGACGGTACAATTCGATATGGTATGCTTTCCTCTACAGGTGAACCACATAATCTTACGGAAGCCATGAGTGACTCAAATTGGCGTCAAGCTATGGAGGAGGAATTTAATGCTCTCATTGAGAACAAGACTTGGCATCTTATTCCCCCGAGCAAAAATAAAAATTTGATTGATTGCAAATGGGTTTATCGCATAAAGAAGAAGGCAGATGGCTCTATTGATAGGTACAAGGCTCGACTAGTTGCAAAAGGTTTTAAGCAAAGGTATGGCATTGACTATGAAGATACCTTCAGCCCTGTTGTTAAAATTGCCACTATCAGGATTGTTTTGTCTCTCTCTGTCTCTCGTGGTTGGAGTTTAAGGCAGCTAGATGTCAAGAACGCGTTCTTACACGGTGTTCTGGAAGAGGAGGTTTACATGAGGCAACCCCCTGGTTTTGAAAACTCTCACGCTCCGCATTATGTTTGCAAGCTTGATAAAGCTTTGTATGGTTTGAAGCAGGCTCCTCGAGCCTGGTATTCTAGACTTAGTTCCAAGTTGTGTGAGTTTGGATTCAAACCGTCAAAGGCTGACACTTCTCTGTTTCTTCTCAACAAGTCAGGTATCACTATGTTTGTTCTGATTTATGTTGATGACATCATAGTTACTGGCTCCTCTGATCATGCTATCACTTCTCTTCTTCAAGACTTGAAAACAAACTTTGCTATAAAAGATTTGGGTGACTTACATTATTTTCTTGGAATTGAAGTGAAGAAGATCCACAATGGTTTACTTCTTACACAGGAAAAATATGCCACAGATCTACTTGACAAAGTTGGAATGCATGACTGCAAGCCTGCTCCTACCCTTTGTCTTCATCTGAACAGTTGTCTTTTACAGATGGTACACCTCTTGGCTCTGAGGATAGTACTCAGTATAGGAGCATTGTTGGAGCTCTTCAGTATTTAACATTGACACGTCCTGACTTAGCTTTTTCAGTAAACAAGATATGTCAGTTCCTACATGCTCCAACTACAGAACATTGGACAGCTGCAAAACGTATTCTCAGATATGTCAAAGATACATTACAGCTTGGTATCACTTTTAGAAGGTCCTCATCAACTTTTTTAAGTGCTTTTACAGATGCGGATTGGACTGGCTGTCTGGATGATAGACGTTCTACAGGTGGTTTTGCTATATTTGTTGGACCAAATTTGGTTTCCTGGAGTGCTAGAAAGCAGGCTACAGTCTCAAGATCTAGTACTGAGGCAGAATATAAAGCTTTAGCCAACGCTACAGCTGAACTAATTTGGGTTGAAGCTCTTCTTACTGAACTTGGAGTTAAACTCAAGGAAAAGCCAAGACTTTGGTGTGATAATCTTGGTGCAACCTATCTATCTGCAAATCCAGTGTTCCATGCCCGTACCAAGCATATCGAGATTGATTTTCATTTTGTCAGAGAAAGAGTTGCTAGTCAGAAGTTGGCAATTCAGTTCATTTCAAGCAAAGATCAAATAGCAGATGGTTTTACAAAGGCTCTTCCTGTTCAGAAACTTAACGAATTCAAACGTAATCTAAACCTCTCAAATGGTTTAGATTAAGGGAGGGTGTTAGAATATGTATTAGGACCGGGCCTTTATTTCTTGTTTTGACCCAATACGTCTGTGTGTTGGAGTCCTATCCTTGTACTAAACCTGGCCCGATTGTGGCACATAAATTAACACGAAACACGCAGGAGACGGACCTGACGTTTACCCTAAAACTATCGACATACGGTACACGGCATACTCTGCTTCGTTGTCTGCAATGAAGTCGATATCCCTGACCAGCAAGTTAGGCTGGAATAGCTGCGCCTTGCACACAAACCGGGCGTGAAGATCGTCTTCATATGAGTGTAGTTCGTGATCGGGGTGCCGACGTATTGATGGTGCTTCGGGTAGCGCTGCAATCCACAAGGAACAACTATTAGAGCGGACGACATTCACATATATACTTTCAGATCTATGCAGGAACTCAATGAGGCTTCATACCTGAATGTACTCGTCTGCCGTCTCTTCATCGCCGCCGTAGAAGCAGCAACCATCTCCGCTCTAGTCCAGAATGTGATCGGATTTCATCTTCATAATGACGCTCCACTTCGTCCTCCAGATATGGTTGTAGAGCTAAAGAGTGGTGACATGTACGCCGGTGAATGCAAGAACATCCGCGGCTACCTTCTTCATCTGATGTTCCTTGAAACCCATGTTGAAGCAGACACCGCTACGGACGAGCTGAACCAACCGGTTCAGCACAAACTCTGATAGCTCAGGTTTTCAAACCATGGCTGGTTTGCTTGCAATCAGACATACCTGAGCATTCACAGTTGGCGTGGACAGATCAGGGGAGCCCAAAGGTATGATCGTCTACATGACAAACACTAGCAGATCAATGAACTACCACTACCACATCCATATCCTTAAACACTAGCAGATCAATGAACTATCACCACTACCAGTACCACACCCACATCCACATCCTTAAGCAGTACCACATCAATGAAAAAGCACTAGCACATCAATAAACAACGAGATAAGTAAGAGCGGCTTTACAGTCAAAGGAGCCACACGCAGCACCGAGGTTGGGGAAGCAGGGGACTCCACCACCGTCCCAATGGAAGAGTCAACGGCGACAACGGTCCCCGTGGTAGAGTTAGATGCAACCTGGACAACCTCCATAACCTCGACCGGCGAAGAAGGAATGTCCTACAATGAATTCGTTCAGACCCCCCTTGTGTACCCAAAAGATCAGATCTAAGGCTAGGGTTTGCAGAAGCTTACCACAACCGAAGTCATCGATGCAGAGGAAGAAGACGACCATCCGCGGCCAGTAGCCGCCGCCACAGCCGCCGCCGCCGCAAGCCTCGCCGACCGTGCGGGTGAGGAAGAGACGGCCATGTCGCTAGATCAGGAAGGGTGGATGAGCTCGAAATGGGGGGAAATGGGGGATTTGGATTTGCCGGTGAGATAGCCGCCCCTATATACGGTGACAAAAATTCAAGCGCGGTGACCGAATTCATCCCGCCGAGATTTCTCCGTCCCGCGCGAGCTCCCGCCATCTCCCGCGGTGGCTCTGCGAGGACGCGGCGTTCTCAGTTCTGCGGAAACGGGGGTGGCTCGCTGGAAACTGTCGAACCGGGCGTTCCTCCAGGGCCTGGCCTGAGGGTGCTTTGAGAAGCGGTTCGTGCGAGAACGCGGGCTCGGCCATGTAACTAAACGGACCGAAAAAAGCTGGGCCAATACGAGCCAAGGACATGTAGGCTACCAAGCGCGCCCTAGATTACAAGAGCGAGGAAAAGAAGGGAGAGAGTTGGATTGGGGGTGGTTGATTGGGGAAAGGAAAACCTCTCGCGCTTCTACTAGCATCGGTGCAATTTGTGGCCTGCTGGGCAACGTCCGAGAGAGAGTTCACGGGTGGAGAAAGAATGGAGATGGAAATGATGCGCACATGCACAGCTGCACCCGTCGTCTAAATCATACAGTAAAAGACAGTACTCCGGCTGTACATGCTTAGTGAGGAGTTATTCGATCGGAGTTGGTGGAAACGGCTCCAGCGAGATAAGGAGTACATGCTTAGTGAGTAGTTGAGTGCACACTGCACACAGTCGGGACTCGGGACATGGGGAGTTATTCGATCGGACAATAAATTCAGACCAAGTTATGTAAAATTGTAACGAGTGCCAGACAAAAAGTAGGTGATATTTATTCTAGTAGATTAAAATACACAGGCGAACTGTCGCTCAGTAAATTATTGTTAATTATGCATGTGATCATACCCGACGTCCTTATTTCGTGTCCCACGGCATCACTCAGCCAATGGTATATAGGTGCATGCACATACAAGCTAATCACACGTTGACCGTGCACACATGCTATAGACAGCTAGTTCTATGGACTATAGGGGATGCACTTTGCTTCGGAGCACTGCTTGGTGCAGTTTTTGCCGCACTCGTCGGCACGCCCGCGCCTGCACAAGTCGCAGTATCGGGTGGTGCAGGGGCTGATGCATGAACTATAGGCAGCGTCTTCGCAGTCGCAGCTGCCGGTGCAGTTCCCCTCCACCGTGCATGCGTCGAACACCTCGGTCCTGCAGCGGTTGCAGGTACCTTCAATGGTGTCGCAATACTGGCTGCACATCAAACGAATGAAGGCTTCGCAAGTCGAGGAGTAGCACTGCGACACACAGTCGTTACATGGTATCGCCGGTCCTGGTGCTGGTGCCGGTGCAGGAGTTGGTGGTAACAGCTCCGGAGGAGGTGGTGTGGGAGCGGGAGTTGGTGGAAACGGCTCCGGCGGCGGTGGTGTGGGAGCTGGTGGTGGTGGAGGTGACCATGCGGGACTTGGTGGCAACGGCTCCGGAGGTGGTGGCGATGGTTCCGGCGGTGGTGGTGATGGCCGTGGCCCTCCAGAGTGACCGCAGCGCCCTATGGAAGGTACAACGAGCATGGCGAGAACTGCAGCGACAGCTGCCGCCTTGAGGGCCAGAGTGGCGGATCTTGAAGCCATCATCATGTGTGGACAAGGAGACGGGGGATGAAATGTGAAGACTTGCTGCTGCGCATACGATACTATTTATAGGCACTCAAGTTTGTAATCCTTTGTCTAGCTCCCACTCAAGTTTGCACTCAAGTTTGCAACTAGTACTATCATGTACTACTGCTAAAGAGTATCTAGTTTGGTTAATTTACCAAGTTGTATGTTGAGATCTGCGCCATGCACACATTACGAGTTAAGTTCGTGTCTTGACTGGGAAATTTGGGCTGAATCTCACGTACTGGAGGAGATAAAAGTAAACGCATCTAAGTCTTTGACAGCTGCCTTATTTTGGGAGAGAAGCCATGCATGGATAAGCTCGCATATGCTAGTCATGTCAAGATCTTCGAAATTCCCGTGTTGATATGTTGTTTCGTCGAATTTTTCTTTGGCACTGCCTTGAGTACTTAGGTTGCACTATTTTCGGTTCTGTAGTGATATGCCTTTTTCCATCAGCTGTGTTGTGTGTCGATGTTACGCCACGAGCTGCTGTTTTTCAATGCGTTTCATTGCAACAATGTTCTGCCCTGAGTGCATGTTTTGCACTGCCTTCCGGCACAGCGGTCATATTTTGCACTGCCTTCTTTGTCATGTCTTAAGTACTACTACTATAATATGTTTTGCACCGCCTTCCATTGCATTGAAATTTGATATTTTTTCCTACGGATACACTGCGTTTTGATGTCCTGCCTAGGGTTCATGTTTTTCTATGGCTCTTCTCCTAGAACAAGATTATGACTAAAGATAACCTTAGAGCTAGAGGAATTCTAGAATCTTTGGAATGTGAAATGTGCAGTGAATTTGAAACTGTGCAACATCTTTTGTTTGATTTTATTGTGGCTAGAGGCCTTTGGGATTTGGTAGAAGAGGTTTTTGATGTGCATGTATCTAATTTTGTATCTATTGCTTCTAAGTTGCTTTGTAACAAGAAATTCATGCACTTCAATGTAGTTTCCTCTGCTGTTCTCCGGGGCTTGTGGCTGAATAGAAACAATCTTGTAGTTAACAAGGTTACTTCGATCAATTTGAAACAGGTTTGGCGACTGGTCCACTTCCTCCTTCGGGATTGGAAGAAACCTTTCAATGAACTAGAAAGTGAAAATAGCGCTCAATTATTCATGGACCTACTGCTAGCCAATTTGAAAGCTCCAATCTGGCTCCATGTGGGGTGAGATGCCCCAGCTTCGACTGGAAATCCTCCTGGAACTCAAGCTATGAAGGAAGGGCGACCCTGACGTATCTCCTGGACAATCCTGGTGATTCACACAACATCCATGTAGTGATATGAGCTCCAGGAAAAGGCGCAAGAAAAGATGATGTCCCCGGGAGACGTCGGTGAAGGAGCTTTCAGAAGGGAAGCTGAAGTTTGTCCTGTATTTCATGGCAATTTGAGCTGTAGTTTTAAGAGAACTTGCAACTTTTTCTTGTTCTAAACTTTGATTCAGCTGTTTCGAGCTTGCTGGTATTTTGGGATGGCAGCTGTTCTCCCAGCGATCTTTGAAACAAAATGCATATCGTTAGTTAGTTTTCAGTTTGCTCCATGTTTTCGTTTTTAGCTTTCTGAACTCATGTAAAAGACCCCGCTTCTTTTCTATGAAATGGAGCTGGGGAGTGATCCATGTTGACCTAAAAAAAATGTCATGTCTGGACTCCCCGTTGTGCACTACCTTCGACTGTGTTTTGATGTCCTACATGAACGGTCTGTTTTGTACCGCCGTGCACTTTTGTCGAATATATAGAGTCGTCACTACTATTTATGTTTATCTTTTCTTTGTCTTTGTAGGTTTTAGTTCTGCTCCTATGATTGATGACAAAATGGTAGTCTAGATTAGGGCAAAGCTCCACTATTTAGGTACCAAAAATAATTGTGAACAAAGTCCAACGTGTGAACAGATTAGAGAGAGAAGAAACAGTAAACGGAAGCAGCACTTGCTATACCTTGGTGTGGCCTTACGTTCTGCAGGCTGTGGGGGAGTCTTGATTGATTGACGACGGCCTGAGGCTTCTTTATAGAACAATCTTGATCGAACCGCAAGGGAAATTGGGAGCAGGAGAAGGTGATGATAATAAATGGCGCGGTGGCGACCGCGTGGGAAGGATGAGACGGGGTATTGATGACAGATACTAGCAACGCCAAAAGATCTTGATACGTTGGGACTCCAAGTGCAGAGTGTTGTATCAAGGGAATATATTCTACACAAGGGTGACTCGAGGGTTTATATCGAACTCTCGGGGAACTGGATGGAAGAGTATCCTCTTCTCTCTTCTTCAAACAATCCTGCAAGTAAAATAAATACCTTGTGTTCTCAACTTCACCGTGTGGTTGTCAAGGACAAGGTTTCGCGTAAGTAATAACACAAGTAGTTACAAAACAACTAGTAAACTAATTAAGATAAAATAACTAGGTAAAAAGCTGTAAATAAGTTGATTGTTTTTGGTGTTTTGGATGTAAATAAGAAAAGTAAATATTTTTGTATTTTCGGATTAAAATAGTGCTGCAAATAGAAAACAAGGTAAATGCAATATAAATGTGTTTTTAATGATAAAAAGTGGACCGGAGTTCATGGGTTCACTTGACTATTCTCTCTTAAAATTGTGGAGGACAAAAAGCAATTCATCAATAAGATTTGAAGGTACAAATAATATTATATGTAAGATCAGAATTAATACGGGCATCACGTCCTAACATAGAGATGATGGAACACACCTCTCTTATACTCCACAAGAAGAAAACTTCACCAATATTGTATTAAGAATTATAAGAGCATATCAATAAGTACTTTCACACGATGTTTGAATATCAAATATGCTACCTTGAACAAACAACATCATCATTGTTGTCACATGATGAAAATAGCACATGCATTCACTTTATCCCTAGTGAGGTAGTAAAAGAAAGGTAAAAACCATAATAGATCATGAACATATTGTCACCATCCAATCACTAAAACTATGCTACTCCATCTAACACACACATTACCCCACACATGCTCTTGCATAGATGTTGGATTAGAACATAAATTTAAGAATGAGGTACATAATATGCATCTATCAATACATCTCACAATATAATAATAGCATATCTCATTAAACAATATCATAGAACAAGGATCAACCACATAGGTATTACAAATATGGATAATAGTAAAACCGAAAGTGATATTAATCATCATGATGTAATGGTTCCTAGAAATTGTACCAGGGTATTGTTGGATACGTTCACACTTGATATTTCTTAGATAGGGAGGCAATGAATTCTTGGGTGCAAGTTTTAGAGTGATTGGCATTTAATTATCGTCCATTCACCTCGATCCAATGGCGAGCAAATAGACGGAACCAAAGTGATGGAACCAAAAGTGTGGGACCGGAACCAAAATCTGTAGGCCCGGAACCTCTAATATATTTAACAAAAATTGTAAAAAACAAACAACCATTCGATCGGCCGAACCATTGGATGAGTCTACACGCATCTTAAAGCTAAATCACCCAAACGTGGATCGTATGTGTATGCTTATCGTCTCCGTAACATGTCGTACACGAGTAATCGTACCAGCCCAATCAAACGAAAAATAGATCAGCCGCACCGAACTACTCGAGCTCTGCGTCTCGCCGAACTGCCGGAGCGCCGGTGCTGGCGAGCATCCGACTCCACGCCGCCACTTTCTGCTCGCTATCTGCCGTGCGCAGCTCTGCTAGAACTCGCTGAAGCGACAGTGCCCGCGAACACCCGATTCACCACCGCCGCCTTCAGCTCGTGAGTAGCCCCCGCTGGTTCGCTAATTCTCATGGAAGCGATGGCGCTAGTGAGCGCCCGATTCCTCTGAACGCAGAAAGAAAGCCCCAGCACATGCTGAGTCCATTCATTTCTTCCCCACTTGTGTTTGTACTATACTTTTGTTTCAGTAGTTACTATCTTGTTCAGAAATTTCTGACTGCTAGTGCCTGCAAGGTGCAACAGAGTTTGATTGAGATGGAAAGTTGTCTTGTTCATCTACTTTTTGATCTTGATCGCAGGCACTAGCAGTACTGAAGTGCTCTGCTTCTTGATCGTAACACTTGAAGAATTTCAGTTACTATCTTGTTCAGATAACGAAGCAGATTTCTTGAAGAATTTCAGACTACATATATTCATATCTACCAGAACTTCTATCTTCCATCTCAAGAAAGCTTGCCATTCGAATGGTAGATAGCCAGCAAGGTTTCTACGGTTGTAAATATGCTCACCACAGTGGTAGTGCCTGCCCTTTAGTCACAGTTGTTCTGTGTGATACATGTCTATTTGAAGCGAAGAAATAGCTGTTGCTACTACACTTGGTGTTGATGATGAGATATTAGAGCACTGTACTAGTATATTTTATGTAGCACAGGGATTGTGAAATTTCATGTAAATATATGAAAATACCGGTGTATATATCCAGATTGATGAATGAATGAACATTTGGTTTGTTGCCCTCGAGTTTAAGATTGTTTGAAATATTTTACTGAAAAGGGAGTAATGCTCCTGTTTATATGTACTCGCTACTCAGTAATACTTCATAATGCTTACACGAGCTAAATTTTCGATGGGCTTGAGATGATACTTGAGTGAACATGGTGAAAGCAATCACTTGAGGTCCAGTGCATCATTTGGGAAACAATTTACTAACCAAAGTTCCAACAATTTTAGCAAGCATAGAAGAATCAAAGAGAAGCACTGCCACAGGGTAAACACAAATTAACATACAAATTTGTGTCAAGGGCATGATGCTGATGAGAGACAATCAGTAACAGTTACTCACTGGAATGATCTAGTGCAGTATTACACATATTGTAGTTCTAAAAGTAGCATTGGTCTGTGACCGCATGAAGGAATACACATTATTGCTATGCCTACTCCTTCCATTTTCTGAGATTCACTACATCAAAATCCAATCTTCTCGAAGGCAGCAGCAGCTCTGAAGATCAATCATTTTAAAGTAGAAGGTCTGTATATCCTCCTTGCACAACAAACATTTGGATTTGTATCTTCTATAAGAACATGATATGGTCACATTCTCAAAATTAAGGAAAACTAGTGCCCCATCCTCAAATATTACAGGCTTCACCTTATAAGTTTTGATTGTTCATATCGTGGAAATCAACACTGCAACTTGCCACCAGGATGTCCGCCTTGCCGCGTGCACCTCGCCACCAGGGGCAACCTTCGCTTCGCTGCCACTATCGGAGACCCAGTGGCTTACAATTTTCTCCTAGAAGGGCCAGATGTCAATGACATTGTCATGCTTGAAGCCGCACCATCAATGAAGAACTGGTCGACCGGATAGAGCTTGCTACGCTCTTGTTGGCTGATGCTAAAGCTAATGGTTTACCTTTGGCCATCTACACTATGAAACTACCTTCAGATTTTTCAAATGCCTGCTTCTGTCCAACGACATGCGAGTATCAATAGATGAATGGCAGCGGAGACCAACTGTCCTTATCAATAAAGCAGGGATGCTGCGTTTAAGCAAAAGTCATAGACACCATGTGAAGACTGATCATATATACCGGGGAGTTGATTATGTATCCATGTCAGCAATGAGCTAAGGGCCATATCTTCCTGCATATCAAATACAAACTAACAGTTAGATTTCTTGGAACAACCAGCATGTGTTAGAGTAACCAAGTAATTCCTTACATTTCCTGCAGTTCTGTAATGAATGGACAGGTCAACATCAAGTGCTCAAACGCCTATAAGATTATGGCAAAAGGCCGAAATTTTTTTCGAGGATGAAGGCCGCAAATTTTCTAACGCCTATAAGATTAATACAAATTGAAACCATTTCTTTACCTCTACAGTCAAAACCGCCAACCTGGTCTACATTTCCAGCAACTAAAATTAGCATAAGCTCTTCACTTCTGCATGGCCATGCGGCACTATTGACAGTGAGCTCAGGCAGTACTGAACACACAAAAATTCAGCAGGACTGGTACTTTCTTTTGACAGGGGTACACCTCGGTTAGCCACTAGGAGATAGAAATTCCCAAATACTGAATTTGATCGAACCTAGTTGCAGACATTGTACCATTAATCTTTCTTTTAGGTATGCAGTAACAAGCAACTGATGGATCACTCAAACATATTTGCTTTCTATCTGAGCATTGTTGCTTAATGAGAACAGAAGGCATTATTTAAATGCCATTGTCTGACTTTCAACTCATTTGAACAGAGTCATATGATATGGGTCATGCAAGTGTTTAGTAGTTGTCATATAGTATGAATTTGTTGCTACTGCCACTGTAAGATCTGCACGGATGGTAAACCTTGATAATTTAGGAGATTGTGCATTTTATGGTACGTATTATGCATTGCATTTCCTATTCTCCTTTGTTCCAGTTTAATTGGATATCTTCTTTTGGTTGTATACATCATCGATTTCTGTATTAGTTTGTGCTTTAATCTCCTTTATATGCTTCTACAGAACTAGAAACATCTGCACTCATTTCAAAATAGTAGTGGTCAGGATTAACTAGTACTCTTCTGAACTAGTATTCTAACTACATTTGTGTGCTTTACAGAAGTTAGAAAATGAAAATTCAGAATACTAAGACGGATGAGCAAGTTATGATGTCAGACATTACAAACCAGAAGGCATACATGAAATCTCATATTTTGATGATGGCTGATCATGTGTGATTATATTTTCTGGGACAGTTTTTTTAAACTAATAAGATTCCCAGACAGTTTGATGTGATATAGATTGAAGGATTTGGACCTACAAGAAATCTCACATTTTCGTGATGACCTGATCATGCGGTGTACTGTTTCCTGGAAGTTTACAGTTTGATGTAATATAGCCACAGTTCATGAAGGTGCTCATAAACCAAGAATTGTGTACATAGTACAAGAAGTGCCAACAGTGTTCAACAAGACTGACCTTGAGGCAGTGGCGTCTGATCCGCGGGCGAGGAGGAGCGTGGTGGCCGCTGGCTCCGATCCCGCTGTTCAGGCTCAGGCTGGCGGCTCCGATCCCCCCATTGAGCAGAGCGATGGCGTTCCAGCGGACTGGATCTCGGCTTAGGCGGCCGGGATCTTGCTGATGACGAGGGGCAGCGCTAGCCACGGTGAGAGAAGGCCTCGGAGACAAGGAAGGGCTGGATGACGGCAGCAGCGGCGTCGCTCATCAAGTAGTAGAAGGCCACGGCGAGGAGGGAGACGAGGATGGTCGACGACCTTGGTGTCTCCTTTTGATTTTGATGAACCAATCATGGCCGGTGATCCTTTTGACCCTTCCAACACACATATTTTGAGTGATTAAAGCATTATAGCTATTACATAAAAGTTATCGTTGATTTAATCAACGGTCAGAAAAATTTAGACATGACGGAACCAAGGTTCCGTGCCAATCACCGTAAAAGAGCTCATTCTTGGGAGAGGGATGTATATTTCTTAGATAGGGAGGCAATGAATTCTTGGGAGAGGATGTATATATGCATCGTTGGTCTGCCAGTTGAAAAGCGGGATCAATACTGGATAGTCTCCAAACGGGTGAACCGCTAGCCGGAGAAACAATACGCGCATCTATAATATATGACTATGGTATGCCTCATCACATCAGTAAATACATATCATTGTTGCTACTGAACTGTTACAACAGAAAAACGGTTAGAAAGAAGAAAAACTATCTGCAAGTGTGTTTGCTAGGAGTAATCGGAGGATAAAGAACACCCTAGATAACAGCTTAGTTATGATATTTTATCATGAAACAAAGCAAACGTTATGTCTATAGCAAACATGATCAGTTGAACGGACAGGGTGATATTTTGTATACCTTTTGAATTGAATGACAAGGACCTTTATTGGCATGTCCAAAGTCGAGACTTCAGGAGTCCTCAGGTTACCAATAGAATGGTATGTTATCCTCATACTTGTACCATAGATGTAGAATGATACCTACAGACTAAGAGAGAATATTAATACTTTCAGATGCGAATTTCTAGAGAACTTCTCTAGAGCCAACAGGAAACTACCATGAAAAGAGAAACCATACTGAACCAAAGAAGGCAAAAAAATCCATCTGAGAATATTTCCTAGCTACTACTAATATTTAGCGGAACTGATATGGATACAACAGTCTGTTATGAGTACGACACAACCTCTGCACCGTGGGATGGCCAAAAATGCAAATATACACGGTTTGATTTCAAAGCGGGACATGAATTTGACGGAAAACGTAGGATGTATATCAGCTGTCAACATTTAGACCTCAAGATGCAGTACTTTGGTAGAGACAAATATTGTATTGCAATATTCACGCAGACAGAAATTTAAACTGTTGTCACGGTAGCCTCAAGCATAATTTTGGAAAAGATTACCGGTAAGTAGATGGTCGCCCATGTTTCTTCGTAACACTCTTGGATGACATATCACTGTACTTATTTGCAGGGACAATCACAGAACACATCAGGCACGTTGACAGATTGCCGAGGGCACCATTGTTCTTCTCCAGCAGCTGCAGCTTGTCAAACAACTTATGCATGCCTTACTCTGAGTTATCGTCAGCCTCTTTTTGATCTCGGTGATTAGTATGGCACTGCTCACTTGGCTACATAAAGGAGCTGGGAGAGAATAGCGCTGGCATGGTTACTCGTCACCTAGACAAACACTGTTTTGACGTTTCAGACTCATCTCTTGATAGAACCATGAGCCTCTCTGATTAGGAACAACTGAGGTAGCCCACCCATGTCTAGTTTCCCCTTATACTCTCTTAATCAGTACTATACAGGTAGACTAAGCTAGTGAAGTTGCTGGCTGAACGGCGCCGATTGAGATTCAGACAGAACAGTGCACCAATGTAGACTTCAGCGTCGTCTGCGTCCTGAGTCGCTGTCAACTTCCATGACTATGTAGGATTGATTAATTACTTCGGAACAAAGCGATCTTGTTGCATCTTCCAATTATCCTAGGTGTCGAGAAGGTCTTGGAGTTAGCAACTGAGCAGGATACGGGCTCAAAGCTTAGTGTGGGGATCATATCCCAGGAAAGCGAGGGTGTATGATACCTGATTGCTTTGTTTGTCGTTTGGGACACGAGACTTCATTATTGTGCAAGATATGGTCGCCGTCCGGGCGCGCAATCGCCGGGGTCGTCTGGTCGTTGATCTGCTCGACCTGATCCGCTCGATCCACCGATTTAGCGGCTCTAGATCAAGATGTGGGGAAAAAACTGGGCACTGACCATCGTAAGATACGTGAGAGGATCCGATGAAACTCTTGGAGAAGGATCTACCTCGAGCACACCCATAGAGGACATGGCAGCGGCTGAGCCTTGATATTTTCATTAGGGCACGAAGCATGTTTTTTTAGATGAGCACACGCCAATGATTGATGAAATAAAGCTGAAGAGGTACGTGGAAAAGTTAAGTCGTGGCATTGGTGGGTAATTTACATGATGTTAGATCTAACGGATGTAATATTCTATTCCCTTTAATTAAAGGCCTTATTTATTGTGCAAGATATGGTCGCCATCTGGACGCCAATCGCCGGGGTCGTCTGGTCGTTGATCTGCTCGACCTGATCTGCTCGATCCACCGATTTAGCAGCTCTAGATCAAGATGTGGGGGAAAAAACTGGGCCTGACCATCGTAAGATACATGAGAGGATCCGATGAAACTCTTGGAGAAGGACCTACCTGGAGCACACCCATAGAGGACATGGCAGCGGCTGAGCCTTGATATTTTCATTAGGGCACGAAGCATGTTTTTTTTAGATGAGCACACGCCAATGATTGATGAAATAAAGCTGAAGAGGTACGTGGAAAAATAAGTCGTGGCATTGGTGGGTAATTTACATGATGTTAGATCTAACGGATGTAATATTCTATTCCCTTTAATTAAAGGCTAGATGTTTCTAATTATTGTGGGAATGTGGGAATTTCTAGCTAATTTTCTAATTTCTTGTTAGCCTGTAATGTACTTTTAATATATAATAGAATAGATTAAATTGCATGCTTCCAAAGCGGTAGTCCCCAGAAAAATACATCCCGTGAGAGTATCTAAAACATACCTATTCCACGTAGATATACCAACATAAAAATTTCTAAGAAGGATCATGGTAGAATATTTTTTAGTACATATATAATGAGCATCACTTATTCTATACCAAAGCATCTTTCAAACTTTCTCCCCCTTGTTGCTTAAAAGAACGAACCTCAAGTTTAGGAATACTCATTTTAGCAAAATTAAAACAAAGCAACATAAATAAAAGATATAATAGAAACTATTTTTTGTGTTTTTGATATAATGAAGCAAACAAGACAAAGTAAAATAAACTAAGAAAAACTATAACAAAGTAAAGAGATTGGAGATGAGAGACTCCCCTTGCAGAAATCCTCTTTCTCCTCGGCAACGGCGTTAGAAAAAGAGCTTCATGAGCGTAGATTGCACACAGTTGGGGAACCCCAAGAGGAAGGTATGATGAGCACAGTAAAAAGTTTTCCCTCAGTCAAGTAACCAAGGTTTAATCGACCAGTAGGAGAAAGGCGTAACTTCGAAGGTGTTGCTAGCTGACTTGTGGCGGGGCGCACTACCGACGTCAAGCAACAACGTGGAACTCTACACACAACACAACAAAAATACTTTGTCCCAACTTACAGTGAGGTTGTCAATCTCGCCGGTTTTGCTGAACACAAAGGATTAAATGTATAGTGTGGAAAGAGATGTTTGTTGCAGTGGAATTAAAGAGAGCAGTAAAAGATCTGTTACGTGGAGTTGGCAATAACAAGAGCAGGTATTTGCAGTGTAAAAGAAAGGATCTGGGGTCCACGAGTTCACTAGAAGGTGTCTCTCCATCAAGATAAATAACAAGTTGGGCGGTTGACTGAGAATAAAACTATACATAACAAGATGATGACACTATGAGATTCGTTTAGGCATTACAACATAATCGATATATCGTAATCCAACCGATCTATGACTTATAATCCACCTTTCGGTTATCGTCCGCACCCCTTCCCGGTATTAAGTTGCAAGCAACAGATTATCGCATTAAGCAATGTGTGTAAAGTAAACAATAGTATTATCCTTAGACAAAACATTGTTGTTTTCTCCCTACTAGCAACATCACATCTACAATCTTACAAGATATGTGTCACTCTTCCAGAAAGTTAGAGGCATGAACCTACTATCAAGCATAAATATTCTCTCTTGGAGTCACAAGCATTTACTTGGCCAGAGTATCGACTAGCAACGGAGAGCATGAACAATCACAAATAACATATGACAAGTATATAATCGATCTCAACATAGTATTCAATATTCATCGGATCCGAGCAAACACACCATGTAGCATTACATAAAGATGATCTTGATCATGATAGGCAGCTCACAAGATCTAAACATGAGGCACAAATTGGAGAAGACAAACATCTAGCTACTGCTATGGACCCAGTAGTCCGGGGATGAACTACTCATGCATCACTTCGGGCGGGCATGGTGATGTAGAGGCCTCCGGTGATGATCTCCCTCTCCGACGACGAGTGCTGGGAAGAGCTTGAGGAACCCTCCCGAGCTAGGGTCGGCGATGGCGGCCGCATAGAACTTTCGTGGATGGAGGCTCGGGTGTTTAGGTTGTTCTCGAGATCATGAATAAATAGGCGGAAGGGCGAGGTCGGTCGAGGCCGGGGCCCACACCATGTCATGGCGCGGGCCCACCCTTGGCCACGCCATGGGGTGGTGTGCAGCCCCTGTGGCGCCTCTCCGTCCCCCCCTCACGGACTTCGTCTTCGTTATGGTAAAATATTAACTTCGGCTTTTGTTTCGTCCAATTCGAGAATTTTCTGTATAACTTTTCAGAAATACGAAGACAGCAGAAAACAAGGAACTAGCATTACGGCATCTTGTTAATAGGTTAGTGCCGGGAAAATGTATAAAGTGCAACAAAGTGTAAGCAAAACATATATAAATTGGTGTAAAACAAGCATGGAACATAAAAAGTTATAGGTACGTTTGCAACGTATCAACTACCTACTAATGTTGTTAAAACTAAAATTGTTTCCTTTCTCTTTGAGAGGGAGAGCAAAATATTGGTTGCTATCTTTGCCTAGAAATAGCATTAATTTTTTGGGTTGAGATGCAAAGATGCTTTCATTGGAAAAATATTATCCTCCCGCTAAGAATATATCCTTGAGAAGTGACATAATGAAATTTAGACAATTTGATAATGAGACATGTTGCTCAAGCTTTGGGAAGAGTGAAATTTTTGGTAGAGAATTGTCTCACTCATGGACTCGGCTACTTGGATGATCATCAAAACTTTTTATGCGGGATCGGGGATTTTTTTTCAAGAAACCTTCCGGGATTCAGTACGCTAGAGGTACCTTTATGTCCATTACTTTGGGGGCTGCCGAGAAAACTTCTTGATGATATGATGATAAATTATTTTGAATGGCACACTCGAGAGAGCTCCACAAGGTAAGAAGGTAAGTTCTCGTTGAAGAAACCTCCTCCTTGAGTGATAGGAGTGATACTATTATGTCTATGATTGTTAATGGTAAAGCACATGTTGATCCAAATAATATTCCATTAGCTTCTTTGGTTCCTCCAAAGAAGAGCTAGAGTTGATGTGAACTTCATTAAAAACAATAATTTCAACAACAATGCTTGTATGAATAATTTTGGTAGAAACAATTATAGGCCATATCCTTCTAATAATGGTAATACTTACGGCAATTCTTATGGTAATTCCTACAACAACAATAGAAGTGCACCATCTGATCTTGAAGTCATGCTTAAGGACTTTTATTAGTAAACAAACTCGCTTTTTAATAGATCTCGTTGAGGAAAAGTTTGGAAAAATTGATGTTCTTGCTTCCTAAAGTTGATAGCCTTGCTCTTGATGTTGAATTTCTTAAATTAAAGGTTATGCCTCATGATGTTAAAGAAAGCGAAACTTTGAATGCCATTCAAGTTAGAATTAATAATATGTTTAGGATCTTAGCGGAATTGCATGCTAGGTGGGAAAGAGAAGATGAAATTGCTAGAAATAATAATTCGACCAAAAATTTGTACCATAGCCACCACCGGTGAGTGTTGAAGTCTCAAATGATAGCAAACCTCCTACTATTAATGGTAAAATAATTGGTGTAGGAAAAGTCCGCGCTCCTTCTACAAAATTGCCTAGAACCACTCGAAAACTATTTCGATAAGTGTCTGAAATTTGGAAGTATGGGAGACAATAGTTATTTTACCTTTGAAAATAATATTTTGATTTTGATGATAGAAATATCTCTCAAGTAATTAAGTTCTTACAAAATCTATGGCTAGAATTCCTAATGCTAGTGCTATAAATATGGCTTTTACAAAGCATATATATTACAAATGCTCTCATGCAAATTAGAGAAGAGAAATTAAAACATGAAGCTTCTATTCCTAGAGAGTTAGAAGATGGTCGTGGGAGCCCATCATTAAGATGAAAGTAGATGTCTTTGATTGCAATGCTTTATGTGATCTTGGTGCAAGCATTTGCGTTATGCCTAGAAAATCTATCATATGCTTGATTTGCCACCGTTGGTACAATGCTATTTGGATGTTCATCTTGCTGATGTTGCTAAGAAGAAACCTTTGGGAAGAGTTAATAATGTTCTAATTATGGTTAATAATAACTTTGTCCCTGTTGATTTTTTTTTTTTGGATATTGAATGCAATGCTTCTTGTCCAATTATTTTGGGAAGACCGTTTCTTTAGAACTTAAGAGATTGTATTGATATAAGAGAGATGAGATTATTAAATATCAATTCCCACTCAAGAAAGGTATGGAACACTTCTCTAGAAAAATAAAGAAGTTACCTTTTATTCTATTATTAGGAAAGTTATAATGTTGATGCTTCTTCACTTGATAATAGTAACACTTGACACTAAAGCTCTTTTTCTGCGCATAGTTGAAAGGCTTTAAAAGAAAAGCACTCTTGGGAGATAACACAATGCCTTGTTTACATAATTTTTATTTTGTTGAGTCTCTGGAAGTGTATTAGCATTGCAATAACCTCCTTTCATCATTTTATTCTAGTTTCTGTGCCAAGAATAGCCTCTATTAGGTTAGAACATGAGATTTGAGTGGTAGTTTTGCTGTCTCGAAACAGACTCTACGCTCGCACCATAGTCAAAATC